>NC_067206.1:14537771-14768633 GCF_026262505.1 Trichomonas vaginalis G3 | reverse complement strand
TATTTCATTTTCTCATTTCAATTTCGAAAATTTACAAAAATGTCAAAAAATTGAAGCTGTCACTTTGATGGTAATTTCGTATATTACACTGATCGATTTAGCTAAGTTTTATCTTATATTTTACATAAGAATCTTTAAAAAGGGGCGGCGACAAAATTTTTTGCCAGCCAGTAAAGTATTCATTTTTTTTGCATTTTTCTTTAAAGCTTCTATAACATTAAAAAATCATGGGAATTCTCAAAGCGACAAAAGTAGCAATACACAATGTAAAGCTTAAAGGAAAGATAATTCTATTAATACCTTAATTTTTAGTACTTACGCATTTAGGTTTGCAAATTTAAAACATTCTAATACAAATAGAGGCAGTTTCCAAAAAGTAGCATACAGCATGTAAAAGCTAAAGAAAGATAATTCAAATTAATACCTTTAAAGTTTAAAAAATCTTGATTTTTTCTTTAAAAATCACAATAATTTATTAACTTTAATACCCATTAAACAGCTTAAAACCTTATTACTTGTTTTCTCTTGTGAGAAAGCAATCTAAAAGCTAACAAATCCTAAAAAATAAAGAATTAAAATAATAATTTTAATCTAACAAATTTTCTTCTTTATCCTTTGCACTCATTATATTGCAACTCAAATCCATCATTAATTAATATTCCTATAATACTCTTGCCTCAAACAATTGACGAACAAACTTGCTTATTCTTCATTTAATTACAGACCAAAATCTATTCAAATTTCTGAATTTTTAATTTTCATTTCAATCTTCAATGGAATTAGAAGGAAGAAACTATCTTTACTTGTTATGGATCTTTTGTATAAATTTGGAGTGTAAACAAGAAAACAAGCACAGTATGGATAATTGGTGAACGTGATCAGGAAAAGAAAAGATCTCAGATTTCATTCCACGGCAGAATATTCCAAACAATGTCCTGCAACATTTTTTAATTGTTGCAATTCCTTGGAAATTCAAAAATAAATACAAAACTAATCAAAATATTTGAAGAACATGATCATTCCGCCCCAAATGACAAAAGTCAAATTCGTCTGTCTTTATCGCAAATATTTTAGAAACTTACTTCCAAACAGATGACAATCCAAAGACGCGAGTAGCAACAGCCTTAAATGGCATTCACAAGGATCTTGAAATACTCCTTCTTACAGTCCGTCATTCCAGCAGATGTACGCTCAAAAACCAACATAGCAATCAAACGATTTGCAGAGAGAATACATGCTCTTTCAAACTAGAATATTCTCCTGACAATGTTGTTCATTGCAATCTTTGTTCAGCACAGTATACAAGAAGAACATTCTCCAGATTGATCTCATTGCAAATTTGAAGTCTCAGACAATAATTATTGTGTTTCTATTACGCGCCGTTTGAAGGCAAAAGCTTATTGCGCATAGTATTCAAGACCATTTCATATAGACAGCACCTATAAATTGTTGCGATCAAACATTCCATTAGTATGCATTACGGCAATTAATCAAAGATTTTCACATTTTCCCTTTTTTATATTTCTTTTGTCCAGTCAGACAACTTATCAAAACATTTCAAGTATTGCGTGTGGCCTATCTCAGGACGGGTAACAATTGACCAGAATTACATTAGCATGGACTGTGCTCCACAGATAGTCAAGAATAGAAGAAAAGATTCCACAAGCTCAAATACTTTTTTAGTGCGGAGTAACATATTCTTCGTGCAATTTCTTCGCAACCAATTCAAATAAGGTTTTCTTCTCAAGAAAATTTGAACAATTCTATAAATTTTGATTGAAGGATTTTAGTCTTCAAATTACGGATGCAGAACATTGAGGAAGAAGCAATGCTGCCTATGATCAAGTTCTGAGTTGCTCGACACAGAATCCAACAGCATCTCAATACTTTAACAGACAATGGACGTTACAACATATCAAAGATGGATTGTCGTGACAGGCGTAAGGCGACGCAAACTAACAATTATTGCCGAAGCTCATTTTAGAACACTCAAAACATGACTATTTTCCTGATACGAAAAAATCTTCAGAATGATGATGTTATTATAGAAATTATATACAAAAGTGATACCATCTTTTCGTTATCAAACTCAAAATTGATCCAAAAAATTCCAGCAGATGACCGTAGTTATGTAGGGATTCATTGGAAAAAGGCAACTAACGCAGAATATTGATACTCTTGTAAAAGGAACAAAAAAAATTCCGAGAGTATTCAGATGCTCAATAGATTGCTCAATGCTGTTAGTTTGATGACCTCAATAGATCCCACTAAAATATTATCCGCCTTGAAAAGTATTATTACAAAGAACTCATTTTATTTTAATTTTTGATTTTAATTTTAGATTAAATTATTAAATATTTAATTCTTTATTTTAAGGATTGTTAGCTTTTGTTAATGATTGCTTTCTCACAGAGAAAACAAGTATAACGGTTTAAGCTGTATGTATTCAAAGTTATAAAATTGGATTTTTTAAAAAAATCAAGATTTTAAACGTTTAAAGGTATGTAATGGATGATTATCTTTCTGAGCTACGATGCGTGTATGTACTTTTTGGAACTGCTCTAGTGGATTAGAATGTTTTTAAATTTTGCACGCTAAAAAATGCCGTGAATACTAAAATTAAGGTGATAATTATGATTTACGTTCGTTTAGACTTTACATGCTGTATGCTACTTTTGGTCTTTGAGAACATTCCATGATTTTAAGTTAAGAAAGCTTTAAAAAAAATGCAAAAAAAAAAAATGTAATAAAATTAAAAAAATTTTTTAGTATCGATAAATCGCGAGAATATGTTGTTTTACTTAAGGCCGCTCGCTTCGCTCGGCGGCGTTTAGGTATTAGTTTTTACAACGTGTTTTTCGAAATCTTGTTCTTTTTTTAAGCCGCGAAGCGGAGCGGCAGTTGGCTTTAGTTTCGTAATTTCATACAAATTATTTTCGAATTTTGTTCTTTTTGTCAACGCGAGCAGAAAGCGAGTGGCTTTTTTATTTTTTAAAAAATTTTTTCTTTCTTTTCTTACTTCTTTTTCCCTTACTTACAAAAAATTTGATATTAATTACCAAATCCTCTATCATATAATTAAGAATAAATTAATCCATTTTTTGTTTTAAATCCGACACTTTACATTCTGACATGCTAAACTTGTCAGACTTCACTTCACCCTCACATGGGCAAGTCTTGTGCCCCCTCTCTTTAAAATATAATATTTAATCACTCAACAATTTTAAATGTTTATTTTTGCCGAAGTTAGGCTAGGCTTGCCTTCGGGCAAAGCCACATTCCGTAGCCAACTGAGTCCCGAAATTTTATATTAATGAGTCAACATTTTGATATTTCTTCACCTATAATACAATTGTTCTTGCAATGATATATATACATTTCACCCTACAGATTATTACACTTTAATTTAATTCATTTTCTGATCACAAAAAGCTTCGCCATGACATCCCTGTATATATTAATTCCGAAATTGATGTTGATATAATTAAACAATAACATCTGTTAAGAGAAACAAAATGCTTATTTAACATCTATTTCAATGAATACAAACAGGAACAGAATTGGTAAATTATTTTTAATGCAGATATGGATATACGAAAAATCCTTACATGTCACACAAACAATATCACACAATGGCGATTAATGACAAAGAACAATATAAAAGAAATATATTCCAATAGAATTAATCTGAAGTTGCAATTATCTTATTACAATTTAAGATCATGTATGAAGTATATTGCTGCTTTGTGAATTGGTGGTGATATACAAGTGAATATCATTAAAAAGTAGGACATTAGCTTTAACATTAATTATAATGCATGAATTGGGAAAACATTATATATTTCATGAATATAAGGAATAAAATCCAATTAAATCTGGTAAATTGATTAAAAAATCTATAATAATAACAACAGTTTTCTTACTGATATTGTAAATGCTCGAAAACCACTTTATTTTTAAGTCGAAAAATTTGAAAACAAAAAGAAAAATTTTATTATTTTTTGTCAAGACCACGTGGTGCATGTCAAATAACGAACCCATTATCTCAAGAAACTATAAAAAAAAGGCTCAATATATATATTGTTGTGCATGAAAATCGGTTCACTTCACTTTCTGACAAAAAGTGGACAAGTTTTACATGACAAAAATAGTTACATGGTCAAAAATATATAGGGTATTTTTTAAAAGCAGTTATCTTTATATATAAAAATAAAACTTTTGATATATTTTGAAGTAAATGATTTATTAATTAATTTACTCTTTTTTTAAATTCACCAATCATATAAATACCGTCCATAAAATATAACCTCAATCTATAATAGTGAAATAGAGACAAGAGATTAATTATGACTGATTACAATTGTAGACGAGAGCATAAAAGTTAGATAAATTAATAAAATTAGTGTGGAATCAGACAAAGTTTCCCGCGTTGCGAAGTAATTGTTGCATGATGTACTGATTCATGATCGTGCCATCATAGCCAACCAATTCCTTATACAAAGTTTTCAAAACTAATTTTCCATTTTGGCAGATCCACTTCTTGTTCTTTCCATTTTTTTTTTTGAAATCAATTTATACAAATAAAACATTATAAACACAAAAATTATTATTTTATAATATAATTACAATATAGATAAATACATCCGATATGTAAATTGACAAAAATGAATGAACCGAATTTTCATGCATTTTACAAAAGGTTCTCAATTTTGGTATATGTATTTATTAATATGAATCTAGTAAGGGTCAGGTAAGTGCGGGCTTCCAGGCGCGTTTGCGCCCTCTAGTGTAATAAACAGAAATTTCATCAACAAAAAGTGGAACAGCTCTCAATTTTGACATTTGTAAATTCTAAATTGAATTGAGAAAAATGGAAATAATACTAAGCATAATACAAATCTAGATTTAATTTATTAATTAGAAAAAGTTAGTTTTGAGGAGTACTTTTTCCATAGGCATATAGGAATGAAATTCTTTCTGAAAAAAAAAAAAATAATATCACATAAACTCATATTATTTTTCTAATATATAAACTATTTTATATAAAAATCAAAGTCAATGATCTTAAAAAGCGGAAGGATAAACCTCAAAAATTTACGAATATAATGAGTGGGAATATAATGCTTATCTATTCATAAAACCATATGAAATATCAATTTTTGCTTTTACGCTAATTTTTGACGACAATTAGCAAAAAATGGTTTAAAATGTTAACTCTCAGTTCCATTTGAATATGAAAAATAAAATTGATTTTGATTAAATGTTTTTATTTATCATGCAATTCTTCTTTGCGCCAAAGATTTGAATAAAAGTTCAAAAAATAGATTAAGCTTAAAAATAATATACGGTTAGTGTTTACTAATAGATGAATAGAAAAAAAAAAAAAAAAAAAAAAAAAAAGGTAATTGGGGTCCAGGCACTGTCAGTCCTTCTAGCCCTGAAGATGATTAATTATAAATGAAGTTTGTTATTCGTGGAAAATTGTATAGTCTTCTGGGTCGAAAACATTATATATAATGTGTCACTTTTCACAAATTATATTTATGTTCATGTTTTTTGTGTCAAAACATGGAACGTACATGTTTTGTTCAAGACTTCTTCTAAATGTTTGGTCAAGACTTCTTTCGTAAATGGTTTTGTCCAAACCATGAACGTACAATGTTTGTGTCAAGGACTTCATCGTAATGAGTGGTTAAACAGGACCCAAAAAATAATGTTTAGTTGAAAGAGGTGAGATCTCACCCCGTTTTTTCACCTGTTTTTCTCACCCTCTTGAATTTGGTTCAATGATTTCATCGTAAACTGTTTGTCAAGACTTCTTTCTTCGTAATGAGGTGTAAAGGACCCAAAAATATAATTTAGGGTAAGAAAGGTTAGATCTAAACCTCTTTTCTTAAACCTCTTTTCTACCCTCTTGAATTTTCATGATTTCTTCGTAAATGTTTTGTCACTTTTCTGTCACTTCTTCAGGTAAAAACATTTTATTATATTGCTATATAAAATGAATTTTTACAAATACCAGACGTTACCCGTCTCTTTGGAAATAAGAGTAGATGCTATAAGATATTCATATTGCAGAGAACTTTAAGAAACTACCGAGAATGGTCTAACGATTTTGTAGATTTGTTCGCGTTGGAAGTTTTATATATCTCATTTTGTGCCATACTCTGATTTTCCTAGACTCAAAGATTATATGCAATGACTTCGACACTATATGAACCGTCTCAAAACAATACCAGACACCAAACAAATATTGACATAGAGGTTAAAAGAAAAGATACCTATAGGGAAGATGGAACGTATATCCATTTAGAATAAAAAAAATACTTGAAGTCAAGAGAGCGCTTTTGAAAAAAGCAGAGTATATATAGACTGCCCGCATAGCTATATCATTACTAAGACTATTTTATAGTGGTTCTATAAGAGGTTCCATTGACATTGAAAAACACTTGATGTCAAAGTTTTTATATCTTAACTATACAAAGTGTTTTCAAAGAGACATAGAAAATCATACTTGAGCGCGATTAGAGTTTGTGCAGATGTCAATTTGGACAGGTTTTGTATGAAAAATTTAAAGGACAAGGAAATGCTTTTCTTTATAGTGACCCGACCGTTCTATAACACAATGGATTTTCAATTACAAGTAGACTGGACCTTAGCAGACTCTTTAGAAACATTTAGACGTTTACATAACATCCATGCTTTACTGTTACATCCGATAAAAAGTTGGTGTGGAAAAACCCGTGTCATTGAGATGGTTAGAGGGAATACTATGACTATGAGTTGTTAATCGACAAGATAGAATATGAGAGATGTGGTCTTGTCACCTGAACCCGAAAAGTGTCAACAATAAAGAAATTTTATTCCGTAAGTAAAATGTGGTTTTGAAAATAGGACTATACTTCTGTTTTAGGTTTTTTCCATTTGTGCTCATTTATTCTTTGACGTGGAGAAATTACAGAGGATATGAGGATGAACCAATCCATGCAATATGATTCAGCATATGTACTCGTAAGAGATATTTTTATCTAATATTAAATGGACGCCACAGAACTTAGGCGAACATGCACAAGCAACGCTGCGAAGACCAAACCAGAGAATTATTCCAAATGAGTTAGAATACAAACTGCAATGGCAAGACTATGGTAAGCTGCCAACAATGTACCAATCTGGCAAACTGCCATGTCAAATGACCGTGCTTAGGCTTTCCACCATGGTATGCAAATATGAGATGGGAAAGAGTTTTATACAAACCCTGAAGTGCGGATATAAACAACTTTGCCCAGATGACGCCGAACACAGGAGTTGACCCAGAGATATGTTTTCTACCAGATGGAGAAATCAGAATGTATGAGCCCAGTTAAGAAGAATGCTATGGAACTTCAGAAGGAAACGTAAGAGACTAGGCGGACATTAGATTTTTACACGTAGTAACTGGGTTTTCTTCAGTAAATAGGAAACTTTCTTTCGAAAATGTTGGAAGAGGTATATGGAATGGAAATAAATCTGTCGGAAGAGGAGTATGGAACGGTGTCAAAAATATTGGTAAAAGCAGTAGGTCAGTTTGTGTATTATACCTAAAAGGACCCTGAACCAGAAGAGCCAAGCTCCTGTTTATACAATAGCCTGAAACCTTGCACCACAGTCTAGTTGGCCAACAAAATCCAACACCTCAACCGTATTAAAAAAAGTTATATTTACCGTTCGATAGTAGTTGTATATGAAACTAAGTTTAAAGTAAAACGCATGGTATAATGGAATTATTCTTTTTCTTTCCATCTGTAGTAAAAACCATACTTGAAAGTCTGAAGACTTCCACTTGTGGTTCGATGTGAATTCTTTACTGTATCGTTGTATGGATCAGGAATCTTTGTCGTCGGGGTATGAGACATAATATTAATATTGGGCGTATCGATAATGCAGCAAATAGTGAGAGTTTTGTACGTGAGGCGGCTGCATGTGCGATGGATAATACTGTACGCATGAACAATAATAGCATCTTGGTCGAAAACATTTTCATATGTTCATAGGGTTTCGACTTATTAAAAAAGTCGGGAGTGTACTTGGATATGTGCAGGTGATTTAAACATCCTCAGAAATCGTATACCATTGCCAAAGTTGTTATATTTTGTAGAAATATTAAAGTTTTCTCCAAGGTCTTCTATTTTTATGATTTTAACAGTTGCATTTTTCCTGTCATAAATAATTATCGTATGATTGGTATCTCCTTCGTCAATGTGTTATACTGGTTTGCAAATTTCGATATAGATATCGTTTATTTTTTCTTGAAAAAGCATGAAGAAGTTGTTTCTAAGGTTTACAAGCAAACTAACTTGTAAAAGTTTTCCCTTGTTCAAATTTTACTCATACATACGTTTTTCTTATGCCTAACACCTAAATAACGCATCTAATTCAAAACCGACGTAAATGGGAAACCAAAATTGTATGGCTTCTGAAATGAACTTCATTCTACGAAATGCCAATAGCTTTTGTGACGGATGGGTCTTCTTAACCATCTTTAATGGGTAGTTCAAAACGATAGCCTTCATGCTTTACGGTCTCTGTCTCAAACTTTTGACCGACATTAGTAAAAAAGTTTCATCTAATGTTTAGTTGTAGCAACTCTTGAATTTTCTTTTTCTATGAAAAGCATATTTTATCTAGGAATAAATGTCGAAAGATATTGCTTTCCATGAAGAGAAATACCAAACACAACCGACAACTCATTATGCAAGCTCTTAAATAAGACACAACAAACTTTTCAAACTATTTCTAAAAGATTTATCTGAGTCACTTTGAAAGAAAGAAATTTAAACTGACATTAACCCCAATGACAGATGAGTTTCTGTTTCAAGGACAATAAGAACCATACTGTCTGTATAAATCCAACCAAATAGGAACTTTAAAGAAAACCTATTAAATGAACTTTCTTTTTTGAAAACAGATTGTTGGACAAACCAAAGCTGACAAAGAATATGTAGACGTGCAATAGCAAAAGAAGAAGAAAGAGCTAACAAAGCTTAAGCAACAAAAGAACATACTCATCTCCTGAAATAGCAGACAAAACATATTTTTGAAATAAAATGTCAAGTGAAGTGACGAGAGCTTGAAACACGAATTATTCTAAAAAGACTCATACACATTCTATATCTGAAATAACAGACTTACAAGAAAACCAATTAAACAGTAAAAGTTCCGTTGGGACATTACACATACCATTGCAAATATTACAAAACTTACAAGAAACCTTAAACAGGAAAAGTGCCGTTGGACATACCATTACATCTTCTGAAATTAAACAGACTTAAACGTTACCTTTGAAAATAAACAGCAGATAAAAACATTATGTCAATGAAATTATACCAAAGTTTTGATAGGAACAAAAAATATTGAAAACTATTGTTGGTGGAACTTTTCTGTCAAATGAAGAAAATAAATATTTTTAGATGGCAGTTTGTTACAGTCCTTAGAAAAATGGGTTACACGGTATAAACTCAATTCCCGAAAAAATAAACCAATGAAATGTATGTAAGCTTAAAAGAATGATGGTACACAAGTTAAAGTTCCATTAGAACAACAATGCTACTTAAACTTAATTGGAGACGAACAAAAGAAAATATTTTAAGAGTTTTTGAAATGACAGATATGACATTTGCCTGACCAGCTCCAGCACCATATTATTATGGGACTATGAGATGACGTTCAGAACAACCACATGTAGATTGAACAAAAGCTTACATTATATTTAGGATTATTATAGATATTAAAGATATAATGCAATAGAAAAACTGAGAATAGTATACTATTATGAAGATGACAGAAATTAAAATATTATATGTCAAGATTTTACCTACCCGAAAACATAAGATTATATTATAAAAAATACTGACACAAACCCAGAAGGAAAACCTGAAATAGTTGCACTATATTTTTAAGTTCAAAAGAGACAATTCCTATAATGTCTCATTATTGTCTTAATTTTAATGAACCCAGTAGGGTTCTATTTAGTACAAATCTATGGACAAGCAAGAGGTCGTCAAGTAATGTTTGGTGTTGGTGCGATGGGAACAATATAGTCGACCCAGGTTTTGGTATTGTGCAAACTCTGTCAAAAGAAAACCAAGGGTGGAAGTAAAACAGATTTCAGGTGAAAATTTTAACCTGCCACACAGTCACTACAGTAAGATAAGTACATCTCAAGCAGGTTCGGCATAAGCATTAAGATATTTGGGGATTGGTCAGGAATTGACCAAAAAAGGTAAAGGATTGATGATAAAGACGACGTTAAAGTTTGCTAAAATTGTTACTGGAGTGACACTCAGGTGGAGAAGGATAACCATACACATATTTCAGTTTCAGGAATATACAGCAAACAAGGGACAACAGTAAAGAAACATGCCCACCTTACATGGACAGTTTTACGCATTGGGTTATAGAATTGCGTTAGGTCTTCATTTTTTCAACTTCTTTAGCAGTATTCGTCAGAGTTGTCTTATATTCGTTAGGGAACTGTCATTTGATGAAGTGATACCACCTTGAACTTTGACCAAGTTTGAAACGATAGGTCTGCAATAGAGTTTATTTCTTGCTGCGAGTCTGTACATTTTTGCCCATGTTTGCCTAAAACTTCATTAATATTCTCTTGTATTACTTTCTTCTATTATGAACACGAATAGTGAGTACCTGTCGGGTTCCCCATTGTTGTCATAGTCAATTGTATTTTCATATGGGTCGCGTTTAGTATTTCTATTGGTTACTTGTCACCTTTCTGAAGTTTGAAGCCCGGCATTCCTTTTCTGTTTGTCCTCTTTTGACTAAATTAATTAAATATATAGTCTTTCTCTAAGTCAGGAGTTGTTTTTCATTCTTCGGGGAGTGGTTTTCCCAAAACCTTTTGTGTTTACGGCTATTGTAATATTTAAAACTTGTTCATCTTTGCCATGGAGAAGTGTCTATATGTTGTCGTCATTATGACATTTCATTTGCTTCACCCACCTTGTGGTTGGTTTTAAGTCTCTTAACATTTTTATACAACCCGTTCAATGACACCAAGAGCAGAATGGTTTTGTCGACAAATGAAATATTGGTTTACATTTTTTTGAATCGCATTAGTTTTTACATTCATCTTGATTTGAAAGGAACTGTCACAGTCAGATGTCAGTTTTTGGATGGTATTTGTCAACGTAATATTGTCCAAAGCTGCTTAAGATATCTAAAAATTAGCTTTGGCTGTAACTGGTATGGGCTTCACAGTATCTTTGTGTTTGACAACAAATATTAGCCAGTTATTGGAGGTCCATCTTACTCATATACTCGGAATGTTTTCCAGATATCCATAAACCAAGATTTGGTGTTGAACTAAAGATTTTTATTCATAGTGCTTTCTTTGTCGCTTTAGAACATAGGGGTCTATGTTGGATCGTCAGTTTTTACCCTATAAGAAATGGGTTTATTTGGGCGGCATTAGCAGGTTTGCATCTAGCAGTTATTTACCCGCAGTGGAACAATTAGCCAAGAGGTGTATTTGGAGTTGGAAGGAAGAGTTGAGTACATTAGGTATACTTAAAGAGAAGAAAGCACAACCTATTATACAAAACTGTACAGAAAGGTTTGGGAAGTAAGCACGAGATTGCAACCAAATCTTATTCCAAATCTGAAACAAGAGGGAAAAGTTCAAGGGATGGTATGGATCAAATGTTAGGGAAGCCAAGTCAGGAAACTATGTATAACAAAGCAATATGACTACTATAACCAAGCAGGGAACACTATATGGGACCAAGGTGAAAAGATTCTTTAAAAGAGGATAATAACCATGACAAACAAAACAGTGGAGTAACAGATAAACCAACCTCAACCGCCTCAAACGGTTGGGGAATGTAAAGTTTTTTACTGAGAGTAAGATGAACAATGACAGCATGAGTACAAAATGGGTTCAAGATTGGATGTGTTCGACTTCCACAAGTTATCACCACGTGGTTTGTCAGTTCTTCCTATACCGTCAGGAAGTTTAGACGACTTAAAAAACAATACAACAAACTAGTTGAAAACGAAACCAAAACTAAATTTTTACTGAGATGAAATGACCGAAGAAGTTGAAAACGGTTAGATTTGACACCACCAAACAAAAAGTCAGAACCATTGTCAAAACTCGGTCAAAGAACTTACAGATGAAGAGAAAAATTCAATTAATAGAAAGAGTGCCAAGCACGTCTGAAATTACAAACCCTAACTATAAAGTCACTTTTGGAAATGGAACGGCTAGTATCTCAAAAAAGAAACAGACCTCTTCACAAATTAAATATTGAAGTCTGAAGGAGCTTTCAGACAACAGAATGGAAAAGTTTTACTTCACTGACCAACAGTTCATTATAGAACATCTCATTGACTTAGAGTCGAAATATTCTAAACTTTACAACCAAACACAAAAAGTTGAAAGGAAAACAAAACAAATGGCATATGATATTTATGAAGATGTTGACGAACAACTGTTCCTGCAGGTGGAAGTTAAAGTCAGAGGAACCGAAAAGTGACGAAAAACCGAATAGAAGAAGAGAAACCAAAAACTGAAGATTAAACCAAAACAAAGTTTAGTCCAAACTTAAACCCAAGTCAAACCTTTATTGGCTGGTATGGGTTGGCGTCAAAGACTTATGGGGCAGCAGGCCTGGTTATGTAAAGTAAGAAAAAAATATTTTTTTATTTTTATAAAAATGCCCCCATATAGAATGGGATAGGAAAGTCTGCTAGAATAAAAGCAGAGTTTACAAGATATGGTTGGAGGATTTCGAAGAAGTTTAAATTATAGGAAGGGAAAGACCCATAAAGTCTTATGACCAAAACTGGCTGGTCTTTTTCGCAACGAGAATGGGATTTGGAAACAGCACGTGGCCAAATTATCCAAACAGGACTAGAGAGGTTAGAAGAAGAAACGTTCTTATGGACATGCCTTTCGATGTTATGAACCTCAAGTGAAGGACACGACGGGCTTTGCCAGATTCTACTTGGAAAACATTGGACGAAACAATTGCATCCTTTGAGAAGGGAAAACAGGCTAGTGCAGAGGATGGTCCATGCTCCCATGGAAAGAACAAGATATGGCATATGAAAAGTATCGTGAAATTTAGAAGTCAAATTAATCTTAAAACCTACAGTTAAACTTTGACGAAGGAAAGAACAAAGAAGGCTTCATGGGTGTACTTGCTGCCATACAAGACGGAAATAAGAAAGGACACAATTTTCAGAATTGACCATAACGGATTTGGATGGTCACATTTACCTATGCAAATGGCAATGACAAAACAGCTGCAAAACTTCTTGACGCTTTCAAGACTACAAAGAGAGAACAAATGGTTGACTCCGACTCAGACATTTTGAATTGCAATTGAAGGAATTGCAAGTGTCAAGTTCGAATGGTACCAACTAACCCTCAAGCAGTCAGACAACATGCTGGATACTTTCCGTTCATAAATAAGTCTGACATTGACTTTGACAAGGTATGGAATTTACAATTCAATTGAAACAATTGTCAATGAACCTTGCATTCTTACATGTCTCAGGAACTCTGGTCTTTGTTTCAGAAGAGAAGATGAAGTATCTTGATCATGTGTGAAGACAAGGTACATTCTCAGAGGTCAATTGGCAAAATTGCACCGTTGGCAAATGTCAATATCCGAGTCAACATACCTACAGCTAAAGGTTCTTCACATGACGACTATGTTGTTGAGTTCAAATTTACCATGGTTGAAGATTGTAATTGTCACACAACCACTTTCAATGATTGAACGAAAGTACTTAACAAAACCCATTTGTTCGGAAAACAAAAAGGCAAGTGCAAACATGTCAAAGCTGTAAACATTCTTTCGAGAAAGGTTTGTTATATGAACCAATTCCAGATGCACAAGCTGACAGAAACTTTGTACCAAAAGGACGAAACAAACTTTATCACTGTTAGCAAGACCAAAAGTTGTTCCAGACAAAGTTCTTAGTACAAAAAGAAGTACACAATTCCAAAAGGAGTGAGATTGTTCGGATTACCAACCTGAACCAGAAAGAACTTCCAACATAGAGGATATGCAAGAACTTCAAGATGCTATAAACAACTTCCATTAGAGACATCCAATTGACGTCAAATTGTATTGGAGAGCATCTGAGTTAGTGTCAGAAGGTTTTATATGAAACAGGTTGCTTCGACGATGTTTATGAGATAACACAGCGGAGAAGTTTCTCAGAAGATAAGAGACTCACTTGAATTTCCACAAACTGGACCAATTGGTTGCGACAAGTTCGACTCAGATGAAAAGATATACTATGTCGACCTTAACGCTGCATACATGAGTTGTCCAATATATTCCGACTGGAATTCCAAACGAAGATGGTGAGTTCCGGGAAGAACTAACAGTTGGAAAAGTCATACAACAAACTGTATGATATTAGGCGAAAGCTTCAAACCCCCAAACTTGCAATGACACTCAAATTGCTTATGAATTCGACATGGAATATTCCATTAAGAAACCTCAAGAGATGAAGAGTAAACATTTATGAGAAGGTCGACAACTTTTTGAAAGGTTTTTTCCCTTTTGTTTTGAAGTACGAATTCACTCAAGGTCAAAGTGCTTAGTAACCACATTAAAACCTATTGTCGAACATTGGTCTTACCCTCAGTTCGCAAAAGCAGTCCTTGACAACTACAACAAATTCTTCTCCGAAGTCAAATCCAAAGTTGTGGTTTACTATGAGAACATTGACGCACTCATGACGAACGAAGAAGGGTACAACAAACTCATTGAAATGGGTATGGTCAGTGAAAAGATGGGCTGTTTTAAGCTAGATAAGGTATTTTCCGAAGTTCATGTCCTCTCCAAGCGTAAGTACTGGGGCATACTTGAAGACGGCACAGAAATAAACATTGCATGAAATAAAAAATTTTTATTCGAATTTGAATTAAAATGTGGGAATTCTTGGGAAACGGGAAAGGCTTATTTACTTGAGGAACAGGTAAAGGTGGTGGAGGTGGAGGTGGTGGCAACCAGTCCATTTTATATTACCTTCCTAGCTAATTTCCGTTTAATTTCATGGTCGCCCTCGGAGTCTTTGAATCGGACAGTGTCGAGTTACACCATTCTTTGTCTCAAACTCATATATAACCTGTTTTGTCTGTATTTTCGTCGACTATGGCACGAGACACAAACATTGACCAAACGGACAAAAAGTGTCATTTCGGATGGTCACGCAGCCAATCGCATTCGAGCACTTCGAAAAGCCTTACGTTCCAAGGGAGAGGGTGTTCTGTGCAAGGCCGAGGTCATGAAACTCTACGAGCAGTACATCCTCAATGCCTGGAGGACAAATCGTCCTTGGATTGGCAATTCTACCACAACTCCTCTGGGACGACCTCCTACGCAACTGGATAACGAAAGAGCCCAATTCAAAAGGTCGGAAACTAATTTTGCAAATTACCCTTAATTTAACATACTTATCCACAATAAACACCTAAATTTACTTGGGGTTTCCACCTAAATAAAATTTTTTTACTCTTAGAACCACTCGAGGTTCTCCTTACGGTTGTTGAGGTTGTCACCGTCAATGTTCTGACCCTCGTCTTCTTGTCTGGATTTGAACCCATTGCATACGACAAGCCTTCCCATGGAAATTGAACCGTAATTTCGAAGGTTAGGTTCAAGTGTCCCAAGTTGTTGAGGACTGGGTAAGAACCTTGCCTGTCTCCTTGTGCGGATTTGGTATGGGTAGGGCTGGGAAATTTCGTAAACGTCATCGGCAACAAGGGTTGCCCAAACTTCCTTTTCTTCGTGTTTCTCTTCTTCTTCCTCTTCTTCCTCTTCTTCCTCTTCTTGATAATACCTTCGGCAATTCTGTGTTCACGAAGTACGGTGTTGCATGTTCTGTCCTTTCCGAAGTACCTTCCAGATGGCGTCTATTCTCTTCGAAGAAACGGTAGATGGATCGGGCAAGGTTTTGGTTCTATAGTGCGTATTGGCGCAAGGTTCGCGAAATCGTTCAGGACTTTCTCATTGGAAGCTTGGTTCGTGAGGACATTGGCTTTGAGATTGGTCATCTCTGTCATAAAGACTACTTTGGAGAGTCTTAATGGTGTTGTCAGATGAGCTTTCAATTGGCAATTTGAATTTGAACTGGGCGCTTGTCTGACAACCTTGAAAACATCTGCCATTGATTTGCGTTCGGTGCTTGTTCGGACATCGAAAAATGAAGTGGTTTGAATGACGTTTTTACTTCAAAAAGAACTTGTTATGACAGTTATGTCATACAACAAGTTTAAAATAATATCTTGTTCTTCTTCTGAAAGTTTGTTGTCTCTTCCGATAAAAGTTTGGAACATGGAACCAAAAAACGTTTTTGAGATGCGGAAGAGTTCAAGCAAACGTTCATATTCTGGATATGTGGGAGCAGTTCAAAACATTCTGGCTGACTTTCGACAAAATTGGAGACAAAGTCAACAAATTTCATCTTTTGGTCGGACTGCTTTGAAGGTAAGGTCCTTACATTGTAAGTAGCTCTGGTAAAGTCTTCTCATCTCTGCAATAACTTCTGGTAGTATAGCTTCGTAATTTAAGAGTTTTAATTTTTAATTGTCCTTATTCCTCTCTTGACATCTAAACGTAACTATCCATGAGTCAAGAGTAGCTTTGGTTAGCTTTAAGTGGGCTTACTGTTCCTTGACTACCATGCAAATTTTGGTTGCAATTGGTGATTTGGAGCTCCTTCAAGTTCGCCGTTCCCTATGTCGTTCTCAACGTCCTTCAACTCCTATGGCTTGAAAACCCTCGTTTCCTCGTCCATTGAGATTTGGTGTTCGGTACCAAAAGGAAAGGAAAAGAACTATAAGTATATGATTTATACTGAAGAGATGGAAAATGAAGAAGATAAAGATATGGTTATGTTGCATTTAGTCAGAAGAAACAACAAAAGCTTTTACGACCTTGCTAAGATTTACAAATCTGACAGAAATTGGTTCTATCGCGAAAACTTACCGATTTCAATGACACCGAATGAAGATGTGAAACAAATAGTTCAAGATACTTTACCTCAAACACACTATGATATGAAAGGTTGTACAATACTTACCTTCAAAGAAGATTTGCCATTGTTAAAGGAAAAAATAACAGAGTATTTTGACAACTTCAAACAAGCAGAGTAAATGAACCATTTATTTTTCAAGCTTGACACCAAAGATGGCTCATGTAGCTCTAGATGGTAAATTGTCTTGTCAAATCCTTCTGGCATTCCGATACCAAACATACAGACAGAAAAAGTTTTTCCTTCCGACAGAAAAAGTTTTTCCATCCGACAAGAAAAAATTTTCCCGACAACTGGAAAAAATTTTCCTGTTGTCCGTCCGTAAACCATTCAAATTTTCGAAAATTGAGAACTTTTTTCCCGACAACTGGAAAAATTTTTCCTTCCAACAAAAAAAATTTTTCCTTCCGACAGGAAAAGTTTTTCCCGACAACTGGAAAAGTTCTTCCTTCCGACAGGACACAAACGAATGTCCGACGTACCACCAACCGAGTCCATTCCAAAGCCAGAAGAACCGACAGCCCCAGCACCACAACAGACTTACTAAGACTAAACACTTACATTTTTCAAGCTTGACTTTTTACAATTTGAACTTTGTTTGCGTAGATATGAATTCTGAAAGAAGTATGAGGGTCTTGTATGACTTTATACTTCTCCCATAGTTCATGTCTGTCAAACTTACCTGCCATGGACTCTTTCATAAGTTCCATGAAATCGTCTTCGGACAATCCGGGAAAAAGTATTATGTCAGTAAGTATTCTTTTAACATCCTTACTTAAACTCTTTGCTGTCTGTACACAAATGACAACTGAGATGTTAAAGTGTCTGAGCTTCTTAAGAATTCGACACATATCTTGTTCTCTGTTCTTTAACAAAGGATGAGAGGCGAAATCATCTAAGATAAGAAGACATCTGTGAGGGTAAGTCTTCCAATCGTAAGATTGCAATTTCTTCGAAATGTATTCTATCTCTTTCTGTTTGTTTCTGAAGTGTTTCTTCTCTAATATTCTCTGCATTTCCTCATTTGGGTCTTTGAACTTAGAATTTATATACTCATTTATAGCATTGTACTTCAAAACTCTTCTTTGGTACTTCTTTATCCAATCTAACAACTCAGAGTCTTTTATACATACTAACTTAGACTTCTTTATAATATCTTTGAACGAATTGACGGTTTGGTCAAATTGACCAGAAGTACTACAAATGACTACTAACTCATAGAATGGGTTCTTCTCATCTAGTTCTTGTTGTTGTGCAGCCATTTTAAGATAAGTGAAAGTCTTACCCGACCCAGGTGGTGCGATTAGACCTGTTATACCATTCTGAGCAAATAGGAACTTGTCATGTATGGGTTTTATCTGAGCATTTTCCAACTTCCTCTTGTTCTTATTTAAAACATTCTCAAATTTCTTGTCAATGTCAGCAAACTTTTTTTCTAACATATTTTTAGAAAAATTAAAATTTTTATCTTTTTGAAAATGTCTAGCGATTTCGCTATCTATATTCGAGACAAGCTTTTTGACAGCAAAACATCTGTCGACCATAAAATCTTACATAGTGTAAACAAGAAAGGTGAATTTGTTCTAAAGTTCTGTTTCTGGGAATATGACAAGAACCATAAAACATTAGGCAGAGAAGTCTTTAAGTTTGTCAATGACAGACTTGTTGACAGAGATGACGCCTCTTGGAGAGATGAAGTCCAACAAAAGTTCTTAGAATGCAAAGAAGACACATGCGCTGTTCTTGAAGATGAAATAGGAAACAGAATAGAAGAGCTATTAAAGGACAAAGAACTTTTACATAAATATGGTTCTGAGAAATTTGACATAACTCCACCAGAAAAGAAGAAGAAGAGAGAAAAGAAAGAAAAGAAAGTAGAAGAAAAGAAAGTAGAAGAGAAGAAAGAACCTGAACCAGTTCCAGAGAAGGTGAGATATGACATGTAAAAATAAAATTTTATTTTTAGAACATTTCTGGGTCAATGTCAATGTTCTCTTCCTCTTTAGGAGCAAACACTGGCTTAGACTCTAAAATCTTTTTACCCAATTTACCTTGAACTTCAACTATCTTAGACTCATAATATTCATAGTCGTCTGCTTTCTTTGGTTCATAAGGTATAACAAGTTTGTATGCTTTACCTTCTTCGAGTTTTGAGAACTTTCTGTCAAAATTTTCTTTGACTGTCAACAAACCTTCTATGTCTAAGTCTTCAAAAGTTGCACCACTTTTTCTAACAACAGCAAACTTAACTGGTGCAATGTTCCAAACTTTGTCAAATGTAGACTTTTCAAAATTATAGAAGTAAACATTCAAATATGCGAATGGAGCTAACTTATCTTTGACTTCTGTCATGTACTTATTTACTGAGATGAATTTTGCCATCTTTTCTATCGGATAAAAAAAATATTTTTTTAAAAATTTACTCAGAAAAATTATTTCTTTCTATATTTGCCATTCCGAACTTCGAAAAGATGTTTTATACCAGCATAGAATTTTTCTCTAGAGCTTGGTCTTATATCGTTTTCATGACAATATTTTCTATATTCTTCATATAAAGCCTTTTTTTCATACATTTCATAAGGACAATCTAACCAGAATAGCGCATATCCGTTATTTTGCTCCCATCCGCTTAAAACTCTTTTTGTCTCTTTGTTTCTGACTTCAAATGACTCACAACAGTGAATTTCATATTTCTCATCTAACAAACAAGTTTCCCAACGGTCTTCTCCAACAAACTCAGCGTACATTTCAAATAAAATAAAAAAATATTTTTTTTAAATTTACTCAGAAAAATTTTTCTTTGTATATACGCCGTTCTGTACATCCAAAAGATTTTTGACATTTGCCAAGAATGTTCGTTTAGACGCTGCCATATAACCATACTCTTGACAATACTGTTTATATTCATCGTACAATGACCTTTCATCTAATGACACAAAGTCAGTTTCATCTATAAACAGTTCATATACACTCTTGTTTGCTTCTAACAATGTTTGTCTTTCTTCGGTATGTGGAATTTGTCTTGGATTGAACTTTGAAATATCTAATGTCATGAAATATGAGAACAAGTGGTTGTAAAAGTTAGGTGTCAAAGTTTCTGCTAAGTCGTCAAAATATTCTGTATCTTGCATATGAGAATCTGACGTTCTGACAACTACATATCTTCTGTCAGAACTTTCTAACTTCATCGGAACAACATTGTTTGAAACCATGATGAAATTTGCAACATTTTCACAAACTCTTTGGTCTTTATATTTTCTTTCAACAACTCCAACTTTGTCTGTTATAAGACTCTTCAAAGCATCTGAGTTTAAAACCTTTGTTGTATCTATACTTTGAAGTTCGTTACATACTATAAGTTTCATATTCTCTATTGAAGAGTTAAATTTACCGCAGATGTTTTCTAAGTTTGTCATATTAGGGTTCGAATAGCCCTCTAACAGTTTGCACAAAATATCTGTAAAGAATGTGTTCTTACCAGTTCCTTGTTTTCCAATTATAATGAGAGCAGTTTCATTTTTAGCACTTGGATATTGTAAGATGTTTGCAAACCAACATAAGATATACTCATAGACTCTTTCGTTTCCATTGCATATAATTTCTTTGACATGGTCTAACCAAGCTTCTATAACATTTTCTTTCCATTCTACTTGTTCGTATTTATATCCAGTGAAGATAGAATAGAAGTTTGGAGATGGTGTATAGAACTTTATACCACGAACTGAAAAATCTTCTAACTTTGACAATAAGATATCCCAAGCATCTAACATCTTCATACCAACTTGTACGACTTTTATTTTCTTAAGTTTCTGTCTACATTCTTGTTCTGAAACTATTGTTGCTCTTGGTTTGTTAAAGACAACATCCCATTCTTTCATGACATAACATTCTGGGGCAGAGTCGACATAAATAACTAAACGTTTCAAATTCTCGACTGCTTTGTTATAGTCTCTAAATGGACACATATTTCTGAACGCTTGGAAGTCATAAAAATCTGAAACGTCTATTCTGTACATTTTTATAAAAATAAAAAAAAATATTTTTTTTATTCTTGACTTTGTTGTTGCATTTGTTGCATTTGTTCCATTTGTTGTTCTTGAGCTATTTGTTGTTGAAGTTGTTCTTGTAGTACAATACTTTCACCAGTTGCATCTTCCAATTCGAAACTTTCTGCCGTCATTGACAAATACATAGGACATAAAAGTTTTACAGGAACAAAGTTTGCGTCGACTAAGGTTAAGTTTATGTTTGCTAAAGTGTTTGAGTTTACTAAAGCTGAAAACTCTGCATTCGAATGAACAATAGGCAAACCAGCAGAGAAAGTGTTGTTTATACGCATGAGTATCTTTTGGTCATAGTAGTTTCTGTCAACATTCGAATAGCACTTTGAACCTAAGTTTGAAACAAATATATAAATAGGTGTGCTTAATGTCAATGGAATAGACATTCCTTGTATGACACCTTTTCCTGTTATAGGAAATTGTTGGTAGTAAAAACCAGATATAAGTTTTGTATTATAGCTCATATCGTTTATAGTAAACTCAGTCGGACATCCAAACATAATGAAACCTGCTCTAGTTGCAGCACATGTTACATCCGTCCTTAAAGTATTAAATAAGTCAACAAAACCTGTTGGTGGTATATCTGAGTAAGTATCTTCAAAGAAGTATTTTTTACCATTCACAACAACAAAGTCTTCTGTGTCAAAAGAGCAAAACATTTAGTCGTCATTGTGTTTAAAGTTAGTTTACAATATCGTCCTTGAGGACTTTGTAAGTTTGTTGTTATAGAATTATATGACTCAGGGTTTTTTAGTCGTAATAGTATAAACCACTATGTCTTCTGCCATTTACTTAGCAACTAAATTTTAATGAAATGTTGTGGTCGTCAAATATTTTTATAACGTCTGGGAAATATATTTTAAGTTCAACGTTTCACCTCCTTTCATAACGTATATCTTGTCAATGACATTATATGAAACACCACAGCAAGCAATGTCGGGTTCTATTTCTTTGATGTTTATATCGTCTGCCTCTGTCAAAAGTTTCAATAGTTCTTTCAAAACTTCATGAGGTGCGATGACATAGGAGCTCACCTTTACAGGGTTGTGTTCGACCAAGTTTAACATTAGACCTAAAGCTTGACAAATCTTCTCCTGAGTTTTAAGTTTGTCTTTAAGTTGTTGGTAGTCATTTCGAATATCTGCAACAGAACTTAAGTCTCTGCTAACTTCAGGGTATGTTGGTTGTTCTTTTACAGGAACTATTGTTATACCATCTTGGTCTTCGTATGGTTTCCCCACTTCAACATCTCTTTCTTTGACATTGACAACAACACTTTGACTGTTTGTTTGAGTTGGTGAATTTAACTTCACATCTGCCACCGCCATTAAACCTTTTGAAACACTCACGCTTCTATTTTTCGGAAATGACATTTTACTTAGAATAAAAAGATGGACGTATTCGAGTATCTCTTCGAATTGAAGCAGAACAAAGTTTACACACACAAACAATACAAGTTCATTGACAGAATAGTTCTTTACACAAACAATGGAAAATGTTATAGAATAGCAGTCTTTGCTGAACCAAAATATTTTCATAAAGCAAAGAAAGTTGGTATAACCGAGATGGTGAAAGTTCTTGAAGCAGACAAAAATATAACAACAAAACTTACAGATATTTCTAAAGGTAAGTTTATAATACAATTTTATGTCAAAACTGGCGTACTGTCAATATTTGACGGAGAGAAGTCAGTTCAAGAACAACTTACTGACCTGCTGCCAAAATCTGCTCGATGGAAGCTGTCGTTATGCCAATCTGAGGAGCCCCAGCAGGTTTCATCGAACGAATCTTCAAAAGAGCATCTTCCGTGAAAAGTGCTATTGGTTTTGTAAACTTCTTTGCTCTCAGTTCATCTGGACCGTCTCTGTCACCAGTATATTGTATTTGTACAGTACCAACAGTTGAAATACCACCCATAAAGTCTTCTGAGTCAGCAAATGGAATGCCAAGCCAAAAGTTTGAACGGTCTCCATTTGTATATTGAGTTTTTTGACCTCCTGTATGAGTCCATACTTTCACATATGGCATAATAGAACTTTGCATTTCAGGGTTAATGGTTGTTGTGAAGTTGTTGTTAAAGTTCATAGCATCTAATGTCAAGTTGTATGACCTCATATCCTCAACTGTAGAATATTCTTCTCTTGGATAGTATTTGCCATCTATGTTTATATGATATTTAATACCAGGGTTGTAGAAGCAAGAATAGTCATTTATAGTTCGTCTGAACAGTACAAACATAGTATCTGCATGTTTCATTGCAGTTGTTAAGGCAATATCTGTTCTTGCACCTGGGTCAGCACTTTGGTTTCCAACTTCACCTGCAAAGTCTTTGACAGATATTTGGTGTATAGGGAACATAAGTGGAACTGCAATATATTTGGCAGCTAAAGCATTTGAAATATCTGGGTCCAACATATAGACTGCAAGTCTGCTTTCTATTCTCTTGCATTCAAACTTTTCGCATGTAAACTTAACTGGGTCCCAAGCAGTTCCAGCAGCATTGAAATAATAGTTTACTTCAGTGTTGAGGTTTGAGAAACCAAAGTCTAAGTCAACTTTGTCTTTGCAAAAGTCGGCGAATGACATTTTATTTGTTCCCACTACTTCTGTAATAGTGAATGGGTCTTGTGTTGGTGCAATGACTAAGTTATTTTTGCTTGGAGTAAGTTCAATAGAAATTTTTCCTGCCCAGTTTGGCAAGTATCTTAAAAACCTGAAGATGAGGAAAGATGACAAAGGAACTCTAAGTTTCAGTTTTACTTTAGTGACAGCATTTCCATCTGAACCAGAAAGGTTAACATAAACTCCTGGAACGTTAGGGTCAAGTCTTCTTATTTTCTCAATAGTTGCATACTGGTCTGTTTGTTCTCTAGCTTGTGGTTGTACTGAGTTTCTCAAAGCGAACCATTCATAGTTTGCCCATGTTACTGTTTGAACTAAGTCAGAGTTAGAATATATCTTATATCCCATGAAAACTTCTGGAGCATATTGGTATCCGACATAGAAAATTCCATTGCAACCTTTCTTGTCAGACAACTTGGCAGAAGGTTTTATTTCAATGTCTTGTTCCACGTATAAGAATGAGTTGTCAATAGAAATAATATGAAACCTGTCGCAAGCAATATCTACTGTTGTTGAAGAACCTTCTCCAAACTCACCTACGTTTCCATAAGAAACAGCAGTTGTATATTCGTAAGTTCCAGGAACTATTTCTGACCTTCTAATGGCATTGTCGCATTCGTTATACCATTCGGAAACATTTCCATTCATAGCATCCAAAACTGTTGGCGTTATATTCTGAGCGGCGTACATTTCATATGAGTAAAAATATAGAATAGTTGGATTTATATGTCATAATAGAACCCACGTGGACCAAGCTTTACTTTCTTCCTGACTGAGTTTTTAACTCTTCTTTTTCCTTCATTGCCCTCTGCTTGAAGTTGTTGCATCTTTGCATTATGTTCATCTAGTATGTTGCAAATTTCCCATGTCCTTTTTGCCTTTTGGCTCTGGTCGCCCATCTCAGGTAACCTATATCCTAGAAAGATTTTGTCATAGTTTGTATTTGAGTCGTCGCTTATTGTTTGCATGACTCTGTCCTGAGTTTCTGGTTCAAGCTCTTCAAACAGTGCCTGTCCATATGGAATATGCTCGTTTCCAAATATATGTTTTTGTAGCCATTCTGGTTTTCTTTCCATGTTACCAACAATATCTTTTGTGAATGGGAAAGCTTTTACCCAATCTTTCAGTCTTGCGTCGTTTATTTCTGTAGTTGGTTTTATTTTGTCAAGGAACATGTTTTTCAATACTAACATTTCATTTGGTACTGTCCATTTGAGTTTTCTTAAATATTCATCCCTTCTCAGTTCATTGTCTGCAAAGTAAGTTTTTATGACATTTTGCAAACTTTCGTTTGCAAGGTCATGTACAATAGGTTCTCTTCCTTCGCTCTCCCTAACTTTCTTTCTAAACTCTTCACCAAATATACCATCTCTATGGTTCTGTGTAGTTCTTTGAGATAAATGTTCTAGAACGTCAGGTGTTATATTTCCATCAGCCATGTTCATTTCATACTGGTTCAAAATATCTGCATCTTTCATATCTTTCAATGGCATTAAAGCCGCGCTGAAAATACCAGCTACATCTGGTTCACCATTCACTTCCATTGCGTCTACAACTTCTTGGAATTGAGGTTGTAAGTTTATGAACCACCTATCTGGATTAGCTTTATGACCCCATCTCATTGTAGTTCCATCGTCTGCAGAAACAAAAGTAGGTTTGTTTCCATCTTGGCTAGGTTCTGAATGAACTTTAAACAATGTTTCATTTCTATATGTTTTCTTGAAATTTAACCTTTTATTTTCACCGAGTTCATCCGAAGATTGAACGTTAAATGCTCGTAAGTAAAAAGGGTTGTTGTATTTGTGTACATTTTTTTTCAGTTCTTCCATTCTATGCTGAATATTTTCATCTGGTGTTGGAGTCTTTTGTATGTCGGCAAACATTTTTCGATATTCTTCTACTATGTCAGCCGAATTTTTTTTAGACTCTTGGAAATATTCCATATTCTCCGCATACTCTTGTTGAGGGTCAAGATTTTTCGGCTGTTCCAAATCTTCATCTAGTTCTGTGAGGTTAGTTTCCAAAGGAGCGACTTGTTCGTTTCCTTCAGGCTCTTCTAGCTGTTGTTGCTGAACTATTTCTTCCATGTCTGGTTGTATCTGAACTTCTTCCTGTGGAGTTTCTTGTACCTCATCTGCTGGCATTTCATATATTCCGAGACCGTTTTTAACAAGTTCCCTATTTAAGTCATCTGCATTCATAAGCCTTTCTTCTTTCGTTCCGTCTCTATTTTTTACGCGTTTCATGAAGATAGTTGAATCATCATTTATCTCTGACATAAAATATCTCGGAGTAAATTCAGTCATGTCATTTGGACGATATGCTATTAAATCATATCCCTTAGCGAGCTTGTATTTTCCAGGTTTGAAATTATATCCGATTTTATGCTGAGCCATAAAGCTAAATAGGTTCGGGTCAGTATTTTCTTCCTTGAACTTTCTAATAGCTTCTTTATATCTGTCACTAAAGTCAATAGTATCTGGGTAACCATATTTTTCCTTTAGCATTTTTAAGAATTCTTGGTTTCCTTGTTCTCTACTTCTTTTATGTCCTTGCTCTGTTTGTGGTTGTGGTGCAGTGTTTTGAACTGTTGGTTGTGGTGCAGTGTTTTGAACTGTTGGTTGTGGTGCAGTGTTTTGAACTGTTGGTTGTTGTGCAGTGTTTTGAACTGTTGGTTGTTGTGTTGGTTGTTGTGTTGGTTTTGGTGCATGCCTGTGTCTGTGTCCATGTGACGATGTAAATGTTTTAGGTAGTCCTGGTGCAGGTGCTTCTCTTGGAGGGTTTGGTGGTATATAAGTTCCACCAACTGGCACATATGTTCCATCTGCAGCGTAATGTCCTACCTGACTTTTCGTTCTTAAGAAAGCATTTACTAGGTCTGTTTTGGTCTGTTGTAACTCTTTTTCTTGACTTTTCACAACAGTTGCTCTAACGGCGTCATAGGCACTTTGAACTGCCTGTCTTGTTGCTGCATCTGTTATTTTCGTCATATTTTGTGCTACTTCTCTTAACTCGTTGTCGAAACCTTCAGACTTCAGTTTCTTTCCAGATGAGAAGTCGTTCACTTGTTTCACCTTACTATGAAGAGCTTCGAAGGCGTTCTTAAAGTCAGCATTCATTAAAGCTTCATTTGAACTGTCTTCATCCGCTTGTATTTTTGTCCTTATTGACCCTATAAGTTGGGCTGCTTTAGCGTTGGCTTGGGCATCTAACCAGTCATTGTTAGCTTTTATATATTCTGCGCTTTTCATTGCCTTTTGCATAGCCGCGTCGTTATTTTTACTTTCTTGTGCTAAGTTTTCATACTGTACGGTTTGGTTTTGCAACTGTAAAAGTTTTTCTGCCTTTACATTTGCTTCAACTTCTTTTTTATACTCATCGCTATCCATATATGTCTTCAGGGCTTTTTGTTTTATCTCTTCATCTTTCAGTACTTTATATTGAGTAGTATGGTTTTTCAAATTTATAACATCTTGTTCCATTTTTGCTACTTCTGCTGCTTTTTCTGACACTTTTTTTGCATATTCCTCTGTACTTAGTTCTTTCAGTTGTTCTTCTTTCTTCTTTTTCTCTACGTTTAACTCATTGAGTTTCTTTGTGTGTCTGTCATATTCTAGTTTCTTTTCGTTTTCACTTATTTGTTTCTGTATGTCTATGTTTGACTTTTTGACATCTGTTATTTGATTTTTGAGTGAACTCAAATTCATTTGACTTTGAGGGTTATAAGCTGTTCCGTCTGCAGCTCCACCATAGCCTGCCATTTTCGCTAAAAGTGCCGCTCTTAAACCTCCACTCTGTGCACCAACAACTCGGTTTAAAAGCATAGGATTGCTTGACATTTGTTGCAACATAGTGGGGTCATTCAGCATTTGTTGTTGCAACTGTTGTTGTGGTGTCAGTTTTACTATTGGATGTTTCAATGCTCTCTTCCTCTTACGTATATTCTTACGTAGCTTACGTGGCATTTTAAGTGAAGTTAAAAAGCGGTTTTTGACAGATGGAACACATACTTTTTCAGTAAGGACATATGGGGTAGAAATGAGGGTAGAAAACGGGGTAGATATACCCTTCTACCCTAAAATATATTTTTATTGAATTCTGAGTAAAATGACTCGGTCAAAGTGTTGTCAGTTTTGTAAAATAACCGTCTTATCTCCGTGCCTATGACGAAGAAATCTTGACAAAACATTTACGATGAAATCTTGACAAAACATTTACGAAGAAGTCTTGACAAAACATTTACGAAGAAGTCTTGACAAAACATTTACGATGAAGTCTTGACAAAACATTTACGAAGAAGTCTTGACAAAACATTTACGAAGAAGTCTTGACAAAACATTTACGAAGAAGTCTTGACAAAACATTTACGAAGAAGTCTTGACAAAACATTTACGATGAAGTCTTGACAAAACATTTACGATGAAGTCTTGACAAAACATTTACGAAGAAGTCTTGACAAAACATTTACGAAGAAGTCTTGACAAAACATTTACGATGAAGTCTTGACAAAACATTTACGAAGAAGTCTTGACAAAACATTTACGAAGAAGTCTTGACAAAACATGAAAACATATATAATTTGTGAAAAGCGACACATTATATATAATGTTTTCGACCCAGAAGACTAACAATTTTTCCGAATAAAAACTTCATTTTTTACTAAACATCTTCGGGGGCTAGAAGGCACGAAGTGCCTGGAAGCCATCCCCCAAGAAAAAAAAAACTTCATTATACTCATTCATCCTCAGGGCTAGAAGGCACGAAGTGCCTGGAAGCCCCGCTTCCTTTTTTTTTTTTTTTTTTTTTTTTTTATTTCATTTTTCTCATTCAATTTAGAATTTACAAATGTCAAAAAATTGAGAGCTGTCACTTTTGATGAATTTCTGTTTCTTACAAAACAAATCAAGAAATACGAGAAGAACGCAGAGAAATAATCAACAAGAAGAAATTTACGAAAAAGGTTAAAAAGAAACCAATAAAATATGATTATTCCGATTATGATATATCTGATGACGAATTAATCGAAAGAGCTATTATGAGAAGGAGATCAGAAGATTCAGATTCGAAGGAAGATACAGTTCAGGAAGTATATAATGACTGTTATATTGTAATGAGTCGAATTCGTCAAAATGTTGAACAATATTTAGTAAAAGACTATGATAATGGCATAAGTCAGTGGAAAACTATAGATGAATTAAAAGTTATGAAAGATTACAAAAATATTATTTCTCTTTTCAAGAAAACTGAAATAAAAGAAACAAATCTCCGCGAAGAAGAAAAACCAGTAGCTATATCGTTCAGACCTGACAAGTATTTACTGTACAGAGTATTCTATGACTATTTATACTGGGAAAAAGTTTCAGATGATGAATTTGAAAATTTTGTATCAAATATGAAGAGTTTTACATATAAAAATGATAAAATTACACTCAATTTACAAGAATCCAATGAATTATTGCAGAAATTCGTGAATATAAACAATGAAAATCGTTCGGGAATTTTATATGACTCTTTATCAACGCAGAAATATAATTTAGTTACTCGATTCTTAAATACTGCAACAGATAATGGTTGTGGACCGTTTTTGGTTGTCACAACTAAAGAAAATTATTCAAATTGGTATAATTTTTTAGAAAATACAAAATTAGTAACAATTGATTATAGTTGTGATCCTTTAGAACGAAATATAATTCGAGACTACTGCTTTAATAGCTTAGATGAGTTCGGATCCCCTTATCAAAACAAATTTTCTTTTAATGTCATAGTTACAACATATGGAATACTGAAATATGATCTTAATTCATTTGAAAATATTCCATTCCATACAGTTATCTATGACGAACCTACTTTTTCCGAAGAAATTGATTTTCATATTTTTCCAAGAGCATTTTTCTGTTTAAAGTATCTAGAGCTTGAGAAAAATAGCACATACAAGAGTTTGTTATCATTGGTTAATGCTCCTTCTGAAATTTCTTCCGTAGATTTTTCAAATAATTTTGTTATTTCAATAAAACAAACAGTAGCCAACAGAAATCATAATGAAATAGTTAGTCTTAAGCCAACAAACAGTCAGGATGACTGCTTGAGAATGCATCATTTAGATTTACTCCAAAAAATCACAAATCGATACTCTTCTAAATCCCCAGAGGCCATTGAGCAAGAAATATTGAATAACCCAACACAGTTACTGGGATTGAACGAGTATTATTCAAAAATCTTTAAATCAAATGATGATTTTCTTTTGAAGCTTTCCTCTAAGTTCCAATTTATCAAATACCTTGTTAAAACTGTTTACTCAGCCCAGTCAATACTAATTGTTACCAGTAATTATCAAAATATGCAGAGTTTATACTTATTATTCAATCAATATTCGAAATGTTTCAAAATTAATGGGAAAACAAATATTGAAAAACTGCAGAAGACATTTAAAGATCAAAGACAGGAAAGATTCATCATTATTTATCAATATTCCAGCCAAGAAATAGATTTATCTTTTGTTTCAGTAATAATTTATTTAGAACCACAAGAAAATTATCAGGATATCAATATAAAGGTCAATATTTACAATAGCCTTGAAGAAATTCATATTTATCATTTAATTTGCACAGATTTTGAGAAAACTCAACTTTTGGAACAAATTAAAAGAAGAGAAGAAAAAGAAAACTATTTAAGTGTAAGAACAGTATCGTATTTACTTGAAAATACCCAAAATCTCTCTTTTCCTTTGATTGAATCGATTTCTGACTATAATTCATCAAATCCTGATGATATAAAGTGCAGAGAATTGAAATATGATGAATCAGAAACTGATTTCATAGCAAGAATGACATTTAACGTTCAAACTGACGAAGATGAAAAATTAATGTCAGTTGATGAGTCATATTTATGCGTTTATTTCCTGGATTTGTTGGGATTTGGTCAATGGAAACAAATTGGTCTCTCTATTAAGGCTTCTGTTCCTCAAGTTAAAGATTTATGCATGTCTTTGATAAATTATTGCCTTTCGAAGCTTTCGGATACACAAATATCCGATTTACCACATTTGTTAGCGGTTTTATCCAAACTTTCACCAACTTTTTCCCTTGAAAATATTCATACAATTGAAATTGACTTCAGATTGCTAAGATTAGCAAGACATGCCTTCAATAGTTTATGGATAAACGAATACCGTTTCCTTAAAACCATAGAATTGAGGCTTTGCGCAAGAAAATTTTTGAAAAGGCAAATCTCGGTTCAATTTGATATCAAAAAGGATCTTGAGGATTTCGGAAAATTCGGAAAAGTTGATAGGAATGTTTACACTCCTCTTTCTGACTTCAAAATCGCAAATTTCGAACCATCTCAAATTGAAATTGCTGCAATGGGCGATTTGATATACGGGAACCACATAGATCCATTATCACCGATGCAACAATACCTAGAAGAGATGATGAACCGACAATTTTTAGAAAATGATGAAATTATTTTCCATATGAAATGGAATTCGTCAGAATTATACAAGCTTTTCACAGCTCTGAAGAATTTCCCTAACGATGAAAACTTTTATTCCAAGGCTGCAATTGTTACAAAAACAAAAGCTGATATCAAAAACAAAATAGATGAAATAATGGCCAAAAGTTCTAAAAACAAAGATAAAGAGGCCATTATTAAGTATCAAAACCTGTTTTCTTTGATGAAAGAATTTATTAAAGCAAATCCTCCCCAAAATAATATAATTGAATGGACAAACTCTACAATTAGCAAGTTCTTTGAACTTGTTATGATATTCGGACTCAACAGATTTAGAGAAATCCTTCTTGATTCAAGATTTAAATTTGTAAATCTTCTTTCTCAGGAAGAGATCCTTTTATTAAGAAAGAGATCTAGAAATATCCCTAATTCAACTCACTCTTCCTTCTTAACAGTCCGTGGAATCATGGATTTCTTAGGATTGAAAAATTAGTTCACCAATAATATTTTACTTTGTTGTTTATGTTATTTTATCAATAAATGTGTTTATATGTTTTGTACTTTTAATCAAGATAATAATCATTTTCACAAATTGAAACACAAAAATGAAATTGTCCTCTTATAGGTTGTATTCTTGATATAATTCATATATTTGAACATACTCATCTATTTCAAAACAATTTCTACGGCGTTATAAGCAGATTCATATTAGGTATCGAATTAACTAGAAGAGGAACATTCAAAATACTTCATAGATGGATATGAAGTATCGACAATTTATTACCTGGTGCATTAAATTAGCTGTTATAGCTCAAGTAAGTGAAGATACATTATTCGTATAGCTAATGAATTTATCAAGACATAACACACAAGACATATCGTCATTTGTCACAGTTTTTATATTTGAAAAAAAACGTAATCTAAAATATGAATTTATGATTTTTTTTTTGTTTATGCATTATCAGGTTCGATATCATTATCACTATCGCTTTTGCCACCTTTCTTCTTTGATACACACAAAACAATACCTAATATTATGCAACCAATAATAGCAAGGACAGCAATAGTTATTAAAACAGCTACCAAAATTTTCATGTTCTTCAATGCTTGGATGAGATTGTAACTATCAGGAATCTTGTTGTTACAATCAGTTCTTATGATGTTCTTCTGGAATGCAAGCAAATAAGGATATTTATCAGTTACAAAGATTTGTTTTGCATTAACTGAAGAAGTCTGGAAAACATCACCTTCATAACAAAGATTGTATAAGTACTGACAATTTTCAAATGCTCGTAATTCGACACTCTTGACAGAAGAAGGGATAATTACTGTTGTTGTTCCTAATTCGGTTGGATATTCAAGTTCTTCATCTTTGATTGCATTTGAGTTAATGGAGAGCTTGCCAATCACTTCGACAGATGATGGAATTTTGTATTCTTGAGGAAGTTTCCCAAATGTCAAAACCAATTTCTTTGTTGGTTTATAGATTAATGCTTGACCATCGACCATAAATTTATTAGTTTGAGGATTTACAATCTCTATTTTAAGATTGTTAGAATACTGAAATGCATCTGTTTCTATGGAAATAACAGAATCATAAATCTTAAAATGAGAAATTGATGTGTTGTATAATATTTTAGAGTTGATTTTTGTTACACTAGAAGAAAATTCGCATGATGACAAATCTTTACAACTATGGAATGCGTAACTATCTACTTTCTTGCATGAGTTTGGAATAGTAATTGATTTTAATCCAGCACTTGCAAATGCAGATTCTCCAATTGAAACTAATTGCTCGGAAAGAACAACTGAAGACAATTCACAGCAGCTTTGAAAAGCATAATAAGGTATAATTTCTACCTTTGATAAGTTTATTTCTTTGAGTTTGATGCATCCAAAGAAGCAATATTCACCAATTAATGAACATGAAGATAAATCAATTTCTTTGAGTTTGACACATCCAGCAAAACAAAAAATTCCAAGTGAATATACAGGCGACAAGAATTTGATTGATTTAAGAGATATACAATTATAAAAAGTAAAAGATCCGAATGAAATCTGAGCGTTTGTTTCTAATATAAATTTTACAAGGGAATAACAAAAATAGAAGGCATAATTTGAAACTTCAATATAGTGATTTAAATTTATTTTCTTTAATTTTGTTGAAAACGCAAATGCATGTTGATATATTTGTGTTACATCATTTGGTATTGTATATTCTTCGATGTTTGTTGCTGGTGGAAATGCAATTAAAGTGCTTTTATCTTTAGACATCAAAATACCATCGTTATAAACCATGTTTTCGTTATTTTCACACACAAATGATGCCAAATTAGAGCAATTAAAGAAAGGATATAATGAAAATTGATCTACATTTTGGCCGATTATTATCTTTTCAAGCTTATTGCACTCAATGAAGCATTTTTCATCAAAATAAATGTTTGTGTTGATTGTAAGAGATTTCATTTGACATTTTGCAAATGCATGTTTATAAATTGTATTTATTTTATTAAGATCAAAATTGTCTGGCAAATGACATCCTTCAAAAGCATTATAGCCAATAATATTTATATTATCAGTGAATTGAATTGTTTTCAGGTTAGTGCAGTTCATAAAGCAGTAAGGGCCAATTTCCTGAAGCAAACTTATGGAATCAAAAGATACAGCTTTGAGACCTAAACATCCTGCGAACGATCCTTCAGCGAGATTTTGGCAGCTAATTGTAATCGATTCAATTTTTGAACATCCTAAGAAAGCATATTGTTCAAGTGTATATTTTGAATATAGTTTTTCAATTTTGAGAGATGTACAATATGAAAATGAGTTCGATCCAAATGCAATGTGAGTAGTTGTTGACAATTTACTTATATCTTTCAAGGATGAACAAAACGAAAATGAATATTCCTTAATCTTTGAAACATGATCAAATGGGAACGAAGAAAGTTTAATGCAACAATAAAATGCATATGCTCCAATTTCTTCAATCCCTGATCCTTCAACTTTGACTAAATTTGAACAATTTGAAAATGTAGCTTTTGGAATTACTTTAACTTCTAAAGGAAGTTTGATTGATTCAAGACTTACACATGACCCAAATATATTGCTTCCATGAGAATTGAACTTGACATTTTCTGGGATGATAATTGATTTCAAATAAATGCAATTTTTGCAAATATATTCAGGAATTAATAGTTCTGCAGATCTCTCAGCAAATGTAAGTTTTTCAAGTTTGGATTGATAAAACGCATACCCACCAAGAGTAGTAATTGTTGCATCTATTATAAATTCCTTCAAACCTGTATATTCAAATGCATTTGAATCAATTGTATCAATAGAAGCACCTCCTTTATCAAAATTTTTGCGAGAAAGACAACCAGAGAATGCATAAGAATTAATTTTAGTTATCTTACTTCCAAGTTTAACAGAAGTAAGTGATAAACAGTCTTGAAAAGCACTCATTGCAACTTCAATGACTTTATCATTAAAAGTAAAACTTTCTACACCACTTTCGCTAAAGGCATATTCTGATATATTAACAGCTGCTGCCAAATTTATCTTTGTAAGCCGAGAACATGATGAAAAGGCTTCTACACCAACAACTTCTACACTTTCTAGATTAATATCCTTCAAACCAGAATTCTTGAAAGCTGACTGTCCAATTGTCTTTATATTTGAACTCAATTTTACTGTTTCTAGATGTATGCAGTTTTCAAAGCAATCATTTGGTATTGTGTAAACGTTTTTAGCTTCAATATCAACATTGGTAATCATAGGTAATCCGGAAATAGAGAGAATTGATGTAATGTTATCCCCTTTGAAGATTATTTTGCTGATGTTGTTTTTGATTATCAATATTTTTGTAGATGGATCTTCAATATCTTTTTGCTCGGTGATTGTGATCTCTTTTCCATTGATTTGCGGTGCTCGGTTTATAAATACTCTATTTTGAAGCAATGATTGAATAACAGTAAGTTGGCAGAGCATTAAAAAATTTGAATAAAAAGCAATAATATTTGAAAGGATCTAACAATTGAATTAACAAAGAAAAATCGCAATTCAATCTTTTCTTCTGAGGAAAACAAAATGACAATCTGAGTACAATAATGCAAATTAGGACAAAATAAAATGAGATGACTTTTTCAATAGGAGCTAAGCCACATAATTATTGTTATATGATACCAGTAGAAATCATTTTATTTTGGAAGATATTGTCTAACAATGCATAATAGATTATCAATCATCGATTATAATATACGAAAACACTTCATTAAAAGAAGAACTAAATGAATTTTGGTATATGATATCTGCACACACCATTTCTGAAGTAAAATATATAATAAAGAAAGTATAATAAACATCAGGTTTCAAAACATGACGTTTTTTCAATGTTTCGCTTCAAATTAAAGGAGACTCAAAACAAAAAACCATTCAACCACATTCATCATTAATCGGAAATTGAATGATCAATTAGTTCAGTTTGAACTTCAAACAGATAAACATCATTCAATTTTACCATTTATTTTTCAGTTCAGAATAAGCATATGCAATTTTAAGCAGTTATTTTCTCTATTAAGTCAACTTTTTTGAATTGGTCATGTTATGGAAGCATTGATTTACGAATTGAATGTATTTTAAGACTCATAATGAAACTTTTCACTCAATTCATGTATTCTTCTCCAGCATATCTTAGTTTACATGAGTTCTGTAGTTCTCGAAGATTCTTTAATATCAAATCGAGCGAAATTTTCAAATAATGAAATATTTATAAAACAATTGCAAATGAAAATTGACTATTTGCAAAAATAACAACAAAAAAGAACAATAAAAGATGAAATTATTTTGGTGACTTAGAATAACTGCCTTTAACTGGGCTTTGGGTAGGCGATATAGAAATTGAACTATATGATCGAGGATTTACATACTTTGCGTATAATTCATTTAGTTCTTCTTTTAATGACGTGTTTTCTTGAGTAATAGTATTAATAGCTTCTTTAGCGGCTTTTTCAGAGTTTTCTCTTTCTTCTCTTAACTGCCTGATCATTTCTTGAATTTGCCTCAAATTTTTATAAATGCTGTTGGGATCGAAATCTTGTAATTCTGGTGTAATGTTTTGATTTTGCTGACCATCTCCAGTTCCATTTCGTTTGTAACATTCGACTAGTTTCTGTCTCAATTCCATAATTTCTTTTGTTTCTTCAACATGCAACAATAAAAGTTGCTCAACAATTTGTTTAAGAATATATTCATTGGCTGTCATACTGCTTTGGTCCCATTCTATGGCATCAAGCTGTGCTTTAATATCTTCCATATTTTTAAACGGTCACTTTTGGGAGTCTTCTTTCATAAATCTCGAATTTCTAAATGTTCTAATGGAATTTATGAATCCAAACTTTGAAATAAGGCATTAAATGCTATTAGGATGTATTGACGGCTCTAGCCAAAGACAATACAAAGTTATTAATGCCCAATATAGCGAGATATGCTCATCTTTATATTAATCCTTTTCCTTTCTTCTTACATTATCTTTTTCACATTACATTTCTATTGTCCCTTTTATTTGTTGGTTTCTTTTTGATAATAACAATCAATAACTTTGTTGTTCAATTATATGACAGACACACATAACATATAACATATATTATTTCACTGTTAAATGATTTTGTGGCTATTACAATATCATTTTCTTTTTTAGGAACCAATTCTAACATTCCAGAATGATCATTGTATTTTATCATTTGAATTATTCTGGACACTATTCCAGTAGATGTGTTTATTCATTTAATGATTAACTGTATTGCTTGAGAAAAAATTTTAACAAAAATTAAATTCTCTAAATTTTAAATAAATCTAGTTCCATTCAGAACCTTGAGATGGTGTCTATCACTTGTTTGAAAGGCTGTGGAAAAAGCTCTGAAGTACCTTTCTTATTTATAATCTTGTTAATTTTGAATCCTGAATTGAAACAATTTTATGCTTTTTCAGTTATACTTTTCATCATTGACTGGTATTACTTAAAGTAATCATTCCAATCAGTGAGAACTTTCTTGATATCACTTTAATAAAGTTATCTTTTGATTTTTTTAATAGATAATCATCAAAATGACTTCAGAATCGCCGAACATATAATTTTGGGTAACAAATAATCTTTATTTAAAGATACCAACTCAATGAAAATGTTTTGAGCCATAAAAACTCAAATGCAATGTTAAAATGTAAATAAATAAAGCCTGTTACTTATCAAGGCATATACGTTTTATTTTATACTAATCTATCTCAAGAACAATGAAAAAAAAATTAATGGGTCTTTTGTTGTGTTGACTGAACTTTGTATCTCTCTACCCATTCAGGGAGTGGCCTACCGTAGCTTTCTAAATGTTGTACAATAGTATCAGTAACTTCGCCTAAATTATCTATACAATAAATTCCGGGTACATTCTTGTTGTATTTTAACCATGATGAGCACCACGATTTTTGTGGTTGAAATAGAGCTAAAATTCCGTTGAAAGAGTTGCTTACCCATGAATCAATTTCAGTAGCGGTCCATCCACAGTTTGGACATGTAGTTTCATGCTTCCAGACGTCTCTATCTTGGATCAAGCCACAGCCTATGCAGGCAGCCATAGACCTGGATTTCTTTGGGAGAGTAACTGAACGGTCTTCAGCCATATGAATAAATAATATGTCACTTTTGATATGAAATCATGATAGACATTTTAATGATATTATGACACTGTACATCATGGTGATTCTAAATTTTTATAAAATGTTCAATTGCTCTATTTGTTTTGTGAAAATTGATATCAAACTCAGATTGTACAGCCATTCTACAAATCTCATATTTAAAAATTGTTATGAAGAACATATAAATAAGACAAATTCAATGATTATTTAAATTTCATCTAATTTTTTTATTGACCCCTGTAATCCAGAAGTGCATCTTCTAACTATTAAATATGACCACATTGCAGATCCAAAATATTACTTTTCGCTTAAGAAACACTTAATCTGTTTCAATAAGTTCTATAGCTAAACATAACAATCCATACTATATACACAGATAAGATTTACACTCTTATACATAATTTGATCATCAGATGAAGCAAATTAATGATATAGTTGCTTGACGATACAGGAAGTTTGGTTGAAGGACGTTATTTTTTTTTCTATTTCAAGTTTTGTTTAATTATAAAGAATTCATTAATAAGCAAAAGGAAGATTGGCAAAGAGAGGTTATAGACATCTTCAGACTCTTTGATACAAATTGTGAGGGCCAATTACCTCGCGAAGATGCTGTTCGTGTTTTGGAATTGATTAGCATTCCAGGCAATGAATATTTTCATCCATCAAAGAAAATAGTAGCAATCCAACAACTAATTGATGCTATTACAGAACAAAGAAAAAGTATCGCAGAAAATAGTGAAAAGAGATGGAAATATATTTTCCATCTTATTGCGGGTAATAATGATAGCGACACAATAACTGTTGAAAAATTACAGAAATTCTTTGGTAAATTCGGTCATGTTCCACATGCTCGCTTTTGCGAAGATTTTATCGATGAATTTGATAGGAACTGGCTTACAAAAACAGAAATTACTCTTGATGATTGGTTAATGTTTTGCAAAATTCATAGACTTCCATTCTAATTCCATTTTTGTTCTTTAATTGACCCTCAGTAATTAATGAAGTATCAAATAAGTCCCTTATACCATTTGTTCATGGTATGAATCCATAAATTTAAATACAAACAGAATAATTTCTGAAAATATCGAAATACTTGAAAAAATATGTGTGAATTAGTTGTATAGCTTATGTACAATCCAGCTCAATTAAATATTTGTGTTTATTATATTAAATATTACATTTTTCCACATTTGGAATTGGTATTTTGGAATATATTGATAAGATATTAGAAGAAAAATCAAACCTGAAAGATGTTCTTAATTTAATAAAATATGCAAATAAATTTATTGAAAAATCAATTATAACAGTAAATATGTTATAAACATCATATCATCTCATACAGATATCATAGTGGGTTAGCAGTTTATATAGAAAAGTCTTTTGTAGGGAGTTAAACCAAAGATTTATGAAATTTCGTCCAATAAAACAATATTCTTTCAATTTTTCTCATTTACTAAGAGACCTCGGAAGATATTCGTCTAAAAGTATTCATGATATTGCTCCAATATTCAGATTTTAGAAAAAACAAGATTATCAATTTCATTTCTTAGAAATTTTCTAACAAAGGCCTATGAAGGTCAATCGAGGAATAAACTGTATAGTATGAAATTTCTCATTTTCAAATTGAAGAACTTTGTTTGAATTTAGATGAGGAAAACTTCTTATGCTAGTCAAAAGGAGATCTCCGCATCATTTGGTTCAGAACAAAAGCCATTCGCAATATGTCAAACATGCTTCAGACCAATATACGATGAATATATTGTTCAGTGCACACGATGTCATGGATTTATTCAGTGTTTAGAGTGCTTTTCTGAGGGCGCTGAGAAAGGCTGCCACATCAGAGAGCATCCATTCATTGTTGTGAGAACACAGTTACCAGAAATTTTCTCAAAAGGATGGGCTGGAAATGAAGAAATGAAATTATTGCGCGCAATTGAAGAATCAGGCCTTGGAAATTGGAGAGACATAGCTGTAGATATGAATACCAAAACTCCTGAAGAATGTGAGAATCATTTTTTCTCAACTTATCATTCAGCACTAAATGCTCCAGTTCCTGAACAAAAAGTTAAAGAAGATCCACCAACTCCTGCACCATGGCCTGATGAAGATGCAAAACCCGTCGAATCTCATCCAAGTGACGGTGCAGAAATTATTATGCGTCAAAAGGGACATTATGATAAAGTTACGCCAGCGGAATACAACGGATACATGCCCCGCAGAGGTGAATTCGAAACTGAATTATACGATAACGCCGAGGAACTCATAAATGGAATTAATTTCGACGAAATGCTGACGAAAGAGTACTCATCACCCCAGGAATTGGAAGATGAATTCCAAACCCATATCAACCACCTACAAGCCTATAACACAATCATAGAAGAAAGAGAATATCGACACGAAATTCTCAAAGACTACGGACTTCTCGAAGGTCCTTTCAAAGGATTTAGGAAGAACCCTACAGCTGCTGAACAGGAACAAGAACAAACTCTACTTACGCTTGCTCCTTTCGTAAAATTCCAAAATTTACAAAAAATTACGGAGTTGGTTGATAAAAAAGACCAGCTACAACAGATCATACATGAAAAGGAGTACTGGCAACAGATAGGAATCGATAACGAAAGCCAAGGAAAAGCATTCGACCAATTAACCGAAACTTTTCAAAGATCTCGACAAATTACAGAACAACATGTGAAGACATGGAACTCTCTCGTTGATTCTTTGACTACTTGTGGAGATACTCAGTTGGAATACTTCAAAATGCTTAATTCTGATGAAGCTGATATCTGTAATAAGTTCAATATGCATCCAAAGACTTATTTGAATATAAAAGACCTTCTTTTAAGAGAATTCGATGCAAGATCCGAATTATCTCTTCAAGATGCTATTAATTTCATTCCAGATCAAGCTGAACTAGTAACTTCTATATATAATTACATGAAAACAGCTGGATGGCTGCAATAATAATTTTTATTTTTTATTTGTTTGATTTTATATTAGTCTTATAAAATGTTTGTTATTTTTATGCAAAATATACATGAAAATGTTTTCAGATGTGAACGAGAAAAGTTTTTTTTTTGTAAATAAATTCTTATGAAATGAGATTATGAAAGTAAATTGTAGCAATAAAGTAAGCTATAGTAAAATGATGATAGAGGCATATTGCGCAAAAGAATTAAAAAAATTTTTTGTAATGTGAAAAATGGGGAGGTTTTTTGTGATATGGAAAAATGTTCGTTGCTCAATTATCTCACTATTGGATGGACTTTTATCGAGCGAAATTTTGGCTGTAAAGACAATTCTGATATTGGCAACATGGTGATAAGAACAAATAGTCAGTTTGCGTGGTTTATGATGAGATAATTTCGATTTAAAAAAAAACATAAAAATTGATTTTAATGAGCGATTATATTTGAATATGCTCTCCTAATTTGAAGGAACTGGTTAAATCATGAATTGATCATGAATAATTTTTTTTCAAAATAACAATTATAATTTCATATTCATTATAAGTTGAAAATATATCATAAAGACTTTATGAATGATAAATTCCTAAAAAACAAGTTAGTTTGTTTCTGAAAATAATAATAATAAAAACCAATTTAGACCCAATAATTTTTGGCGGGATAATTGAGATGTTTAACAAAAACTGAAAGGTGTCATTATTATCTATGACCAACAAGCAACTGACCTAGTCTGGATTACAATATTCGGTTCATCAAACCGCCAATTTGATGAATCAAGCCAAATTGTAACTGACCTAGTCTGGATTACAATATTCGGTTCATCAAACCGCCAATTTGATGAATCAAGCCAAATTGTAACAAACCAGTTGTTGATTGCATGGTATTATTCATCGAACTGCCAATTTGATGAATTACATTTCTTAGTCATCAAAATAGTGGTCATGTTGTAAACGAAAACGATAAAAACGGCTTGACAGTAAAGTGACACTTTACATGGCAAAAAATAGAGCCTTACTTTTGAGATACTTGAGATTGAAACTGAATCTTATGAGGCGGTGATCTTGAATCACTACCTCATAAGGTTCAGTTTCATATAAAATTTGTTGCAATTTGTTATTCTTTTGCAATTATTTCTTATAAGATTTTACATCTTTTAGCGGGGAATGTTTGTTATCATGTATATATTATAAATATCTACACGATAACGAACATTCCTCGCTAAATTGCTGAGAAACTTTGAGGAAATGTCGAACAATTTCCTCAAAGTTTCTCAGATTTATATAGATCACTAGAGTCCCCTAGGCACTGATTCTGGTTCAGTACCTAGGAGGCTCTAGTTCTCTAACGAACTGATAAAATGTTTTTAAATTTTTGGATATTGCTACCTGTGAAGCACTGACTTCAAGTCAGTACCTCACAGGTAGCAATTACATTGAAAGATGGGAGAAACTTTGTCCGAATGTTAAACTATTCGGACAAAGTTTCTCCATTTGTAGTGGAGATGGAAGGCTTTGAGGTATATTATATTAATATATACCCCAAAGTCTTCCATCTCCACTTGAAAGTTCCAAAACTTTGGGTTAATAGTTTGCAATTAAAAAGAACTTTCTAGAAGGAATTGCAGGGTAAGAGGTACATATTCATACTATGTACCTCTTACCCTCCAATTCCTTCCTTAACATAAACAAATTTGGAGTTAATTGTTTGCAATTAACTCCGGGTTTGTTGACCTCCAAATGAAAATGAAAGGGTAAGAGGTATATAGTGACCCTATATGCCTCTTACCCTTTCATTCTCATTAATTATGGGAGAAACTTTGGCCGAATGTTAAATTATTCGACCAAAGTTTCTCCCATTTTTTGAAGGGATTGGAGGCTATGAGATACTGATGCAATGTCAGTACCTCATGGCCTCCAATTCCATCCTGAAACTGATCAAATTGGACCTTACATGCATTTGAAATTTGCCATGTAAAGTCCACTTTTTGAGAGAGAGGATTTGACTGCGTCAAATTCTCTTTTTCGTTTACGAGAGTCATGTTACTATTCGTTAGGTTAAATTACTTTTAATGCCCATTCAAGGAAGTACATGTCAGTTACAGGGTTTATAGTTTTACTCGAATTGAGTAAACCTCTTGGAAGCAATTACCACAAGAGCCAAGACTTCTCGTTTACAGACTTTGAAAGCCAGGAAGGAGCCAGGTAACAATAATGGGCTCTCTTATGATATTTTGGGATATTTATCAACAATTTGAGTTTCTACCTATTGTCTTCAATGAGGATTTTTTAGGCCAGAAGTACAATACCTGTACAGTCTAACTACTAGGGCAATGTAGTCAAACTGTGCACGTATTGAACTTCTAAGGCTATTATTTATCTGCTATTGACATCATTCTTTTACATTACCGTCCTCTGGTCCTTAGAGGACCATAGATTCTGAAATTACTTGTGCAGAGCAAAGTTCTTCCGAGATCTCTCTATCCTTCGTAGATCTCGGAAAAACTTTGCCTTAAACTACTGCATTAATGTTTCCTAGTATTCAAAGAGCTATGAATTCTATAGTTGATCTTATAAGGTAGAGTTTTTCCTAACTTTCTCATTCGTTGAAAGGTTTTCAACAAAGCTATACCTTAAAAATCTGTGCTTGTTATATCTGATCATTTGTGTGTTAGGGGAGGTAAATTTATTCCACTAGAGCAAATTTTTTCCGAGGTTTCTCATCGAATGAGAAACCTCGGAACAACTCTTCAATAGTGTAATGAATTTGTGGTATTTGTCCTGCAAACAGCGAGAGAACTTGTCTGTAATTCGTTTATGATGAAGTTATCTGGATGTCTCTCAGATGAGGAAGGAAGTCCAGAAAACTTCACCATAAGTTAATACTTGTGTATTTCTATGACTCTCTTCACGTCAGAGAATGTAAATTTACTCGAATAGGGCAAAGTTCTGCTCAAGTTTCTCATTTGATGAGAAACCTCGGAAGAACTTTGCCCTAAGGTAATGTATATGTGATTGTTGGCCCGCAGAGAAACAAGGAATCTGTTTGTATTTCGTTTATGGTGAAGTTCTCGGATGTTCTCTCAAATTATATGGAAAATCAAGATAACTTCACCATAATTTGTTGTAGTTGTGATTCTCTGGCTCTTTGCCGGCCAGAAAACTAGAAAATAGTTTATAGTGGGAGTATGCTCGATGAATACCTACTCACTAAAAATATACGTTATTTTTTGTTTTCCTATGGGAAAATAGTTTTGATTTTTATACTATCGTATGCTTTGTTATTGCATGAATTGTCTATTTTCTTAATAAAAACTCATTTTTCCGTGTGATTCTGAATCAATGCATTCCAAAAAAGCGTTTTCCGAGTAGGTGCCAAAAGTGCTTACTCTTAAACAACCGTCGGATTTCCGGGTGAAATCGTGACACACTTTCGTCTTTCGTAGGCGGTGGTGGTTGTTACAAAAGGTAACTTCGAATGTAGCGTGAAATCTGCAAAAAAAATTCTGAAATTTGAATGGAGAACACAAAAATTGAATAGTTTACGTCAATAAAAAAGAGAAAAATGAAGTCAATGTGTCTCGAACCTAGGACTTAGAGCAGCAATCACAATGTTTATCTCATTACACTACATGCATCTCTCACCTCAGTCAATGAGGTCAAGTATATGATAACTTTTTCCCCATTATATTCTTGTGGAAAAGTGACAAATAGCAACTTTGACCCTCTCTCAGCGTTTTCCGCCTTTGAAACGTGAAAACACACATTGCATGAAGAATCAGAGAAGATTTTCTAACTCGAAGAATTCCAAAAAAAACCAATTATAGTTTTTTTATCGTGAAAAATTTACTTTTTAACTACGAAATTTTTAAAACGCGATTTTTTTGGAGATTTTTAGAAAATTCAAATATGATAGGCATGTGTTATTTTATGTGCTCTATGAGCTTATCAGCTTAATTTGGAGTTATTATCAAATTTCAATAAGTCTAAAAAATTGAAAGATAGAAAATCTTCTCTGATTCTTCATGCAATGTGTGTTTTCACGTTTCAAAGGCGGAAAACGCTTTTTTGGAATGCATTGATTCAGAATCACACGGAAAAATGAGTTTTTATTAAGAAAATAGACAATTCATGCAATAACAAAGCATACGATAGTATAAAAATCAAAACTATTTTCCCATAGGAAAACAAAAAATAACGTATATTTTTAGTGAGTAGGTATTCATCGAGCATACTCCCACTATAAACTATTTTCTAGTTTTCTGGCCGGCAAAGAGCCAGAGAATCACAACTACAACAAATTATGGTGAAGTTATCTTGATTTTCCATATAATTTGAGAGAACATCCGAGAACTTCACCATAAACGAAATACAAACAGATTCCTTGTTTCTCTGCGGGCCAACAATCACATATACATTACCTTAGGGCAAAGTTCTTCCGAGGTTTCTCATCAAATGAGAAACTTGAGCAGAACTTTGCCCTATTCGAGTAAATTTACATTCTCTGACGTGAAGAGAGTCATAGAAATACACAAGTATTAACTTATGGTGAAGTTTTCTGGACTTCCTTCCTCATCTGAGAGACATCCAGATAACTTCATCATAAACGAATTACAGACAAGTTCTCTCGCTGTTTGCAGGACAAATACCACAAATTCATTACACTATTGAAGAGTTGTTCCGAGGTTTCTCATCGAATGAGAAACCTCGGAAAAAATTTGCTCTAGTGGAATAAATTTACCTCCCCTAACACACAAATGATCAGATATAACAAGCACAGATTTTTAAGGTATAGCTTTGTTGAAAACCTTTCAAATAAAGAGAAATTTAAGGAGAAATTTGCCCGTTTGATGTATGGTGAGAAGCATATTTGAGAGTTTGGAGAGGCAAAGTGCAATCACCTATCAATATTGCACTTTGCTTGTAAAAAGTTCTTCGCATCTCTTGAGGTGTGAGGAAGTTTCTCGACAGAGGAAACTTTCATATCGAATGTTGCCTCTGTCGAGATGTATGTGACAGGCAAAGTGCAATCACCTATCAATATTGCACTTTGCCTGTCAAAAGTTCTTCGCATCTCTTGAGGTGTGAGGAAGTTTCTCGACAGAGGAAACTTTCATATCGAATGTTGCCTCTGTCGAGATGTATGTGACAGGCAAAGTGCAATCACCTATCAATATTGCACTTTGCCTGTCAAAAGTTCTTCGCATCTCTTGAGGTGTGAGGAAGTTTCTCGACAGAGGAAACTTTCATATCGAATGTTGCCTCTGTCGAGATGTATGTGACAGGCAAAGTGCAATCACCTATCAATATTGCACTTTGCCTGTCAAAAGTTCTTCGCATCTCTTGAGGTGTGAGGAAGTTTCTCGACAGAGGAAACTTTCATATCGAATGTTGCCTCTGTCGAGATGTATGTGACAGGCAAAGTGCAATCACCTATCAATATTGCACTTTGCCTGTCAAAAGTTCTTCGCATCTCTTGAGGTGTGAGGAAGTTTCTCGACAGAGGAAACTTTCATATCGAATGTTGCCTCTGTCGAGATGTATGTGACAGGCAAAGTGCAATCACCTATCAATATTGCACTTTGCCTGTCAAAAGTTCTTCGCATCTCTTGAGGTGTGAGGAAGTTTCTCGACAGAGGAAACTTTCATATCGAATGTTGCCTCTGTCGAGATGTATGTGACAGGCAGAGTGCAATCACCTATCAATATTGCACTTTGCCTGTCAAAAGTTCTTCGCATCTCTTGAGGTGTGAGGAAGTTTCTCGACAGAGGAAACTTTCATATCGAATGTTGCCTCTGTCGAGATGTATGTGACAGGCAAAGTGCAATCACCTATCAATATTGCACTTTGCCTGTCAAAAGTTCTTCGCATCTCTTGAGGTGTGAGGAAGTTTCTCGACAGAGGAAACTTTCATATCGAATGTTGCCTCTGTCGAGATGTATGTGACAGGCAGAGTGCAATCACCTATCAATATTGCACTTTGCCTGTCAAAAGTTCTTCGCATCTCTTGAGGTGTGAGGAAGTTTCTCGACAGAGGAAACTTTCATATCGAATGTTGCCTCTCTCGAGATGTATTACAAATAAAAAAGAATTCCATCCCAATTACACTCTATAATACAACACTATCAATATGATCAAATCACCTCAATATTAAAAAAATTTTTTTCTGAGTTCTGATGAGTTGGTTGAGGAAGATCTGAGTTCTGATGAGTTGGTTGAGGAAGATCTGAGTTCTGATGAGTTGGTTGAGGAAGATCTGAGTTCTGATGAGTTGGTTGAGGAAGATCTGAGTTCTGATGAGTTGGTTGAGAGAGATCTGAGTTCTGATGAGTTGGTTGAGGAAGATCTGAGTTCTGATGAATTGGTTGAGGGAGATTTGAATTGGTTGAGGGAGATTTGAATTGATTGATAGGTGATTGCACTTTGCCTGTCACATACATCTCGACAGAGGCAACATTCGATATGAAAGTTTCCTCTGTCGAGAAACTTCCTCACACCTCAAGAGATGCGAAGAACTTTTGACAGGCAAAGTGCAATATTGATAGGTGATTGCACTCTGCCTGTCACATACATCTCGACAGAGGCAACATTCGATATGAAAGTTTCCTCTGTCGAGAAACTTCCTCACACCTCAAGAGATGCGAAGAACTTTTGACAGGCAAAGTGCAATATTGATAGGTGATTGCACTTTGCCTGTCACATACATCTCGACAGAGGCAACATTCGATATGAAAGTTTCCTCTGTCGAGAAACTTCCTCACACCTCAAGAGATGCGAAGAACTTTTGACAGGCAAAGTGCAATATTGATAGGTGATTGCACTTTGCCTGTCACATACATCTCGACAGAGGCAACATTCGATATGAAAGTTTCCTCTGTCGAGAAACTTCCTCACACCTCAAGAGATGCGAAGAACTTTTGACAGGCAAAGTGCAATATTGATAGGTGATTGCACTTTGCCTGTCACATACATCTCGACAGAGGCAACATTCGATATGAAAGTTTCCTCTGTCGAGAAACTTCCTCACACCTCAAGAGATGCGAAGAACTTTTGACAGGCAAAGTGCAATATTGATAGGTGATTGCACTTTGCCTGTCACATACATCTCGACAGAGGCAACATTCGATATGAAAGTTTCCTCTGTCGAGAAACTTCCTCACACCTCAAGAGATGCGAAGAACTTTTGACAGGCAAAGTGCAATATTGATAGGTGATTGCACTTTGCCTGTCACATACATCTCGACAGAGGCAACATTCGATATGAAAGTTTCCTCTGTCGAGAAACTTCCTCACACCTCAAGAGATGCGAAGAACTTTTGACAGGCAAAGTGCAATATTGATAGGTGATTGCACTCTGCCTGTCACATACATCTCGACAGAGGCAACATTCGATATGAAAGTTTCCTCTGTCGAGAAACTTCCTCGAAACTCCAATTTTTCTTTAGAACTACAATATCTTAACAATTAGCTCATCAAAACACAACCTATAAACTTTAATTTTTACTTTTGTTTTTTTCAATATATGAACTAATTTTTTTTTTTCAAATTACTCCCACACTGGGAAAAGTATTTTAACTCAGATGTTGCCAGCCTCTTCATCATTGCATTAACAAGTGCTTTGACTCAGAGGTTGCCAACCTCTTCATCATTGCATTAACAAGTGCTTTGACTCAGAGGTTGCCAGCCTCTTCATCATTGCATTAACAAGTGCTTTGACTCAGAGGTTGCCAGCCTCTTCATCATTGTAAAAATGTATTACCGCTTTTTTTTTAATTCAATCGTAACATCTCAATTATCCCGCCAAAAATTATTGGGTCTAAATTGGTTTTTATTATTATTATTTTCAGAAACAAACTAACTTGTTTTTTAGGAATTTATCATTCATAAAGTCTTTATGATATATTTTCAACTTATAATGAATATGAAATTATAATTGTTATTTTGAAAAAAAATTATTCATGATCAATTCATGATTTAACCAGTTCCTTCAAATTAGGAGAGCATATTCAAATATAATCGCTCATTAAAATCAATTTTTATGTTTTTTTTTAAATCGAAATTATCTCATCATAAACCATGCAAACTGACTATTTGTTCTTATCACCATGTTACCAATATCAGAATTGTCTTTACAGCCAAAATTTCGCTCGATAAAAGTCCATCCAATAGTGAGATAATTGAGCAACGAACATTTTTCCATATCACAAAAACCTCCGCCGTGAAAAATATACAAACAATAGTTTAAACGTTTCATGAGATTAATTGGGATGAATCATATAATTAAGCAGCATTTTGATTTTTCAACTTCGTTCTTTTCTTCGACATTCGGATTTGTAGTTTGTTGATTTTGAGGAAGCTCTGGATTTAATCCAATTTCTCCGCTTACAATTGGTACAAAGCCTTCTTCTTGCGGTTCGTCACTCATTAGTTCGATTTTTGAAGATGGATCTGGTTTTTTCTTTTCTTCTTCGTGAGATTTATTTTGTTTTAGAGAAGAAGATTCGCTTGAGCTCTCTTCCACTTCCTCTATGACTTCTACAGGCTCGTCTTCAATTTTGAGTCTTTCTTCAGTCATTTTTTTTCCCCAATTTTTAAGGGTCCATTGTAAAAATTGAAAGTCTCTCAAAATTGAGAGGCGATTTGCAATTAATCGTTATCGTCTTTTTTCGAAAATCCACTTTTCCTAGTGTTCTGATTAATATTTTGTGAATGTAACAATGAAGTATATGTTTTAGTAAGATGATAATATATTCTATCACTTCAAATCACATAAAAATTGCAAAATCAGCGAGTATTATAAGAAAATGATTTTTTCGAATTTTTTCGCTTCTGGATGCGTGTTTTGAAAAATAGATATTTTCGAATTTTGATTTTAATTTAAGTATAAATTTTATATTAGGAATTTTTTGACCTATTTCCAATCATTAATTCCTAAGTTTTTCTAGGAATTTAATTGAGAAGAAATTAGGAAATTCGCTTTAATGCCATTACATCCTAATATTGTGATGCATGTAGTTTATATTTATTGAGGCTAATGCCGGAATATCGTGCATTTTATAAAAAATTCAAAGAATTGACAATTGGATAGCACAAATTTAATTCTCTAGACAAAGTATTATTGTTTATATATTCAAAGCATTATCCTTAGTTTTGAAATGTTGGACAAAAATTTTCGTGTTATTTTTTGTGTTTCAGCATAAATTATGTATTGACTTATGAAAGATAAGCATTTTATTCATTATCATAAAGATATACCAAAACAAATTGATAAAATTTTAAAAAAATGTGTATTTTAGTGGGTATTATTCTGGCTAATGCCCATTTCTAAACGATTTAATATTGACCATATCAATAGACGACTCAATGTAAAAATTTAGATATTATTTTTTTTCATTATTCAAACTTTGATAAATTTTAGTATAATGAATGATTTTGTTTCGTGTATGATACAGAAATGAAAAGCTTAATTAATATCATTTTGCATTTTTTCAAGAATGTTAGAGTACATCTACATTAAAAAATCGGATTCGAATTGCAATACTGCATCAAATTGTTGCACATCTGATAAGGATCTCAAAAGAGTAAAGTTAATTTTTTGTGTTTTTTAAGTTTTGGGCCTTAGTAAAAACACCCTCTTGAGCAATATTTTTGAGACGACGATAGGCCTTATTTGGCCTTACAGTGGACCCTTAAAAAACAAATTTTATTAGAAATAATGTTGAAATTATCTGAGCATAAAAGAAAACAATAGGAGCCTATGGGGCTTCAATACAGAATCAGTGATTTGTAGGTTCATATGCCTAATATGAAGTTCGATGCATTTGTGCCAAAGTTTTTCAACTTTCTTGAGAAAATTAAAGGATGAGAGATATATGGTATATCTATATTTAATTCCAACTCTAAAAAGGTATAACATACAAGTAAAATTTCTCCCATTTAGGGATGGAATAGGAGTCTACGAGGAACCAATATAGAATCAGTGCTTTTTATGCTCCTATTGTTAATAGAAAGTTCGAAAATTTTGTTGCAAATGCTTCTGATTTGAATCGTTGGAGATTAACCAATGAATTTTCTATATTTTTGACTTTGTAAAATTCGAAATGTATTATCCTTAATCAGGGCAACATTTCAATCTGTCTAAAATTAAATTGTTTTATTAAAAAATAAACTAGTATAATGTAAAATAATATAAATGATTAATGCCTGCTACGACGGAATGATCTTCTCATTCCTGGGCGATTTTCACGCTTCGGCTTTATATTCAAATTACGTCCACTAAATAGATGATTATTAAGACTATCTATTGCTAACTGAGCAGCTTCTTTTGAATCAAATTCAATATATGCATATTTAGGAGCGTGTGGATTTTGCTTTGTAGGGATTGTCAACTTTTTAATTTTACCACAGCAGCTAAAATGGTTTTCGAGCTTTTCTTGCGTTACCGAAGCATCAAGATTACCTACCCAAATTGAATTTTCATCTTTTGGTTTTTCAACTTCAGCATTTTCTGCTTCTGCGGTGTTTTGAGCTTGTGGAACAACAGGAACTATTGGAGCTTGATCCTCTTCCTTTTTATTATTTTGAACAATTGCGTCCAATCTCTTACGGAGCTCAGCAATTGCGTCAGCCATTTATTGGCGGGATATTTGAAACACACTCTTTCAATTTTTAAAATCATTTTCGCTTTTGCTGATAAAATGCCTAATCTCATTCACTTTGAATATCCAGGACTTCAAAATAGCATTAGATAGAGGTGTTCTAAATTCTCCTTGTGATCTAAAATAAAAAATGAAACAGATGAGTTAAATCATGTCAAGAACAATTCGTTGGCATTTTCAAAGCAATAATTTGTGAAACGGATGAGATAGTATATCATCTAAAGAACAAAAAATGATATATCACAATTGATTGCAAATTTAGTTTTGAAATAACAGCTGATGTGAGATCAATTTTAATGTCCAAGCCATATGTTTGAAAATTCAAAATCAGGAAATTGTATTTGATAGCACGTTATTCAAGAATAAAGATATTGATTATCTGCAATACACTTTGAGGATGAATTCTTTTGTACAAATGGATCAAAAGCAATTTTCGTGTGATCTGTTGTTTCAACAATAATAAATTATGAATATCAAATACATACGAATTAATAATATAGTATTTACATGAACACAATGAGTTTTAATGAGCATAGGTCAGTAATTCACAATCTGAAGTTTTACGAAGTTCCAAAACCTTGATAATTTTAAGGATTTTGAAGAAAGTTTTTTAGCTTTCTCGTGGGACTTGCTCCTTATGAGGTATATCGTGACAACATATACCTCATAAGGAACAATTCCCTACCAGAATCGAGAAACATTGTTCTAAATGTCAAAGAATGTCGAAAAAGTTTTCTTGTTTTTGGTAAGAAACCAAAGGATGTTGGTTACTTATAATATGCTTGTGCCTCACAGCCTTTGGTTTCCTATTTATATAGAATTGTTTGTTGATCGACTGAAATCTTTCTTTTCATAGCAATCATCAATTTATTTCACCATAATGGTCTCATCAAAATAGATAAACAACTTCAAATAAGATATTATTTATCGAATGATAGAACTTTACATATTTCAAGTTTAATTATGACAACATTACCTTTTTTAGTCCTAAATGATAACACAAAATTAATACATATTTAAATAAAATATAAAATATAAAATTAAACTTCTTGGTTAAATCCTGGGAACATAGCGCAAACATAGTATTTCTTTTCGTCGTTATAAAGATCAAGCCAAACAAAGCCCTGATCAAGTAATGTTTGAAGTGCCGCTTCAAAACGCTTTTGAGACATTCCACTTGCATCTTTCTCAGTGAAATATCCCTTGCCTTCTGCCAAAGCAAGAAGTGTTGTCTGGTCTTCGTCGATATCAAAAGATGTTGTCTTCATGAACTTCTTTTTACCAATTTCGACAATACAGTAGCCCGATCCCAAAACCTTGAGATTTTTAAGAGCTTGTTCAATGTCTTTTGTATTCATCTTTGGTGGATTTTTATATGTTGCTTGAACTTGTTTCAAAACGTCTTCTATAGGAAGAATGCCACCGTTAGCTTTCTTTTGCTTTAAGCAAACATCAATAACTTTGATAGATAATTCGTGATAAAAATCGCCGACACCAAGAATTGAAGACCAAAAGCCTTTTGTAGATTGAAGAGGATCGACACCAAGGTTAAGACACATGTTATTAAAACTTGATCTGAACTCTGGATCATCTTTAAGATCCTTCTTATGGTTGATAGCGAATTTTTCAAGGGCTTCCTTAAAAACTCTCATTTGTTCTTTAGCTGCTTCATTTCTAGTATTTTCGATAAGATCACGAGCTTGTTCGAGATATTCTGCACGAGCTTGATTCGCTTGGATAGCGCCTAAACCTTGCATTTTTTATTGATGTTGATTTCACCGGACTGTCACTTTTGTTATAAAAGTGACACTATCATGATAGAAAATTACTATCTAAATATAGACAAACAGGGCAAAAAGTGTAAACCTCGTTATTTAGGAGCCAATATTAATATCATTAGTATACCAAATGTTCTTGAACGAAGGATCCGCTAGATATGTAGCAAACAATATGGCTGTTATGCTTTCCTGCTATGAAAATAAAGATATATCGATTTTTTATGATCATGTCAGGAAGTGGTAAGTGCACCCTTAAGAAAAAGTACAAAAATTTATTTTGCTAACAGATGACTTCTTTTAGTTACTTTTGAGCATGACTATTGATTTCACTGATATATTTCTGTTTGTATTGATTTGAAAATTCAATTCATTATCACCAAAGTATTGGAACAAAATTGTATTAAAGCATGGCATTATCTAATTAATATCTTTTCTATGAAACACATTTGCAAATACAATCTATATTATTAAATTTTATATAACTAATCTAATTAAAATCTAATCTAAAATAAGATAAAACATGTCAAAAAAATAATAGTGTACCATAAATCTCAAACAATCTGCATTAGATTCCAGTTCTATGTCTCTTATGATCGCGATGCTTCCGAGATTCCCTTTCAGAGTTATCATCGCGAGACTTTCTACTTCTTTCCTTTTCTTCATAATATCTGCTGTCTTCGTAGCGTCTTCTTTCATCGCGATCACGATGATGGTTATGTCTTTCATGTCTTTGTTCACTTGATTTGTGGTGAGAAGAGTGTGGTGTAGGATCTCTTGTAGTTTCTGATGATGCTTTATGCGTGTCTTTTGGATCTTGAGGTGGTAAAATTTGTTCTTGTGGAGGCCGGTATAATTCGATTGGAGGTGGCTTTGGAATTGTAATTTGTGGTGGATCTTGTGGTGTTTTTGGCCTTGGAACGTGAATTGCGTTTGGATCGGAAGACATTTGAGATCTTCTTGGATATTTAACGTAAGCTGGAGGTTCTAAGCCTTCTTCTCGACCAATGATATCATCTTGTTCTTCATATAATAAGTTCTTTCGGACTCTTTGAAATTCTGATTCTTCAAATTGCGTTACAACAAGGATTTTATCACCAAATCTCTTTCCATGTAATGATCTTATTGCTAATTGTGCTGATTCTTTTCGTGCATATTGAATGAAAATTTTATCTTTTCGAAAACCTCCTTTTGTTGTTGCAATATCTATATCAATAATACTTCCATACTTGCAAAAAGTGTCCTTGATTTCCTTTTCACTCATTCTTTCATCAAGATGCTGCACAACTATTCGAGATTGATTTGCATCACTCAGCATCTTTTGAAATGTTTTGATATTTAAAAGAATAATTCATAATGACATAAACAATTACTATCAAATTTTAGTGCAAATGAAATTCACTATGTAATATGGAATTAAATTCGCTGAAATTATAAGATATAAACTTTTAAGTAGAAGAAATGATATTGGTAGAAGATTGTGAGATAAGGCTATTATGAGTATTTAAAATATATCGTATTTTTTATATTTGGAATTTTATGTAAAACGAAAATATAAGATGAGAGTAAGGATATGGTTGGTAGTGTATGGGTTGTTAATGAGTTCATTGTAAGTAAATGAAAATAAACAAATGTAAAAAATATAAAATTTTTATTATTAATTTTAGAAATTGTATTTGTAGGTGTGTTATTATTTTGGGGGTGTATTGCCATTTCATAATTTGAGGTGGCCATATTCCTCAAAAAATGTTGGGAACAAAAGGAAAGCGAGATATGAGAAATTGGGAAAATTAACGTATATAAATAAAAGTGCCGAGAACCATTCAATTGGTCATAGGATATTTTGAGAGGACTTTTCAAAGAACAAAAAAGTGAGGCCCTAATTTTTCAGGTTTATAAAGGGCTCGCGTGTTATTGGCGTGTTGACGTAAAGTACTCAATATTGAATACTTTATGGCGTCACATGCCAAAAAATTCAATACCGAGGCGTCATAATTTACAAAGTAATTTACTTGTCAGATTTTTATTGTTTTATCTTTTCACTCCTTCGGGCGCCAGGGAGCCCCTTCCCGGTCTATCTGGGACAATTTGGTTCTCATTGCGAGTGTCTGCTGCGAATCTCGGCCAGAGCAGCAGACACTCACAATTGTAGGTCGCAGTAAGTGCTCCTGCTGTGCCAGAATGCACTTGCCGCGACATTTGCTTAATGCAAAGATGATGCCGGAAGGAGCGGTAATTCTGGTAAGAGCCACTCCTTCCGGCGCCAGAAAGACCAGAAATGGAATTAGGCATTAGCCAGTATTTCCCAGGGAATTACTATCGCTGACAAGAGAAAAAAAATTGACACTTTATATGTGACACGGCCCTTCTCAATTTTCGCCAATATGACGCGAGGTTTATTCAAAATTGAGAAGTTTACACTAAAAATTGAATAGTTTACGTGACACGCCACTGTGACGCCAATTTTTCACTAGCCCTAATTTTTCGGGAACAGGACAAATTTGCCACACGGCACTTTTTTAAAAAAATTAATGGAGCGGAGCGATACTCTGCTGCAGGAACCCCAAGGCTCCCAATCATTACGAAAGGGAGCCTCAGGGCTCCTGAGAAACCATCAGCAGAGGCCTTTTCATTTGGCCTCTGCTGATCAAAGATTCGGCGAAGCCATTCTTCGTCTCAGGAGCCCCAAGGCTCCCAATCATTACGAAAGGGAGCCTCAGGGCTCCTGAGAAACCTCTTTGAGAAGGTTTTCTTAAAGAAAACCTTCTCAAAGATGATTGTCAGCATTCACTCAAAATCTACCAAGAGTTTCAAAGTTTCAAATCTATCTGAAATGAAGCTTTGAATCTCTTGTATATCTAATTGTAGAGGTACCTTTTCAAAAATGTCTTCTATTGATTAAATTTAATCAGTAAAAGTCATTTTGAAAAGGTACATCTCTATAATTGCTATTGAGCATTCACTCTTGGAACCTTGGAGCTCTTGTGTAGTGCATGAAAACTCCAAGATTCTAGCATAAAACATATATCATAGACATAATTTCTTCAAATATAATTTAAGGTTATTTTAAAAAATTAGAAAAGCGTAATTTAAGGTTATTGAAAAAGTGACACTTGGCAAATTTGTCCCGCACTCTAATTTTTCCACGGTTAACCTTTATTTCGTGAAATGTAGAAATAGAATCAAATATGTGATAAAATGCAATAAATATTAAGCCAAAAAATTATATAAATAAACTTCTCAATCTGGAAAAAGAGTCATTTTGTTTTGCGCGAAAATACGAATCTGTACTTGCGAGTGGTCTCAGAAGTAGGGACAACTTTTTTAGGAAAGAAGTTTGGCATTGTTGGGGCTAGGAAGCCTTCAGGCAAGTTAAGAACTGCTTCCCGTAAAGGTTTAGCTTTCACGACATTCTCGAACTCGTAACTCATTGTAGAAAATGAAAATAAAATGGCGGGGATTTTAAATAAATTAATGTTTAATAATATAGATAGAATGTTTCTTTATGCATCTTTTTTATATATTGACAAAAAATTAATGGTCTCACGTAAATCATTCAATTTTGTGGAGTTAAAACATAAAATTCAATGAGATATTATCGTTATCGTTCAAAAAAATCTACTCTCCCGCTTCTCTTCTTTTGCGTTCCCCTTTTTATTTAGAGAGGCCTCGAGTGGGAAGAAATGGGGAAGAGAAGAGAAGTAGGAGCTCGAGGTCTCTATTTTATATAAAATAAAATTTACAAAATTGTCAGCCTTCACTGCTGTGAAAGCCGTCGCGACGGGCAGTTTTAGTAATATATGCGTTTTGAACTCCAAATTGCAATTATTAAAAAATCTTTTCGCATAAAATTACAAGAAATTGATAGAAATTGAACGGCTTTCATTTTTGTGAAAGCCGTCGCGACGGGCGGTTTTAGTAATAGCAATTCTATAAAGTTTTTTCGTTTTGTTGCATTAAAAATTATTTTTGTGAAAGTTTGTTTGGTCTAATTCATTTTTAGGTTTCACTCATGCCATTCCCGTAAAATCACGTTGATTAATAGAATTAACATGTTCACCAATTGGATAAGAATAGAACCACTTTCAAAAGTGATTTTTTCCATGAATTGAGCACCTCAAAAGTTAGTTGATCCAGAATACTGCAGCATACTGTAGCATGTTATTTTGGTATGTCTCTTATGCTTACGATGAAACATTCTAACTTTTCAATAGAATATTACTCAAAATTGTACTCGAATCAAGTCAAAAGAGTATATAAGAATTTCCGAAAAAGTGACACACAAAAAGTGACACTTTCAATAGGGGGTAACACTTAAAAAGTGACAATTTAAAATTCACAATAAATAAAAATAATAAATTTTTTAGTCTATTATTTTCCATATTAAGTTCTGTCAAAATGTAAGCTATTCAATTCTATCGTCGGGGGAAGTATCACAAATCTATCAATTTTTTTTGTAAAAGTATACAAAAACATATGGTGTTCAATTAGTTTATAATAATATAAATATTAAGATTATCCAAAATAAGAAAAACTAGGTTTTGAGAACACTTTTGAGATGATAATCAAAATATTTTGATTGAAAAATAATATATTATGTATCAGATATAGAATGGATTTTTTCAAATTTAAAAATTCTGAAAAATAAACAGTTTTGTAAAGTAAAAAAATGAACGAAAACTCGAGACCTCGTATTCCAAATGAATGGGTAAGATATATGTATGAAAAACTTGAAAGTGGTGAGTAAGGATGTCAATTTGGAAGAAAAGTGAGAAAATTCCTAAAATGCTAAAAATGAATTTTCCAAACGTATTTTTTTATCTCATTTTTTTGATTTTGAAAAAAATTTGGAGAGAAGAACTCTTCGTTTTTGAATTTTATCACGATGGTTTTAAAGTATATTAGACACATGTATTGATATTACTATTTTTGTATATTTTGAGAGAAAATCCCTAAAAAGTGAGAAAATCTAAGACGGTTTGAGAAAATATATAAACTATTGAAAATTTGAATTAAACTTCTAATTTGGAAAAAAGAAATTTGGAAAGAAGAAAATTCAAAAATCGAGATTTAGACTCAGCATCAAATGGAGAACAAAATGTTTCTTCATATGAAGGAAAAAAATTTTCTTGTGAAGAAATAGAGTTTTGAAAATTTTATTGTATGTAATGAAATAAACAAATATTAAAATTATTTTTTGATAACAAGAAAATTCCCAATAGAAAATTGTTATAGACCGAAAATAGATTTTTTCGGTTTTCTCTTCAAATAATTGAAAGAATGATACTATTATAGGTTTATTATATTATATAGCATATAATCATGCTATAGCCGAAAATTATAAGTTTTGAGAAGATTGAATATAACACAAATAAATTTGAATGTAGGTTAAATTGCTTGTTGTTTTTAATATCTATTTAATGAGAAATCCAATATTGCAAAATTCAAATTGAATGATTGAAAGAACAGAAAAAGTCATTCTTTTCAATTTCGAATATGTTTCATTGTATTTATAATTATATGGCAAATAAGATATTTAAACTTGATTTTTGAAGGAAAATTCACAAAATTGAATAAATTCAAATAATTTTTATTCAAAAATAAACTAGTTATTTGAGTTTAATACAAATTATCTATTCAAACTACAAAGTTTGTAATTTAAAATATTTTGTGAGATCAGATTGAATTAATTCAAGGTTCTTTTCAATTAATATTCATGACCATATTACGCATTTTCGAACATTCTAAACCAAATATATAAAAATGGGAGACGAATGTTAAATTTGCTAGACATGGGGGAGTTGTCTGCAAAGTTTTAGCTCTTATCTCTAACAAAAAATTAATTTTTAAAAAAAAAGACCGAATACGTTTCACAGCGAGAAAAAAATAAAAGGCAAGATAGAATTTTCTAGACATAAAGAAGTTGTTTACCGAGTTTTAGCTCTTATCTCTAACAAAAAATTAATTTTTAAAAAAATGACCGAATACGTTTCACAGCGAGAAAAAAATAAAAGGCAAGATAGAATTTTCTAGACATAAAGAAGTTGTTTACCGAGTTTTAGCTCTTATCTCTAACAAAAAATTAATTTTTAAAAAAAGACCGAATACGTTTCACAGCGAGAAAAAAATAAAAGGCAAGATAGAATTTTCTAGACATAAAGAAGTTGTTTACCGAGTTTTAGCTCTTATCTCTAACAAAAAATTAATTTTTAAAAAAATGACCGAATACGTTTCACAGCGAGAAAAAAATAAAACTGTACACTGATTTTAATTTTCATTTCCAGTCACTTTACTTATTATTTTTTCTTTTTTTCATTTTAATTATAAATTATTTCATAATACGTTTATTTACGTTACCATTTTCTTTATTCTTTTGAATTCCATACTAGACACTTATAGAATATTTTGATTGTTAACGTACTTCATTAGAATGAATCCTTACAAAGGGTATGTCGATCGAATTTACCTAATTGGTATTTCCAATCAGATTGAAGAAGGTAAAATGACATGGGAAGAAGCTTGCACCCATGTTCCCATCACCCCAACCCTTCAATCAAATGATTTCAAATATTTAGATGTTTCAAAATCTTTTTTACAAAATCAATTTAGCTTACAGAATATCCCATTGCCTAAAGGCAAGAAAGGTCGTAGGGTCAATCCCTACGACCAAATCAAAGCTCTTGCTGTGATACATGACCACTGGGCCTTTCCCTGTGGTCAAACAAAACAATGGAAACGTTTGAAATTACAACAAATTGATGTATCTTATAGAGAAGTACGCAGATACTTCAAATAAAATCATTTCACCAAGACGCGATTAGAGCATGCCGGGCCAGAAACAGCAGTAAGATATTGGGCGCTTTCCCCCAATCTTATCTGGCACGCAGATGTTCATTATTTTAGGGGTGTTCGTGGCCAGTATATTTATGGCATATTCGACGATTTTAGCCGCAAAGTCCTAGCGTGTATACAAATACCAGATATGCTGGCAGCGACGACAGCGAACGTTGCGGCTTCCGCCTTCATTGAATTTGGCGCCCCTTATTGTTTCTGGACCGACAACGGTTCAGAAATAGGGGCGCCTTTCAAGATCTACTTGATCTTTGGGGCGTCCAATGGCGGCATACAGACTCTCATTCTCCCTACCAAAATGGGAAGATTGAGAGATTCTGGCCGACATTGGAGCGCTGCCAAAGCATTCAGGCTATTCCTGCCTTTATTTGGGAGTACAATAATAACACACCGCATGAAGATCTCCCAATTAATCCATTAACTGGAACAAATTACACGCCAAATCAAATGTATCAGCTGAAACCGAAATACACAAATGCAGATACAGAAAGGTTGTGGCAAATATGGGATACAGATACAGGCATGACCGCTGTTGACACATTCACAGCGTAATAATAAACATAATTTTTTAATTTCATTTTTAACAAGTTTTTTTAAATGTATGTAATGAATAATTCATTAGAATATGATAATGCACATTGTAACAGAATAGAACAATCACCAAATTTTTTTTTTTGAAATTAAAAAATAAAAGTAAAAAGTATAAAGTAATCTAACCAAAAAAGATATTTAAAGAATTTTGGAAAAAACAGAATAAGGATAATGATATTATTTTAGATACACAATCGATGTACTGAAGAATAATCCGGTAAAATGATGATATAAAATTAGAATATTTTACAAGTAGCTAAAAGAATAAAACTATAATATAAAATAAATGAAGTTTAATGAAACAATAAAGGTTAAATAAATAATAAAGATTTTTATTTTATATCAGTATTGAGAAGAAGTAACAGCTGACACTTGGTAGACAACTTCTTTATGTCTAGAAAATTCTATCTTGCCTTTTATTTTTTTCTCGCTGTGAAACGTATTCGGTCATTTTTTTAAAAATTAATTTTTTGTTAGAGATAAGAGCTAAAACTCGGTAAACAACTTCTTTATGTCTAGAAAATTCTATCTTGCCTTTTATTTTTTTCTCGCTGTGAAACGTATTCGGTCATTTTTTAAAAATTAATTTTTTGTTAGAGATAAGAGCTAAAACTCGGTAAACAACTTCTTTATGTCTAGAAAATTCTATCTTGCCTTTTATTTTTTTCTCGCTGTGAAACGTATTCGGTCATTTTTTAAAAATTAATTTTTTGTTAGAGATAAGAGCTAAAACTCGGTAAACAACTTCTTTATGTCTAGAAAATTCTATCTTGCCTTTTATTTTTTTCTCGCTGTGAAACGTATTCGGTCTTTTTTTTAAAAATTAATTTTTTGTTAGAGATAAGAGCTAAAACTTTGCAGACAACTCCCCCATGTCTAGCAAATTTAACATTCGTCTCCCATTTTTATATATTTGGTTTAGAATGTTCGAAAATGCGTAATATGGTCATGAATATTAATTGAAAAGAACCTTGAATTAATTCAATCTGATCTCACAAAATATTTTAAATTACAAACTTTGTAGTTTGAATAGATAATTTGTATTAAACTCAAATAACTAGTTTATTTTTGAATAAAAATTATTTGAATTTATTCAATTTTGTGAATTTTCCTTCAAAAATCAAGTTTAAATATCTTATTTGCCATATAATTATAAATACAATGAAACATATTCGAAATTGAAAAGAATGACTTTTTCTGTTCTTTCAATCATTCAATTTGAATTTTGCAATATTGGATTTCTCATTAAATAGATATTAAAAACAACAAGCAATTTAACCTACATTCAAATTTATTTGTGTTATATTCAATCTTCTCAAAACTTATAATTTTCGGCTATAGCATGATTATATGCTATATAATATAATAAACCTATAATAGTATCATTCTTTCAATTATTTGAAGAGAAAACCGAAAAAATCTATTTTCGGTCTATAACATTCCCAATAGAAAATATTTGAGAGAAAGAAAAAAAGAAAATTGAAAAATATTACTCTCCTTTATATTTCATGAGATTTTAAATTTATTCTCATAAAATTGACAATTTTATACGTTTAGATGAAAATAAGTGATTTTGGTTGAAATAGAAATTATTATTTGCTTACAGCTATCAAATAGATTTTTGCTATTTTGATTAAAATTTGTTAATCAAATTAATAAATTTTTTCTAAATATCTTAAATATCTGGATCACTCACATATACAATGAATTGAACGATAAAAATAATACAAACTCAACTAAGTTTCCTGTCTTTCAACTAAAAAAATTATGCAAATTAAATTAAATTGTTTATTCAAATATAAAACAAAGATGAAGTAATTACAGTTATCATAAACTTTATGAATAACTCTGTAATTGGTTCAGATTTTCGTAAAATATTTTTATTAATATCGATAAGAATACGTTTACCTACTATCACAACATATCGATAAACAAGAGTAGAGTGATTTTTTCATCGAAAATTTTTAAAAGCTGTAAGCTGGAAGTAAAAATCTTGTTTTTTCTGAGTTAGTTGTAGAAACTATTGATGCACGAGTTATCATTGTGATGTAGAAGGATGTCAATGTACTGACTGAAGGATATGAAGTGAATTGAATTTCATTGAATTTCAATTTGATCAAAATTTGTTGAAATGATATGAATGTGTCAACATCTGTATCACTCTCTTTCACTCCTTCCCTATTCTTTCGAGAACGAAGCTAGCTCAGCTTTCGCTGAGCGAATTGACACTTTTGATGTCCTAAGCGTACATGCTCTCAAATTTATCGAAAAAAATTATACCACCTAAACCAGTATATTCTTATTTTAAATATGATATTATCCTTAGAATCCACACTAGAATATATTTAAATCAACTTTTAAAAAAGTTTCGAATCCTGCGCGTGTCACTTTTTAAATTTTCGAAAAGGAAAATTATATTCTCCTAAATGAAACAATTTTCCGAATTGACATCCTTATAGTGAGTTAACATACGCAACAGTTTTGAAAAAAGTTCCATATTCTTATCAAAATGTTACAATTTCAAACAAATTTCAAGAAATACTCTCAAAAAAGCATTCAAAGAAATCGGTGGTACACCAAAAATTAAAAGTGGTCCTCCACAAGAGGAATTAACTCCAGAATTAATTTTGAAGGTTCAGAATTCTTATGAAAATTACAAATGTGGGGTTCAAAAATTGTATTGGACTCTCAATATGAATCCAAAACAATTTCAAATCAGTTACAATGCAGTTATTAAGGCAGCAAAATTTCTGGGAATTTACAAAGAAAAAGATAAAAGTAATCCAAAAGCATATTATGTGGATTATGAAGCAATTCTTCCAAATACAATCTGGCATGTGGATATTCATTTTTTGAAAGAACCAGAAACTTTACCGGTTTATGGAATAATTGATGACAAAAGTCGTTATTTGTTAGCATTGAAATTGCTTCGTAACAAAAGTTCAACAGAAACTTCAAAAGTGGCAATTGCAACAGTTCAAAAATATGGAGCACCTTTCTGTTTCTGGTCAGATAACGGTAAAGAAAATGAGGGAGAGTTCACAAAATTTTTGAGTACTTATGACATTCAAATCAGAAAATCAGCTCCATACATGCCACGTCAAAATGGCAAAATTGAACGCCTCTGGCCATCACTGGACAAAAATGCTCCAAAGTCTTCAGAATTTGAGAGCATCAATCAGGAATTGGAAGAATTCAGGCAAAAATACAATGACATGCCACATGGCGCTCATCCAAAAATTGGAGTTCGACCATACACTCCAAGAGAGGTTTACAACAAATTTAAGAAATGGACCAAGGATGATAAACCGCTCTGGAAAAAATGTGTTAATAAGCAGTGGGAAGTTGAAGAGATTCCAAACTATTGAAATATTCTATATTTTTTCAAAAATTCTCATTCAAATTTGAATTTGGTTTTCAAAATTATGAATAAACATTATTTTTATTAAACTTGATTTTTAGCTCTGAAGAATCAAAAGAATTTAGCGAGAAAGAATATGCAGCTCACATAGGGGTAGATAAAGATATATCTCGAAAAAAATTGAATTTATTGTAAAGAATGAAGAAGTTCATTTTAAGATTGAGTTGATTTTCAACCAAAACGAGAGAGCATGCAGGCAAATGAAATTCGAAAAGTGAAAGGAATGACATATGCAAAAGAAAAGATTCAAATAACGCAAGCGAAATATAGATCAGTTAAAATCAGAATAAAATTTCGATCTTTTCTACAGGGAACTAAAGGCTATGAGGCACTGATATAAGGTCAGTGCCTCATAGCCTTTAGTTCCCTACTGTTGTAAGACGAGTTACGGAAAGTGAGGTGAACCGAAAAAGTGACACTTATTTGGTCGGATAAATTCCCTATATATTTACTTGTCAAAAAAATCAGACTTTTTTTGCTTTAAAAAATTTATAAGTTAATTATTGAGAACGAAGGTGAAAGGAAATGGATATCTCTTACCTTTCATTCCCTCGAGAAAGTTCAAAAACTTGGGTGCAATCAGTTCTGATTGCACCCAAGTTTTTGAACTTTGTATAAGGAATTGTTGGCTATGATGCACTGATCATGAATCAGTACATCATAGCCAACAATTCCTTCGCAAACAGCGGGAAACTTTGTCTGAATAGTTTAACATTCAGACAAAGTTTCCGCTGTCAGAGAGGGAATGGAAGGGTAAGAGGTATATATTCATAATGTATACCTCTTACCCTTTCATTCCCTCGAGAAAGTTCAAAAACTTGGGTGCAATCAGTTCTGATTGCACCCAAGTTTTTGAACTTTGTATAAGGAATTGTTGGCTATGATGTACTGATCATGAATCAGTACATCATAGCCAACAATTCCTTCGCAAACAGCGGGAAACTTTGTCTGAATAGTTTAACATTCAGACAAAGTTTCCCGCTGTCAGAGAGGGAATGGAAGGGTAAGAGGTATATATTCATAATGTATACCTCTTACCCTTTCATTCCCTCGAGAAAGTTCAAAAACTTGGGTGCAATCAGAACTGATTGCACCCAAGTTTTTGAACTTTGTATAAGGAATTGTTGGCTATGATGCACTGATCATGAATCAGTACATCATAGCCAACAATTCCTTCGCAAACAGCGGGAAGCTTTGTCTGAATAGTTTAACATTCAGACAAAGTTTCCCGCTGTCAGAGAGGGAATGGAAGGGTAAGAGGTATATATTCATAATGTATACCTCTTACCCTTTCATTCCCTCGAGAAAGTTCAAAAACTTGGGTGCAATCAGTTCTGATTGCACCCAAGCTTTTGAACTTTGTATAAGGAATTGTTGGCTATGATGTACTGATCATGAATCAGTACATCATAGCCAACAATTCCTTCGCAAACAGCGGGAAACTTTGTCTGAATAGTTTAACATTTTGGAGAACGGTTTCGACGTTAATACCGCTTTGAATAGTTTAACATTTTGGAGAACTTATACAAAGTTCAAAAACTTTGTCTGAAGAATTCTTCCATCTGTTAAAGGGACATTTTGGAGAACGGTTTCGACGTTAATACCGCTTTGAATTTGTTGATTAGCTTGATTTAACCATTCTAAATCAATTAAATCGAAGATTCTACCACTCATTGGAAAATTATAAGTTTTGAAAAAAACCGTAAATCATTATTGAATCTAAAAATATTTATGTACAAAAAGTCGGTATATATTCTATAATTATTTAAAATAATGAAAAAGTTGATTTGTGAATCATTGAAATATTAATGCTGTTATATATATATCAGATGATATAAGATGATTTTTTTAAATAAAAAATAAAATTTAATTTTTTAATTGTTAAAATAAGAATAGTAAGCTTGACAAGTAATTTAAGTTTTTGCTTTGTAAAGTTATTTGGTTGGCAAATGCATTGTGTCACTTTTTGTTTGAGTTCACTTTCCGTAATTTGTCTTATGATATTATGATGCATACATTATAAATATATACATCATAAGGAACAATTCCCTCTAGATAGCTAGGAAACCCTAAATTAACTATTAATCTTTGAGATATTTTTATTGAGGTTAATACGTTTTTCTAAATAATTAAAATGTAAAATTTTGATTGTGAACTCATCTCTAATATTTTGGCTCCTTAATATATTTGAATCATGATCTTTGAGAAGAGTTCTCAAAAGTATTCACAAAAGCTATTTTTCCTTGAAATTTAAAAATCCTGTTTATCATATATTACCGAATTCAATTCCCTACATATTTCAAAATATTCTATGAACATTTCAATTTTTGAAAAAAACATATTTTTTCCAAATATATTTATTATCATATTTCTAATAATATTTCCTAAAGCGTCACTTTTTACTTCCTCGACGATTATTTCCCTCTCAAAAAATTCAATAGCTTACATTTTGACAGAACTTAATATGTAACAATTAAATTATTCTTTTCTTTGAAATCCTCCAAAAATTCTTCGAAATGTTCTAAAATATAATCTGGAGAATTATAACAAAATTCATTAATTTCTAACATATACGTATCTAACAATTCATTTGGAATTTCAAACGATCTTAAATATGTAATTGAATTTTGTATCTTCTCATTTATTTGAGAAAGTTTTTCTTCAGCATTTTCCAATAAAAATCTTAATGGATTCAAATTGGCTTCTTGATTCTGAACAAAATTTAATACTTGGTATAAACGTGATTGAACTTCTCTTTTCAATTTTGTTTTATAATCTGTCAATCAAGGCTCGCGAATTCTAATTGAAGGAATAAAACCTGTTTGAAGTAAATCGTTTTTAATACGATAAAAGTAATTGGGTGCAACTTCTTCTAAAAGATTTTTTCTCGTAAACGAAAAAAGGGATTTGACGGAGTCAAATCCCCACTCACAAAAAGTGGACTTTACATGTCAAATTTTATATGCATGTAATGTCCACTTTTATAAGTTTTAGGAAGGAATTGGAAGCCATGAGTTACTGACATTGCATCAGTATCTCATAGCCTCCAATTCCTTCAAAAATGGGAGAAACTTTGTCCGAATAGTTTAACATTCGGACAAAGTTTCTCCCATTTTAAGAAGGAATTGGAGGGTAAGAGGTACATAGTATGAATATGTACCTCTTACCCTGCAATTCCTTCTAGAAAGTGTCCAAACTTTGGGTTAATTGCAAACTATTAACCCAAAGTTTGGACACTTTCAAGTGGAGATGGAAGGCTTTGGGGTATATATTAATACAATATACCTCAAAGCCTTCCATCTCCACTACAAATGGGAGAAACTTTGTCCGAATAGTTTAACATTCGGACAAAGTTTCTCCCATCTTTCAATGTAATTGCTACCTGTGAGGTACTGACTTGAAGTCAGTGCTTCACAGGTAGCAATATCCAAAAATTTAAAAACATTTTATCAGTTCGTTAGAGAACTAGAGCCTCCTAGGTACTGAACCAGAATCAGTGCCTAGGGGACTCTAGTGATCTATATAAATCTGAGAAACTTTGAGGAAATTGTTCGACATTTCCTCAAAGTTTCTCAGCAATTTAGCGAGGAATGTTCGTTATCGTGTAGATATTTATAATATATACATGATAACAAACATTCCCCGCTAAAAGATGTAAAATCTTATAAGAAATAATTGCAAAAGAATAACAAATTGCAACAAATTTTATATGAAACTGAACCTTATGAGGTAGTGATTCAAGATCACCGCCTCATAAGATTCAGTTTCAATCTCAAGTATCTCAAAAGTAAGGCTCTGTTTTTTGCCATGTAAAGTGTCACTTTTTCTGTCAAACCGTTTTTATCGTTTTCGTTTACAACATTTTGACAAAAACATCAATTCTTTGATTTTTAACGCAGCCAAAATCGTGATATTTTATCTTTTTAAATAAAGATTCAGAAACGTTATTCACAACGGTTAATTCATTTGGTCTGGCAGCGGCTATCCACTGTTGTTTATGAATGTCCCACTGACGTGTAAAGTATTGATTAAATTCCAATTGATCTTGAATTTTATCAATAATGTGCTCTTTATACATTTTTGCAGCATCTTCTTCTGTGCAATCACGATAATAACATAAAATGTTCATAAATTTTTCGACTTCTGATCTAATCTCTTCATCATTTATCTTTGAGAGATTCTTTTTAAGTGCGCGTATTACATGTAGCGCGCACCAAAAGATATTGCACTCCGGAAATGAATTCCTAATCCCATTGAAAATGTTTAGTGCACAGTCAGACATGATAAATTCAGGTTCTGTGTGAGTTGTTTCAAAATATTTACTTAAGCAAAAAGAAATATTTTCACTATTATCTGGATATATTATAAAATAACACAAAGGGATAGAATGAGTATTAGCAAATTTGGTAGCTAATACATAAAAAGGAAATCCATGAATAATTAATTTAAACGTAGAGTCTAAGTGATAAATTGGTGGTTTTTCATGAATTTGAGAGATCATATCATTATCAGAGTAAATAAAAACCAATTTGTCTGGAAAATCAGTATCTTCACCTTGAATGTCAAAATAAATAAGGTCATCATGTTGATCTTCCCATTGATTAACATAGTTTTGTAAAGATTGAAATTGATTTAAAGATATGTCTGGTAAAGATCTCATAAGATCTTTTTGTTGTAAATAATATTTCAATTGATTGATTGCAGTTTGTTTCATAGTCATGTGAATACAAGTATGATCTTTAGGTATTTCAAGCGTTTTGTTGACTTCTTGTGTTGCATTAAGTGGACTTCCGTGATTCATGAGAAATTTTTTAATCCAAGCACGGTAAGTACCACTTGTAGGTGTATTTTTATGTTGTGGTGGTGGTCCTGAGTGAATATGAGTTAAGTTTGCAGATTTAAAAATGTAATTGTCGAAATTTTTAATAAATTTAAAGCCTGCTGGGCAGCCTTCGTATTCGCATCGGTGGTAGATTAATACTCCTGTTCCAATTGATAGTTTTTGTGGGTCTTTGACAAATCTTATGTTACCATGCAGCTCTGCAGCTATAACAAAACGAGAATATTCTAAATATCCTATGGCTTGATCAACCTCGCATGGAGGATCGGGTGGAGGATGTTGCATTGAGCAGCAAAAAGGAAAAATAAAATTGAAAACTCACATTGAAAAAATAACGGTTTAATAGAAAATATTTTTTTTCTTCTGAAAAAGAATTATCTTTGAGTATCTAAATTGGGATAAAGGATATAGAATAGATAACTAGTACTTAATATATGATACATGTACACGAAATGGAAGAATGTGTACTAAAAGAAAGAGAAATTTTAGCTTAATATTTTACATACGAATCAATTATCTTTGGTTAAAAGGTAGAATTGTTGGCTATGATGTACTGATTCATGATCAGTACATCATAGCCAACAATTCCTTATACAAAATTCAAAAACTTGGGTGCAATCAGTTCTGATTGCACCCAAGTTTTTGAACTTTCTTGAGGGAATGAAAGGGTAAGAGGTATACATTATGAATATATACCTCTTACCCTTCCATTCCCTCTCTGACAGCGGGAAACTTTGTCTGAATGTTAAACTATTCAGACAAAGTTTCCCGCTGTCAGCGAAAGAATTGTTCCATCTGGTGCATAGAGTGTGAATCTATGCACCAAATGGAGCAAGTCCCTCGCGAAATTGCCAAACTTGCGTCGCATTTCAAAGATTGCGACCCAAATTTTGGCGATTTCTAGTAGAGATGGAGTATTTTGAGTCACTGACCTATATGCAGTGGCTCAAAGGGCTCCATCTCTACTTTGAAGCAAGGAAAACTTTCCTCGAAATTTTGATAATTTGAAGAAAGTTTTCAAGCAATTAACAAAGGATTACTCGCTATGAGGTAAAAATTCTAGATTTTCACCTCATAGCGAGAGCTTCCCTTTCATTGCTTGAAAACTTTCCCCAGCTTCAAAATTGGGGAAAGGGCTGTAAAGTCGACTCCGATACCAGCAGGTACCAGAGTATTTAAAAGAGAAGCCCTCGTACGAGTTTCTATGAAGACCTTCTCATTCAAGAAGATCTTAATAGAAAATCGTACGAGGGCATTGGAAACTCGCGTCTGGTACATGTTGGTACCAGAGTGTTTGAGATTTGAAGACTCTGGTACTAACATGTACCAGAATTTATGATGAATTTAAGATGGACCATTATAAAATGGTAGCGGTTTGTTTCAAAAAAATTTAGATGAGATTTGCATAGATAGAGATTATATGATTTATACATATGAAAAATAATATATAAAAATATAATTTTGAGATAATTATGTAAATAATATTTTAAATATTTGAATTTGAGGTATAATTTTATAGTAAAATATATTATAAAGAGTATTTATATAAATATTGTAAGATAATATAAGTAATAAAAATTGAGACCCCTCTCAGTTTTTGATGTTTTGTCACTTTTTCGGTAATTCTTATTGTTTCTGTTATTTTGGTATGTCTCTTATGCTTACGATGAAACATTCTAACTTTTCAATAGAATATTACTCAAAATTGTACTCGAATCAAGTCAAAACTCCAATAGCTTAGTACCATTTAACTTTTTATCATAAGACGAAATGGTGGAAGTGAACTCAAAATAAGAGTAATTAGGTTATTTTGCCGACCAAATATATTTACAAGGCAAAATATCATATTACATGTCAACCTATTATCAGTATGTTTTGATAAAAAATTTTTATCAAATATCATATTAAAATTAACATCTATATCTATATCAATATCTACACTATAAATTTTTTTATTCAATATCATAGATTTCAAAAATTTATTTCAATTTTAAATTAATTTATGGTTTTCATCAAAATTGTTTTTTATTAAAAAGCATGTTTCACAATTTTTACGGTTTCTTTCAAAAGTTATAAAAAGAGAGTCAATAAGAAATTTCAACGCTTCAAGAAGGAATCAAAGAAATTGACGAAGTTCCAGAATTTTATTCAACAATTCTTAATCAATTAACAAAAACTATACCGAAACTTATCTTACCATCCAAATCAAATCACATTGTTGCATGCTAAGTTCGGTCAACGATAGAAATTGAGTGGAAATTAATCGTCGAGGAAGTACGATTATGTAAAGTAAAAAATGTTGTGGGATTTTTAATATTATATATTATTTTATAATAAATTTTTTGAGTCATTTTAAGAAGCACATATAATTTTTTGAATTTAAAAATTAAAGTAGTGTCAAACGAATTTATCACTTAATTTAATACTCAGATTTCTTAAAATTAATGAAAAAAAGGTTTTCTGAGAACTTTTGAGAATGGTTTTCAAATTCCATTATTGAAAAAAAAAAAAAAAAAAAAAAAAAGGTAGTGGGGCTTCCAGGCACTTCGTGCCTTCTAGCCCATAAGAAATTTTTCCCAAGACCCAAGAGGAGGACCGAACCCCAGCCGACCAGCCGTTGACTTTTTTGTCAAGACTTCTTCGTAAATGTTTTGTCAAGACTTCTTCATCGTATATGATTTGTCATGATTTCTTCGTAATGAGCGTAAATGACCCAAAAATAATGTTTATGTTAGAATGTTAGATCTAACACCTTTTCTAACATGTTTTCTAACCTCATGAATTTGTCAAGACTTCTTCGTAAATGTTTTGTCAAACATGAACGTATATGTTTTGTCAAGACTTCTTCGTAATGAGCGTAAATGACCCAAAAATAATGTTTATGTTAGAATGTTAGATCTAACCTCTTTTCTAACCTCTTTTCTAACCTCATGAATTTGTCAAGACTTCTTCGTAAATGTTTTGTCAAGACTTCTTCGTAATGAGCGTAAATGACCCAAAAATAATGTTTATGTTAGAATGTTAGATCTAACACGTTTTCTAACATGTTTTCTAACATCGTAGAAAACTCATGATTTCATCGTAAATGCTTTGTCAAGACTTCTTCGTAAATGTTTTGTCAAGACTTCTTCGTAAATGTTTTGTCAAGACTTCTTCGTAAAATCAGACAAAAATAATGTTTATGTTAGAATGTTAGATCTAACCTCTTTTCTAACCTCTTTTCTAACCTCATGAATTTTCATGAACTTTCTTTACAAAGTCTTTACGATGAAGAACTTTACAAAGTCTCAACAAAACATTGACAAGAAAGTTCATGAGAAAGACTTTACAAAGTCTTTACGATGAAGAACTTTACGAAGAAATCTCAACAAAGTCTTTACGAAGAAGTCTTGACAAAACATTTACGATGAAATCATGAAAATTCAAGAGGGTAGAAAACATGTTAGAAAAGAGGTTAGATCTAACATTCTAACATAAACATTATTTTTGCTGAATTCCGTATGAAATTTCATGAGTTTTGTATGTTTTAGACCATGTTAGAAAACATGTTAGAAAACATGTTAGAAAAGAGGTTAGATCTAACATTCTAACATAAACATTATTTTTATTGAATTCCGTATGAAATTTCATGAGTTTTGTATGTTTTAGACCATGTTAGAAAACATGTTAGAAAACATGTTAGATCTAACATTCTAACATAAACATTATTTTTGGGTCATTTACACTCATTACGATGAAGAAGTCTTAACAAAGTCTTTACGAAGAAGTCACAATAAAGTCTTTATGAAGAAGTCTTGACAAAACATTTATGAAGAAATCTCAACAAAGTCTTTACGAAGAAGTCACAACAAAACATCTGTCAAAAACCGCTTTTTAACTTCACTTAAAATGCCACGTAAGCTACGTAAGAATATACGTAAGAGGAAGAGAGCATTGAAACATCCAATAGTAAAACTGACACCACAACAACAGTTGCAACAACAAATGCTGAATGACCCCACTATGTTGCAACAAATGTCAAGCAATCCTATGCTTTTAAACCGAGTTGTTGGTGCACAGAGTGGAGGTTTAAGAGCGGCACTTTAGCGAAAATGGCAGGCTATGGTGGAGCTGCAGACGGAACAGCTTATAACCCTCAAAGTCAAATGAATTTGAGTTCACTCAAAAATCAAATAACAGATGTCAAAAAGTCAAACATAGACATACAGAAGCAAATAAGTGAAAACGAAAAGAAACTAGAATATGACAGACACACAAAGAAACTCAATGAGTTAAACGTAGAGAAAAAAAGAAGAAAGAAGAACAACTGAAAGAACTAAGTACAGAGGAATATGCAAAAAAAGTGTCAGAAAAAGCAGCAGAAGTAGCAAAAATGGAACAAGATGTCATAAATTTGAAAAACCATACTACTCAATATAAAAGTACTGAAAGATGAAGAGATAAAACAAAAAAGCCCTGAAGACATATATGGATAGCGATGAGTATAAAAAAGAAGTTGAAGCAAATGTAAAGGCAGAAAAACTTTTACAGTTGCAAAACCAAACCGTACAGTATGAAAACTTAGCACAAGAAAGTAAAAATAACGACGCAGCCATGCAAAAGGCAATGAAAAGCGCAGAATATATAAAAGCTAACAATGACTGGTTAGATGCCCAAGCCAACGCTAAAGCAGCCCAACTCATAGGGTCAATAAGGACAAAAATACAAGCGGATGAAGATAGTTCAAATGAAGCTTTAACAAATGCTGACTTTAAGAACGCTTTCGAAGCTCTTCATAGTAAGGTGAAACAAGTGAACGACTTCTCATCTGGAAAGAAACTGAAGTCTGAAGGTTTCGACAAAGAGTTAAAGAAGTAGCACAAAATATGACGAAAATAACAGATGCAGCAACGAGACAGGCAGTTCAAAGTGCCTATGACGCCGTTAGAGCAACTGTTGTGAAAAGTCAAGAAAAAGAGTTACAACAGACCAAAACAGACCTAGTAAATGCTTTCTTAAAAACGAAAAGTCAGGTAGGACATTACGCTGCAGATGGAACATATGTGCCAGCTGGTGGAACTTATATACCACCAAACCCTCCAAGAGAAGCACCTGCACCAGACTACCTAAAACATTTACATCGTCACATGGACACAGACACAGGCATGCACCAAAACCAAACACAACAACAAACAAACCAGCACAACAACCAACACAACAACCAGCACAGCAACAACCACAAACAGAGCAAGGACATAAAAGAAGTAGAGAACAAGGAAACCAAGAATTCTTAAAAATGCTTAAAGAAGAGTGTGGTTTCCCAGATAGTATTGACTTTAGTGACAGATATAAAGAAGCTATTGGAAAGTTCAAGGATGGAAATACTGACCCGAACCTATTTAGCTTTATGGCTCAGCACCAAAACGGATATAATCTCAAACCTGGAAAATACAAGCTCGCTAAGGGATATGATTTAATAGCATATCATCCAAATGACATGGATGAATTTACTCCGAGATATTTGATGTCAGAGCTAAATGACAATTCAACTTTCGTCATGAAACGCGTAAAAATAGAGACGGAACGAAAGAACAAAAGCTTATGAATGCGGATGACGTAGATAGGGAAATTGTTGAAACGGTCTCGGAATATATGAAATGCCAGCAGATGAGGTACAGAAACTCCACAGGAAGAAGTTCAGATACAACCAGACATGGAAGAAATAGTTCAGCAACAACAGCTAGAAGAGCCTGAAGGAAACGAACAAGTCCTTCCTTTGGAAACTAACTTCACAGAACTAGATGAAGATTTGGAACAGCCGAAAAATTTGACCCTCAACCAAGAGTATGCGGAGAATATGGAATATTTCCAAGAGTCTAAAAAAAATTCGGCTGACATAGTAGAAGAATATCGAAAAATGTTTGCCGACATAAAAAGACTCCAACACCAGATGAAAATATTCAGCATAGAATGGAAGTACTGAAAGAAAATGTACACAAATACAACAACCCTTTTTACTTACGAGCATTTAACGTTCATCTTCGGATGAACTCGGTGAAAATAAAAGGTTAAATTTCAAGAAAAACATATAGAAATGAAACATTGTTTAAAAGTTCATTCAGAACCTAACCAAGATGGAAACAAACCTACTTTTGTTTCTGCAGACGATGGAACTACAATGAGATGGGGTCATAAAGCTAATCCGGATAGGTGGTTCATAAACTTACAACCTCAATTCCAAGAAGTTGTAGACGCAATGGAAGCGAATGGTGAACGAGAATAGCTGGTATTTTCAGCGCGGCTTTAATGCCATTGAAAGATATGAAACATGCAGATATTTTGGACCAGTATGAAATGAACATGGCTGATGGAAATATAACACCTGACGTTCTAGAACATTTATCTCAAAGACTACACAGAACCATAGAGATGGTATATTTGGTGAAGAGTTTAGAAAGAAAGTTAGGGAGAGCGAAGGAAGAGAACCTATTGTACATGACCTTGCAAACGAAAGTTTACAAAAGTCATAAAAACTTTACTTTGCAGACAATGAACCGAGAAGGGATGAATATTTAAGAAAACTCAAATGGACAGTACCAAATGAAAATGTTAGTATTGAAAAACATGTTCCTTGACAAAATAAAACCAACTACAGAAATAAACGACGCAAGACTGAAAGATTGGTAGAAGCTTTCCCATTCACAAAAGATATAGTTGGTAACATGGAAAGAAAACCAGAATGCTACAAAAACATATATTGGAAACGAGCATATTCCATATGGACAGGCACTGTTTGAAGAGCTTGAACCGGAAACTCAGGAAAGAGTCATGCAAACAATACGCGAAGACTCAAATACAGACTATGACAAACTCTTTCTAGGATATAGGTTACCTGAGATGGGCGACCAGAGCCAAAAGGCAAAAAGGACATGGGAAATTTACAACATACTAGGTGAACATGAGGCAAAGATGCAACAACTTGAAGCAGAGGGCAATGAAGGAAAAAAAGTTAAAAACTCAGTCAGAAGAAAGTAAAGCTTGGTCCACGTGGGTTCTATTATGACATATAAATCCAACTATTCTATATTTTACTCATATGAAAGTACGCCGCTCAGAATATAACGCCAACAGTTTTGGATGCTATGAATGGAAATGTTTCCGAATGGTATAACGAATGCGACAATGCCATTAGAAGGTCAGAAATAGTTCCTGGAACTTACGAAATACAACTGCTGTTTCTTATGGAAACGTAGGTGAGTTTGGAGAAGGTTCAACAACAGTAGATATTGCTTGCGACAGGTTCATATAATTTCTATTGACAACTCTTTCTTATACGTGGAACAAGACATTGAAATAAAACCTTCGCCAAGTTGTCTGACAAGAAAGGTTGCAATGGAATTTCTATGTCGGATACCAATATGCTCCAGAAGTTTTCATGGATATAAGATATATTCTAACTCTGACTTAGTTCAAACAGTAACATGGGCAAACTATGAATGGTTCGCTTTGAGAAACTCAGTACAACCACAAGCTAGAGAACAAACAGACCAGTATGCAACTATTGAGAAAATAAGAAAACTTGACCCTAACGTCCAGGAGTTTATGTTAACCTTTCTGGACAAACTGCAGCAGCAGTAACCAAAGTAAAATTGAAACTTAGAGTTCCTTTGTCATCTTTCCTCATCTTCAGGTTTTTAAATACTTGCCAAACTGGGCAGGAAAAATTCTATCGAACTTACTCCAAGCAAAAATAACTTAGTCATTGCACCAACACAAGACCATTCACTCTTACAGAAGTAGTGGGAACAAATAAAATGTCATTCGCCGACTTTTGCAAAAACAAAGTTGACTTAGACTTTGGTTTCTCAAACCTCAACACTGAAGTAAACTATTATTTCAATGCTGCTGGAGATGCTTGGGACCCAGTTAAGTTCACAATGCGAAAAATTTGAATGCAAGAGAATAGAAAGCACTTGCAGTCTATATGTTGGACCCAGATATTTCAAATGCTTTAGCTGCCAAATATATTGCAGTTCCACTTATGTCCCTATACACCAAATATCTGTCAAAGACTTTGCAGGTGAAGTTGGAAACCAAAGTGCTGACCCAGGTGCAAGAACAGATATTGCTTTAACAACTGCAATGAAACATGCAGATACTAGTTTGTACTGTTCAGAACGAACTATAAATGACTATTCTGTTTCTACAACCCGGTATTAAATATCATATAAACATAGATGGCAAATATTATCCAAGAGAAGAATATTCTAACAGTTGAGGATATAGGTCATACAACTTGACATAGATGCTATGAACTTTAACAACAACTTCACAACAACCATTAACCCTGAAATGCAAAGTTCTATTATGCCATATGTGAAAGTATGGACTCATACAGGAGGTCAAAAAACTCAATATACAAATGGAGACCGTTCAAACTTTTGGCTTGGCATTCCATTTGCTGACTCAGAAGACTTTATGGGTGGTATTTCAACTGTTGGTACTGTACAAATACAATATACTGGTGACAGAGACGGTCCAGATGAACTGAGAGCAAAGAAGTTTACAAAACCAATAGCACTTTTCACGGAAGATGCTCTTTTGAAGATTCGTTCGATGAAACCTGCTGGGGCTCCTCAGATTGGCATAACGACAGCTTCCATCGAGCAGATTTTGGCAGCAGGTCAGTAAGTTGTTCTTGAACTGACTTCTCTCCGTCAAATATTGACAGTACGCCAGTTTTGACATAATATTGTAAGATAAACTTACCTTTAGAAATATCTGTAAGTTTTGTTGTTATATTTTTGTCAACGTCAAGAACTTTCACCATTTCAGTTATACCAACTTTCTTTGCTTTATGAAAATATTTTGGTTCAGCAAAGACTGCTATTCTATAACATTTACCATTGTTTGTATAAAGAACTATTCTGTCAATGTATTTGTATTGTTTGTGTGTGTAAACTTTGTTCTGCTTCAATTCAATAAGATACTCGAATACGTCCATCTTTTTATTCTAAGTAAAATGTCATTTCCGAAAAATAAAAGCGTAAGTGTTTCAAAAGGTTTAATGGCGGTGGCAGATGTGAAGTTAAATTCACCAACTCAAACAAACAGTCAAAGTATTGTTGTCAATGTCAAAGACAGAGATGTTGAAGTGGGGAAACCATACGAAGACGAAGATGGTATAACAATAGTTCCTGTAAAAGAACAACCAACATACCCTGAAGTTAGCAGAGACTTAAGTTCTGTTGCAGATATTCGAAACGACTACCAACAACTTAAAGACAAACTTAAAACTCAGGAGAAGATTTGTCAGGCTTTGGGTATAATGTTAAACTTGGTTGAGCACAACCCTGTAAAAGTGAACTCATATGTCATCGCACCTCATGAAATTTTGAAAGAACTATTGAAACTTTTGACAGAGGCAGACGATATAAACATCAAAGAAATAGAACCTGACATTGCTTGCTGTGGTGTTTCATATAATGTCATTGACAAGATATACGTTATGAAAGGAGGTGAAACGTTGAACTTAAAATATAGTTTCCCAGACGTCATAAAAATATTTGACGACCACAACATTTCATTAAAATTTAGTTGCTAAGTAAATGGCAGAAGACATAGTGGTTTATACTATTACGACTAAAAACCCTGAGTCATATAATTCTATAACAACAAACTTACAAAGTCCTCAAGGACGGTATTGTAAACTAACTTTAAACACAATGACGACTAAAGCCTGTTTTGCTCTTTTGACACCAGAAGACTTTGTTGTTGTGAATGGTAAAAAATACTTCTTTGAAGATACTTACTCAGATATACCACCAACAGGTTTTGTTGACTTATTTAATACTTTAAGGACGGATGTAACATGTGCTGCAACTAGAGCAGGTTTCATTATGTTTGGATGTCCGACTGAGTTTACTATAAACAATATGAGCTATAATACAAAACTTATATCTGGTTTTTACTACCAACAGTTTCCTATAACAGGAAAAGGTGTCATACAAGGTCTATCTGTTCCATTGACTTTAAGCACACCTATTTTATATATTGTTTCAAACTTAGGTTCAAAGTGCTATTCGAATGTCGACAGAAACTACTATGACCAAAAGATACTCATGCGTATAAACAACACTTTCTCTGCTGGTTTGCCTATTGTTCATTCGAATGCAGAGTTTTCAGCTTTAGTAAACTCAAACACTTTAGCAAACATAAACTTAACCTTAGTCGACGCAAACTTTGTTCCTGTAAAACTTTTATGTCCTATGTATTTGTCAATGACGGCAGAAAGTTTCGAATTGGAAGATGCAACTGGTGAAAGTATTGTACTACAAGAACAACTTCAACAACAAATAGCTCAAGAACAACAAATGCAACAAATGGAACAAATGCAACAACAAAGTCAAGAATAAAAAAATATTTTTTTTTATTTTTATAAAAATGTACAGAATAGACGTTTCAGATTTTTATGACTTCCAAGCCTTCAGAAATATGTGTCCATTTAGAGACTATAACAAAGCAGTCGAGAATTTGAAACGTTTAGTCATTTATGTTGACTCTGCCCCAGAATGTTATGTCATGAAAGAATGGGATGTTGTCTTTAACAAACCAAGAGCAACAATAGTTTCAGAACAAGAATGTAAACAGAAACTTAAGAAAATAAAAGTCGTACAAGTTGGTATGAAGATGTTAGATGCTTGGGATATCTTATTGTCAAAACTTGAAGATTTTTCAGTTCGTGGTATAAAGTTCTATACACCTTCTCCAAACTTCTATTCTATCTTCACTGGATATAAATACGAACAAGTAGAATGGAAGGAAGATGTTATAGAAGCTTGGTTAGACCATGTCAAAGAAATTATATGCAATGGAAACGAAAGAGTCTATGAGTATATCTTATGTTGGTTTGCAAACATCTTACAACATCCAAGTGCTAAAAATGAAACTGCTCTCATCATAATTGGAAAACAAGGAACAGGTAAGAACACTTTCTTTACAGATATCTTATGCAAACTGTTAGAAGGCTATTCGAACCCGAATATGACAAACTTAGAAAACATCTGCGGTAAATTTAACTCTTCAATAGAGAATATGAAACTTATAGTATGTAACGAACTTCAAAGTATAGATACAACAAAAGTTTTGAACTCAGATGCTTTGAAGAGTCTTATAACAGACAAAGTTGGAGTTGTTGAAAGAAAGTATAGAGACCAAAGAGTTTGTGAAAATGTTGCAAACTTCGTCATGGTTTCAAACAACGCCGTTCCGATGAAGTTAGAAAGTTCTGACAGAAGATATGTAGTTGTCAGAACGTCAGAAGCTCATATGCAAGATACAGAATATTTTGACGACTTAGCAGAAACTTTGACACCTAACTTTTACAACCACTTGTTCTCATATTTCATGACATTAGATATTTCAAAGTTCAATCCAAGACAAATTCCACATACCGAAGAGAGACAAACATTGTTAGAAGCAAACAAGAGTGTATATGAACTGTTTATAGATGAGACTAACTTTGAGTGTTTAGATGAAAGGTCATTGTACGATTCGTATAAACAATATTGTCAAGAGTATGGTTATATGACAGCGTCTAAACGAACATTCTTGGCAAATGTCAAAAATCTTTTAGATGTTCAGAATGGTGTATATACAAAGAAAAATTTTTCTGAGTAAATTTTAAAAAAAAATATTTTTTTATTTTATTTGAAATGTACGCTGAGTTTGTTGGAAAAGACCGTTGGGAAACTTGTTTGTTAGATGAGAAATATGAAATTCACTGTTGTGAGTCATTTGAAGTCAGAAACAAAGAGACAAAAAGAGTTTTAAGCGGATGGGAGGGAAATAAAGGATATGCTATTATGAGGATGAGTGGGAAACGCTATTTTAAACATGTTGTCATTGCAACTCATTTTATACCGAACCCTAACAATTTACCTTTTGTAGACCATATAAACCGTATAAGAAACGACAATAGACTTGAGAACTTACGTTGGGTTACTCGTTCTGAAAACAATAAGAACAGAGGCAAATTTGGAGATATAGTATTCGAATTTGTCGACGAACTAGAAGATGAAGCAATTGAAATTACAGACTATGGTAAGCATACGTTTGAGTTTTACTACTATAGCGAAGAACAAGACTCTTTCTACTTTTATACCGGTGTAAACTATAGAAAATTACAAGTATATTTTACTAAGGCGGACTATGCTTATGTAAACGCTAGAGATACAGATGGAAAATACGTTCAAATACTTCTTAACAAATTCAAGAAGCTATATGGCATACCATTTTAAAACGTTTTAAAAAAAATATTTTTTTATCCGATAGAAAAGATGACGAAATATATTTCAGTCAACAAATATATGTCAGGACTTAAAGAAGAACTAGACCCATTCGCTTATTTGAATGTTTACTTCTACCATTTTGAAAAGTCTACATTTGACAAAGTTTGGAACATCGAACCAGTTAAGTTTGCTATTGTGACTAAAAATGGTGCGAAATTTGAAGACTTAGACATAGAAGGTTTGTTAGCAGTCAAAGAAAATTTTGACAGAAGGTTCTCAACCTTAAAGAAGGCAAAGCATACAAACTTGTTATACCTTATGAACCAAAGAAAGCAGACGACTATGAATATTATGAGTCTAAGATAGTTGAAGTTCAAGGTAAATTGGGTAAAAAGATTTTAGAGTCTAAGCCAGTGTTTGCCCCTAAAGAGGAAGAGAACATTGACATTGACCCAGAAATGTTCTAAAAATAAAATTTTATTTTTACATGTCAAATTTCTTTTTCTCTGGAACTGGTTCTTTCTTCTCTTCTTCTACTTTCTTTTCTTTCTTTTCTTTCTTTTCTCTCTTCTTCTTCTTTTCTGGTGGAGTTATGTCAAATTTCTCAGAACCATATTTATGTAAAAGTTCTTTGTCCTTTAATAGCTCTTCTATTCTGTTTTCTATTTCATCTTCAAGAACAGCGCATGTGCCTTCTTTGCATTCTAAGAACTTTTGTTGGACTTCATCTTTCCAATCGGCGTCATCTCTGTCAACAAGTCTGTCATTGACAAACTTAAAGACTTCTCTGCTTAATGTTTTATGGTTCTTGTCATATTCCCAGAAACAGAACTTTAGAACAAATTCACCTTTCTTGTTTACACTATGTAAGATTTTATGGTCGACAGAAGTTTTGCTGTCGAAAAGCTTGTCTCGAATATAGATAGCGAAATCGCTAGACATTTTCAAAAAGATAAAAATTTTAATTTTTCTAAAAATATGTTAGAAAAAAAGTTTGCTGACATTGACAAGAAATTTGAGAATGTTTTAAACAAGAACAAGAGGAAGTTAGAAAATGCTCAGATAAAACCTATACATGACAAGTTCTTATTTGCTCAGAATGGTATAACAGGTCTAATTGCACCACCTGGGTCGGGTAAGACTTTCACTTATCTTAAAATGGCTGCACAACAACAAGAACTAGATGAGAAGAACCCATTCTATGAGTTAGTAGTCATTTGTAGTACTTCGGGTCAATTTGACCAAACCGTCAATTCGTTCAAAGATATTATAAAGAAGTCTAAGTTAGTATGTATAAAAGACTCTGAGTTGTTAGATTGGATAAAGAAGTACCAAAGAAGAGTTTTGAAGTACAATGCTATAAATGAGTATATAAATTCGAAGTTTAAAGACCCAAATGAGGAAATGCAGAGAATATTAGAGAAGAAACACTTCAGAAACAAACAGAAAGAGATAGAATACATTTCGAAGAAATTGCAATCTTACGATTGGAAGACTTACCCTCATAGATGTCTTCTTATCTTAGATGACTTTGCTTCTCATCCTTTGTTAAAGAATAGAGAACAAGACATGTGTCGAATTCTTAAGAAGCTCAGACACTTTAACATCTCTGTTGTCATTTGTGTACAGACAGCAAAGAGTTTAAGTAAGGATGTTAAAAGAATACTTACTGATATCATACTTTTCCCCGGATTGTCCGAAGACGATTTCATGGAACTTATGAAAGAGTCCATGGCAGGTAAGTTTGACAGACATGAACTATGGGAGAAGTACAAAGTCATACAAGACCCTCATACTTCTTTCAGAATTCATATCTACGCAAACAAAGTTCAAATTGTAAAAAGTCAATAAAAATAAATGGTTCATTTACCCTACTTGTTTGAAGTTGTCAAAATACTCTGTTATTTTTCACGATTTTCATGAGTTTTAGGCTAGACCGGTAAAAGTCGGTCTAGAGAAATTTCATGAAATTTCATACGGAATTCAGCAAAAATAATGTTTATGTTAGAATGTTAGATCTAACATGTTTTCTAACATGTTTTCTAACATGGTCTAAAACATACAAAACTCATGAAATTTCATACGGAATTCAATAAAAATAATGTTTATGTTAGAATGTTAGATCTAACATGTTTTCTAACATGTTTTCTAACATAACTATTTACAAGCGTTTTACATGGTATATGTTGCGATGGTTCATGACTCTAAACAATTTCGTAGCTTCTATTTCTTCTGTCAGTATGTCAAAAGTTTTAACGATACCGAAAGTTTCTTTATACTTCTTCTTGACATCTGAAAGAAGGAAATCGTTAGCGGTTGGATAGTTTTTGTTTAGAAATGTCAACATGTCCATTTTATCTTCTGCTGGCTTTTCTGCTTCTTTCTTTAAGTCAGCATAGTCGTTTCGCATACGTTCTATCTCTTTGACGGAGTAGTTATATTTCCTCATTGCTGCTTTACATTTAGAACATTGTGGGTTCATTTTTGCGTTATATTCTGAAACCTTACCTGCTAGTATGACTAAGGCGTCAATGGTTTTCTTCATCTCGAACATAGCGGGTTTTATTTGTTCGTTCCATACCTTACCCCTACTATCTTTATCTCTTATTTCCCAAACACATTTTGCAACTAACGAAACAAAGTTGTCGTAGGTCTTAAATTCTTCGGATTTGTAAAGGTCAGAGATGTTCTTATATACCATGTCGCAATCTTTGTCCATAACCTTATGGTTGCAATGAAAACCAAGGAATTCATAATTTACCTTTCGTATGAACTTCTTTATTTCTACTGAGTCAGTTGCTTTGACTTTTATTTCGTCAAATTCGGGAATGGTTAGTTTTTGTTGTTGGATTTCAGGCAATTTGGGTAAATGGTCAATAATGTCCTGCATTTCATAAAGATACTGTTCATTTGTTTCATCTTTCGCACTACAGTCTAAATTACTTGTTAAAAGTTCTTGCTTTATCTTCTGGATTTTTGTTTCGAAAGTATATGAAGAAGGAATGAAGCTTTTCATCTCTACTAACATTGAAGTTGGGTTCATAACTAGCGAGTTTGGTGCTGTAGTTGCTAACATGTTCTTACAATAAAAATAAAAAAATATTTTTTTAAAAAAACCAACTTTATTTTTTATTTCGGGAAAATTCATGAAAATTCAAGAGTTTTAGACCATGTTAGAAAACGTGTTAGAAAACATGTTAGATCTAACATTCTAACATAAACATTATTTTTGGTGTAAATTTCATGAAAATTCAAATTGTAAACGGTTTAATAGAAAAAGTGTCATTTTTTCATGTCCGAAGACTCGAAGGTGCAACACTTCCAAAATACCGACGAACTCAGAAGAGCAGCATGGCAGTATGTTCTTGACAACTTCTTTGAGTTCTCCAGGAACACCTTGGAAAATGCTGAAGAACTCCGACACAGAGAATTTGGAGAAATTGCACTCCAATACTACCTTGACAAACAAAGGGTAAACAAAGGGTAAAATAAGACTAAAAACTTAACGTTTAAAAAGTGACATTTTTAATGAGCTCCGAGTCACCGAGAAAACTTGGTCAGATGTTAGCAGCTTACTTCCCTGAGGAGGATGGAAGCGTTACATACGTAAGGTTCAAAAACAACGAACCTGGAATTGCGTACCAAATTCGCAATTACATGACCATGGAAGAGTACGAAAGGTTTCTACAAGAGAAACCAGCTCTAAACAACTCAGAAAAGAAAGAGTAAAAAGTTTAACTCGTAATTGTTTATTTTTTTACTTGTATGGGCAAGCTGCAAGAATGAAGTCAACTATCTCCGTCTTTGTCTTGACCAGTTGGACTGCTCTTGCGAGTACGTCTGTTTTGCGGTCTCCAGCTGGTGTCTGACCTTCGTAATTGCGCATGTTCTTGAGAGCTCCAACTGTAAATGGTTGTAGGATGAAGAGTCTCTCAGACTGCTTGAGGTAGTCTTCACGGTCACGAACCGAATCTGTGGTACGAGTCGAATCGGTCGACTTTAGGGAAGAGACTGAAAGCCTGTCATCTTCCATAGGGGCTGTGGCATACTCTTTGCGTAAACGGTTCAGACCTTCCTCGAACTCTTGGTCTCTCTTGGATTGAGATTGGAATTGGAATTGGGGTGGAGGGTTTGACATGAACATCCAAGGGTTAGGGCAGTAAGGCATAGGCTGAGGAGGGTAGTTCGGGAAGCCTTGTGGTGGGTAGTAACATTGAGGTGGAAATTGGTAGTAATTTGGTGGAGGTACTTGCTGGAACTGAGGTTGCTGAGGTGCAGGGGCTGGTGCTTTAGGTTCCTCTGGCTTGGGAATGGACTCGGTTGGTGGTACGTCGGACATTGTCTTGAAACAATAAAAGACTTGTCTTGAAAAAGTAAAAGACTTGTCTTGAAAAAGTAAAAGACTTGTCTTGAAAAAGTAAAAGACTTGTCTTGAAAAAGTAAAAGACTTGTCTTGAAAAAGTAAAAGACTTGTCTTGAAAAAGTAAAAGACTTGTCTTGAAAAAGTAAAAGACTTGTCTTGAAAAAGTACGGGTATCGTCTTCAATCAAGACCACTGTTCTCAAATTTGAGAACTTTACACCAAAAAATTTCTTGAAAAATTACGGGTCTTGTCTTGAAAAAGTAAAAGACTTGTCTTGAAAAAGTAAAAGACTTGTCTTGAAAAAGTAAAAGACTTGTCTTGAAAAAGTAAAAGACTCGTCTTGAAAAAGTAAAAGACTTGTCTTGAAAATAAAAGACTTGAAAAAGTAAAAGACTTGTCTTGAAACAATGACCGACATAGACCCAGCAGATGAGGCAATCTACCTTATAGAGATAAATGAGCTAGTTAGGAACTACCTGAGCCATCTGAAGTCAAACAAGACCATTGCAGGCTGGGTGTCTGGAAGAAGTGCGCTTAAAATTGAAATTGACACTGGAATTGTCCTGCAAATACCAGAAAACACTCCTTTCGACGACATAAAAGAGATGAAGAAAGAAGTCCTCTTGAAGTTCTTTGCCAAGCGTCCTTGGATACTACTTCCAAACAGAGAGAACCCAACTGTACGAATTGCCCAAATTCTCAGAGGACTCTTACACTTCTCGGGTCGGGCGTTCTTCATAAACACAGAAGGCGACATCGTACCTTTACAGTAAACATCTCATTTTAACTTCACTTTTTTATGTTTTTACTCACACTCGTACTCAACAGGTTGTGTACAACTATTCAACTGTGAACCTTGTATTGACCGGTCTTCCTGCAAATGCAAGTTCGGTCAATACACAATTTATGGTGGCAAGAAAGACAGTGGGGAATGTTATTCTGACATCTGTTGTTGCGCTCGAGAGAGAATTGAAATTCCAGACCCAACTCCAACACCAACACTCAAGTTGCCAAAGACTCATGTGAAGAAGAAGCCTTCTGGTAAGTTTCTTATAGCCATATACATGGCACGCTTTGAGTAAAAACATTTTTTTCATTTTTTGAATGAAGCAAGTTAAATTCGTCCCACACCAATCTCAATGGACCGATGAAGAGTTTCAAGCTATGGTTGAAGGTTGAGAACGACATAGACGGCGAACTTGAAGGAGCTCAAACCACAATTGCAACCAAAATTGCACAAGTCAAAGAAGAGATAGCTCCACTTAAAGCTACCAAAGCTACTCTTGACCTCATGGATAGTTACCGTTTAGATGTAAGAGTGGAATAAGACAATTAAAATTAAAACTCTAAATACGAAGCTATACTCCAAAAGTTAGCAGAAATGAGAAGACTTTACCAGAGCTACTTACATGTAAGGGACTTACCTTCAAGCAGTCCGACCAAAGATGAATTTTCTGACATTGTCCCAATTTTGTCCGAAAGTCAGCTCAGATGTTTCGAACTGCTCCCAACATATCCAGAATATGAACGTTTGCCTGAACTCTTCCGCAATCTCAAAAAACGTTTTTTGGTTCTCATGTTCGAAACTTTTATCGGAAGAGACAACAAACGTTCAGAAGAAGAACAAGATATTATTTTAAACTTGTTGTATGACTTAACCGTCATAACAAGCTTTTTGAAGTAAAACCGTCATTCTCAAACCACTTCATTTTTTCGATGTCCGAACAAGCACCGAAGCCGAACACAATGGCAGATGTCCTTTCAATGTTGCCAGACAAGCGCCCAGTTCAAATTCAAATTTTGAATTTGAAAGCTCATCTGACAAACACCGTTAAGACTCTCCAAAGTAGTCTTATGGAAGAGATGAAGGGACTTAAAGGTGAGTTCCTCATGAACCAAGCTTCCAATGAGAAATGCCTGAATGATTTGACGGAAACCTTGCGCATTTACGCGAGAGAGAACCGAGACCTTGCCAGACTCATCTACCGTTTCTTCGAAGAGATAGACGCCATCTGGAAGGTACTCGGAAAGGACAGAACATGCAACACCGTAATTCGTGAGCACCAAATTGAAGAAGGAATTTCGAGGAAGAAGAAGGAACACGAAGAAGAAGAGGAAGAAGAAGAGAAACACGAAGAAAGGAAGTTTGGGCAACCCTTGTTGCCGATGACACTTACGAAATTTCCCAACCCTACCCATACCAAATCCGCAACAGGAGACCGGCAAGGTTCTTACCCCAGTCCTCAACAACTTGGGACACTTGAACCTTACCTTCGGAATCGCGTTCAATTTCCATGGGCAAGCTTGTCGCAATTCAATGGGTTCCAAATCCAGACAAGAAGACGAGGTCAGACACATTGACGGTGACAAGCTCAACAACCGTAAGGAGAACCTCGAGTGGTTCTAAGAGTAAAAAAATTTTATTTTAGGGGGAAACCCCAGTAAATTTAGGTGTTTAGTTGCGTAAGCGGCTTAAATTAAGGTAATTTGGACAAGTAGTTCCTGACCTCTGAATTGGACTCTTTCGTCATCCCAGTTGCGTAGGAGGTCGTCCCAGAGGAGTTGGTAGAATTGCCATTCCAAGGACGATTTGTCCTCCCAGGCATTGAGGATGTACTGCTCGTAGAGTCTCATGACCTCTGCCTTGCACCAGACACCCTCTCCCTTGGAACGTAAGGCTTCTTCGAAGTGCTCGAATGCGATTGGCTGCTTGACCATCTGAAATGACACTTTTTGTCCGTTTGGTCAATGTTTGTGTCTCGTGCCATAGTCGACGAAAATACAAACAAACAGGTTATATATGAGTTTGAGACCAAGAATGGTGTAACTCGACCTGTCCGATTCAAATTCGAATAAAAATTTTTTACTTCATGCAATGTTTAACTATTTCACCATCTTCTTTAACACCCCAGTACTTCCTTTTCGATATTACATGAACTTCGGTGAAAATTTTGTCCAATTTGAATTGACCCATCTTTTCACCAACTAAACCCATTTCAATGAGTTTGTTGTACCCTTCTTCGTTCGTCATGAGTGCGTCAATGTTCTCATAGTAAACCTTCACTTTGGATTTGACTTCGGAGAAGAATTTGTTGTAGTTGTCAAGGACTGCCTTTGCGAACTGAGGGTAAGACCAATGTTCGACAATAGGTTTTAATGTGGTTACTAAGCCACTTTGACCTTGAGTGAATTCGTACTTCAAAACAAAAGGAGAAAACCTTTCAACAAAGTTGTCGACCTTCTCATAGTGTTTACTCTTCATCTCTTGAGGTTTTTTAATGGAATACCCCCATGTCGAATTCATAAGCAATTTGAGTGTCATCGCAAGTTTGGGGTTTGAAGCTTTCCTAATATCATACAGTTGTTGTATGACTTTTCCAACTGTATAGTTCCTTCCTGGGAACTCACCATCTTCGTTTGGAATTCCAGTCGGGATATATTGGACAAACCTCATGTACGCAGCGTTAAGGTCGACATAGTATATTTTTTCATCTGAGTCGAACTTGTCGCAACCAATGGGTCCAGTTTGTGGAAATTCAAGTGAGTCTCTTATCTTCTGAGAAACTTCTCCTGTTATCTCATAAACATCGTCAAAGCAACCTGTTTCATATAAAACCTTCTGACCTAACTCAGATGCTCTCCAATACAATTTGACGTCAATTGGATGTCTCAATGGAAGTTTGTTTATAGCATCTTGAAGTTCTTGCAACCTCATTGGAAGTTCTTCTGGTTCAGGTTGGTATCCGAACAATCCAACTCCTTTTGGAATTGTGTACTTCTTTTGTACTAGAACTTTGTCTGGAACAACTTTTGGTCTTGCTAACAATGAAAAGTTTGTTTCGTCTTTTGGTACAAAAGTTTCTGTCAGCTTGTCATCTGGAATTGGTTCCAACAAACCTTTCTCGAAAAGAATGTTTACAGCTCTGACAATGTTGCACTTGCCTTTTCCGAACAATGGGTTTGTAAGACTTTCGTTCAACATGAAGTGGTTGTGGACAATTGCAATCTTCAACCATGGTAAGTCTTTGTCAACAACATAGTCGTCATGTGAAGAACCTTTAGCTGTAGGTATGTTGACTCGGATATAGACATTTGCCAACGGTGCAATTTTTGCAATTGACCTCTGAGAATGTACCTTGTCTTCACACATGACTCAAGATACTTCATCTTCTCATCTGTAACAAGACCAGAGTTCCTGAGACATGTAAGAATACAAGGTTCATTGACAATTGTTTCAATTGAATTGTAAATTCCATACCTTGTCAAGTCAATGTCAGACTTATTTATGAACGGGAAGTATCCAGCATGTTGTCTGACTGCTTGAGGGTTAGGTTGGTACCATTCGAACTTACACTTGCAATTCCTTCAATTGCATTCAAAATGTCTGAGTCGGAGTCAACCATTTGTTCTCTCTTTGTAGTCTTGAAAGCGTCAAGAAGTTTTGCAGCTGTTTGACATTGCCATTGCATAGTAAATATGACCATCAAATCTGTTATGGTCAATCTGAGATTGTATCCTTTCTTATTTCCGTCTTGAATTCAAGTACTCCCATGAAGCCTTCTTTGTTCTTTCCTTCGTCAAAGTTTACTGTAAAGGTTCGACCAGATGTAATTTGACTTCTAACTTCACGATACTTTCATATGCATATCTTGTTCTTTCCATGGGAGCATGCGTCTTCACCTTTTCCTTTTTTCCTTCTCAAAGGATGCAATTGTTCGTCATGTTTCCAGTAGAATCTGGCAAAGCCGTCGTGTCCTTCAACTTGAGGCTCACTAACATTGAAAGGCAAGTTCATAAGACGTTCTTCTTCTAACCTCTCTAGTCTGTTTGGATAATTTGCACGTGCTGTTTCCAAGTCCATTTCGTAGCGAAGACCAGACAATTTGTCATAGACTTTTATGGGTCTTCCCTTCCTATATTTAAACTTCTTCGAAACTCTCCAACCATATCTTTGCAACTCTGCTTTTATTCTAGCAGATTTTCTATCCATTCTATATGGGGGCATTTTTATAAAAAGAAAAAAATATGTTTTTCTTTACTTTACATAACCGCCTGCTGCCATAAGTCTTTGACGCCAACCCATACCAGCTAATGAAGGTTGACATGGTTTAGTTTGGAAACTAAACTTTGGTTTTGGTTTATCTTCAGTTTTTGGTTTTTCTTCTTCTATCGGTTTTTCGTCACTTTTCGGTTCCTCTGACTTTACTTCACTTGCAGGAACAGTTGTGTCGTCAACATCTTCATAAATATCATATGCCATTTGTTTTTGTTTTCCTTTCAACTTTTTGTGTTTGTTGTAAAGTTTAGAATATTTCGACTCTAAGTCAATGAGATGTTCTATAATGAACTGTTGGTCAGTGAAGTAAACTTTTCCATCTGTTGTCTCGAAAGCTCCTTCAGACTTCAATATTTTATTTGTGAGAGTCTGTTTCTTTTTTGAGATACTAGCCGTTCCATTTCTATGAAAAGTGACTTTGTAGTTAGGGTTTGTATTTCCAGACCTGGCACTTTCTATTATTGAATTTTTCTCTTCATCTGTAAGTTCTTTGACGGGTTTTGACAATGGTTCTGAACTTTTTGTTTGTGGTGTCAAATCTACCGTTTCAACTTCTTCGGTCATTTCATCTCAGTAAAAAATTTTAGTTTGGTTTGTTTTCAACTGGTTGTTGTTGTTTTAAGTCGGTCTAAAACTTCCTGAGGTATAGGAAGAACTTGACAAACACGTTGTGTAACTGCTGGAAGCCGACAAATCCATCTTGAACCCATTTGTCTCAATGCTGTATTGTTCATTTCATCTCAGTAAAAAAACTTTACATTCCCCACGTTTGAGGCGGTTGAGGTTGGTTATTGTTTACCCATTGTTGTGCATGGTTATATCCTCTGTTAAAGAATCTTTCACCTTGGTCCATATAGTGTCCTGCTTGGTTATAGTAGTCATTTGCTTTGTTATATAGTTTCCTGCTTGTCTTCCTACATTGTCCATCCATCCTTGAACTTTTCCTCTTGTTTCAGGATTTGGAATAAGATTTGTTGCATCTCGTGCTACATCCCAACCTTTCTGTACAGTTTGTATAATAGGTTGTGCTTTCTCTTTAAGTATACCTAATGTACTCAAAATCTTCCTTCCAACTCCAAATACACCTCTGGCTATTGTTCCCACTGCGGGTAAAAATCTAGATGCAACTCCTGCTAATGCGCCAAATAAACCCATTTCTTATGGGTTAAAAAATGACGAATCCAAACAAGGACCCCTATGTTTCTAAAGCGACAAAGAAAGCACTCATGATAAAAATCTTTAGTTCAACACCAAATGCTTGGTTTATGGATATCTTGGAAAACATTCCGAGGTATAGAGAAGATGGACCACCATACTGGCTAATATTTGTCGGTCAAAACACAAGATACTGTGAAGCCATACCATTATGGTCCAAAAATATTTTAGATGTGAAAACTGCTTTGACAATATTCGTTGACAAATACCATCCAACAAAACTGACATCTGACTGTGAAAGTTCTTTCAAATCAGATGATATTAAAAACTATCTGCGTTCAAAAAATGTAAACCAATATTTCATTGTCGACCAAAACCATTCTGCTCTTGGTGTCATTGACGGTTGTATAAAAATGTTAAGAGACTTAAACCAACCACAAGGTTGAGGTAGATGAAATGTCATATGACGACAAATATAGACACTTCTCCATGGCAAAGATGAGACAAGTTTTAAATATTTACAACAACCGTAAACAAAAAGGTTTGGGAAACCACTCCCCCGAAGAAATGAAAAACAACCCTGACTTAGAGAAAGACTATATATTTAATAATTTAGTCAAAAGAGACAAACAAGAAAGAATGCCGGGCTTCAAACTTCAGAAAGGTGACAAAGTAAAAATAGAAATACCTAAACGCGACCCATATGAAAATACTATTGACTATGACAACAATGGGAACTCGACAGGTACTCGCATTCGTGTTCGTAAAAATAGAAGAAAGTATACAAGAGAATATTATGAAGTTTTAGGCAAACATGGCAAAATGTACAAACTGCAAGCAGAAGATAAAACTACTATTGTCAGACCTCGTTTCAAACTTGTTAAGGTTCAAGGTGGTATACTTTCAAAGACAGTTCCTAACAAATATAAGACAACTCCTGACGAATATGCTAAAGAAGTTGAAAATGACGACTAAGCAATTCTATACCATGCGTAAACTGTCATGTAAGGTGGCATGTAGTCTTTACTTTGTCCTGTTGTTTGCGTATACCCTGAAACGCGATGTGAATGGATTCCTCCTACATCAGTGTTATCCCAGTAACAATTTATAGCAAACTTAACGTCCTCTTTAACATCATATCCTTTACCTTTTGTCATTGCTGACCAATCCCAAAATCTATGACTATGCAAACCTGCTTCAGATGTACTTAAATTTACGTAGTGACTGTGCGCAGGTAAATTTGCACCTGAAATCGTTTTACTTCCACCTGTTTCCTTTGAAGAGTTTGCACAATACAAAAACCTGTCGACTATTTGAGTCCAAGTTCCAAAACCCAGAACTGTTTCTGGTTTGGTAGAGTTCATTGACGTGTAAATAGAACCTATAGGATATAGTGTTTGAAGTATTTCTGTCTTTAATGTTTGAAGCTCTGTTTTGTCAGCTTTTTTATCATATAAATCTTGAGCAGTGAATTTAACTTTTTTTCATCCTCCATGACATAGACATTTCTACATTTAATGTCTTTCATCGTTGTTATGTCATCCTCCGATGTTAAACCTTGTGGAAAGTTAGGAGGTTTCCAATTTAATACATCCCCAGTTTCTTCAACCGTTCCTTCAATATTTTCTATACCAACAGTTGCGAAGAAATCGTGTGTATGGTTCTTATCTGCCTTCTTTTCAAGGCTAACGTTTAAGTCTGTTATTTCAGAAGATGTATGTGTATGTCCAACGTCACTTTTCCTGTTTAAGGTTTCTTGTAAGTTTGTAATATTTGCAATGGTATGTGTATGTCCAACGTCACTTTTCCTGTTTAAGGTTTCTTGTAAGTTTGTAATATTTGCAATGGTATGTGTATGTCCAACGTCACTTTTCCTGTTTAAGGTTTCTTGTAAGTTTGTAATATTTGCAATGGTATGTGTATGAGTCTTTTTAGAATATTCGTTTTCAGCTCTTGTCACTTCACTTGACATTTTATTGTCAACATATGTTTTGTCTGCTAGTTCAGGATGAGTATGTTCTTTTGTTGCATATGTTGCATCTGCTCTGTCATGTTCTTCTTGAACTTTTTCAATGACATACTCTTTGTCAGCTTTGTTGTTAACATCTGCTTTTGTTGCATATGTTGCATCTGCTCTGTCATGTTCTTCTTGAACTTTTTCAATGACATACTCTTTGTCAGCTTTGTTGTTAACATCTGCTTTCAAAAGAAGTTCATCTATAGGTTTCTCGTTTAAAGTTCCTTTTGTTGGATTTATACAAACAGTATGGTTCTTACTGTCTTGAAACAGAAACTCGTCTGTCAATGGGTTTAATGTCAGTTTTAAGTTTCCTTCTTTCAATGACTCAGATATCTTAGAATAGTTTGAAAAGTTTGTTGTGTTCTTATTTAGAGCTTGCAAAATGAGTTGTCGGTTGTGTTGTATTTCTCTCATAGACGCTGTTTCTTTCGACATTTTTATTCTAGATAAAATATGCTTTCAATAGAAAAAGAAAATTCAAGAGTTGCTACAACTAAACCATTAGATGAACTTTTTACGAATGTCGGTCAAAAGTTTGAGACAGAGACCGTAAAGCATGAAGGCTATCGTTTTGACTACCCGTTAAGATGGTTAAGAGACCCATCCGTCACAAAAGCTGTTGGCTTTCGTAGAATGAAGTTCATTTCAGAAGCCATACATGGTTTCCCATTTACGGTCGCTTTTGAAATTCGATACTATAACAAAGAGAAACGTACGTATGAGAAATTTGAACAGGGAAAACTTTTACAAGTGAATTTGCTTGTAAACTTAGAAACAACTCTTCAAGCTTTTCAAGAAAAAATAAACGATATCTATCTCGAATATGCAAAACAGTACAACATTGACGAAGGAGAATACCATCTCGATATTATATATGACAGGAAAAATGCAACTGTTAAAATCAATAGAATAGAAGACCTTGGAGAAGACGTTTATATTTCTACAAAATATAACAACTTGGCATGGTATAGATTTTTGAGGATGTTAAATCAGCCTGCAGAATATCCAGTACACCCGAACTTTTATGAAGTCGAAAACCCTAATGGAACATATGAAAATGTTTTCGACTCAGATGCTATTATAGTTCATGCTTCATTTTCTGGTGCACAAAACTCTTTTTTATGCTTGGCAAATGACTTTTACGAAAAACCTACAAAGCTATACGAACCACCGAGTGGAAGTATTTCAGACTTTCAAGTATGGTTTACTACAGATGGAAGAAAGAGAATAATTCCATTATACCACGCGTTTTACTTAGAACTTAGTTTCATATACAACTACTATCGAACGGTAAAAATATGATTTTTTAATATGGTTGAGGTGTTGGATTTGGTTGCCAACTAGACTGTGGTGCAGGTTCAGGCTGTTGTATAACAGGAGCTTGCTCTTCTGGTTCAGGGTCTTTAGGTATAATACCAACGAACTGACCTACTCTTTTGCCAATATTTTTGACTCCGTTCCAAATTCCTCTTCCGACAGATTTTATTCCATTCCATATACCTCTTCCAACATTTCGAAAGAAGTTTCCTATCTTACTGAAGAAACCCATTTTACTATATGTAAAAATCTAATGTCCGCCTAGTCTCTTACGTTTCCTTCTGAGTTCCATAGCATTCTTTAACTGGAGCTCATACATTCTATTTCTCCTCTGGTAGAAAACATACTCTGGGTCAACTCCTGTGTTCGCGTCATCTGCATAGAGTTGTTTATATCCCACTTCGGGGTTTGTATAAAACTCTTTCCATCTCATATTTGCATACCATGGTGGCAAACCTAACGCAGCGTCATTTGACATGGCAGTTTGCATTTGTACATCTGTTGGCACTTGACCATAGTTTGCCATTGCAGTTTGTATTCTAACTTCATTTGGAATATTCTCTGGGTTTGGTTGTCCAGGTTGCTGTGCATTCGCTAAGTTCTGTGCGTCCATTTAATATTAGATAAAAATATCTCTTACGAGTACATATACTGAACATTTGCTGGCATTGGTTCATCTTCATATTCTCTATATCTTTCTGCCACGTCAAATAAATAAATGACACAATGGAAAAAACCTAAAACAAGTAGTCCTATTTCAAACCACATTTACTTACTAATAAAATTTCTTTGTTATGACACTTTCTCCAGTTTATAGGACCTCTCTCATATTCTATCTTGTCATATCTAAACTCATAGTCATGTATGTCCTCTAACCATCTCATGACACTTTCCAAACCACTTTTATCGGATGTAAAGTAAAAGCATGGATGGTTATGTAAAACGTCTAAAGTTTCTAAAGAGTCTCTCAAAGTCCAGTCTACTTGGTATTGAAAATCCCATGTGTTATAGAACGGCGGGTCCACTATAAAGAAAACATTTTCCTTGTCTTTATATTTTTCATACAACTCTGTCCAATGACATCTCACAAACTCTATACCCTCAATATATTTTTCTATGTTCTCTTTGAAAACATTTGTATAGTTAAGATATAAAACTTTTGACATAAGTGTTTCAATGTCATGAACTCTTATAGCACCACTATATAATAGTCTAGCAGATATACTATCCCAGTCAATATACTCTGCCTTTTTCAAAACCTCTCTGACAGTATTTTTCTTATCTAATGGTATACGTTCCATCTTACCTATAGGTATCTTTTCTTTTAACTCTTTCAATATTTTGTTTGTGTCTGGTATATGTTTGAGACGGTTCATATAGTTGTCGAAGTCATTGCATATAATCTTTGAGTCAGGAAATATTGTATGGCACAAATGAGATATATAGAAACTTCCACCGAACAAGTCTACAAATGTTAGACCATTCGGTAGTTTCTTAAGTTCTCTCAATATAATATCTTTACATTTACTCTTATTTCCAAAGAACGGTAACGGTGGTTTTGTAAAATTCATTTTATATATATAATAAAAATGTTTTTTCCTGAAAAGTGACAGAAAAGTGACGGGGGGCTAGAGGGCACGAAGTGCCTGGAAGCCCCACTACCTTTTTTTTTTTTTTTTTTTTTTTTGAAAATATATAGGTATTGTATGAAATTCAAACTCTATATTTATTAAAATTCTAAATTTTTAATAAAATAACTTTTCAGAGGAGTATGATTTTGAATGGTTGATTAATAAGTATAAAAATGTCTACGATTTTAAGGAGGGAATTGTTCCTTATGAGGTATACATCATAACTATATACCTCATAAGGAACAATTCCCTCTTGATAGCTGGGAAACTTTCTCTGAATAACTTATCATTTGGAGAAAGTTTCCCAGCTATCTATTAGAAACTAAAGGCTGTGAGGCACTAATATATAATCAGTGCCTCATAGCCTTTAGTTTCTTATTAAAAACGAGAAAACTTTTTCGAAATGATAAACAATTTCGAACAAGTTTTCTCGTTTTAAGGAGGGAATTGTTCCTTATGAGGTATACATCATAACTATATACCTCATAAGGAACAATTCCCTCTTGATATCCTGGATATTTTTGAATATTTTTTTTAAATAAAGTTCTCAAAAGTATTATCAAAAGTGATTTTTTAAAAAATATCTCCAATTAATTAACTAATTAAAAGTATTATATTTTTAAAATTAAATAGTTTTTTCAATTTTTTTGAAGGAATTGAGATACTTCCCACGACAAAAAATTGAGAGGTTTACATTATGACTGATCTTAGCATGCAACAACATTACATACGGAATAAACATTTAATCTTTTACCATTAAAATTATATTTATACGTTATTTAATTTTTTTACGTCTAAGTTGAATAGGATAATAGCCGAAGATATAAAGTAACTATAGTTTACAAGCTAAGGAACAAATCAGCATTGAAACTAAAAAATAACGTATTTGAATAATTTCGTAAAAAATTAGAATTACTCGATATTAAGCATATTGCTTTTCTATCATATATGCTTATATTCTACAATAGTGTTACCAAACATCGGGCAACATCATACGTATAATACAACTTTTTAATACTTGAACGTCAATTTGACAGACTCAAGTTTCGAATTAGAGACCAACTTTCATCAGCACAGTATATGTGCGCAAACTACTGCATAATTGTATGCTTATCTTTTCATTTTAAAAAATAACGTATTTGAATAATTTCGTAAAAAATTAGAATTACTCGATATTAAGCATATTGCTTTTCTATCATATATGCTTATATTCTACAATAGTGTTACCAAACATCGGGCAACATCATACGTATAATACAACTTTTTCGTACTTCTTTATCGAATTTAAATAGAACTAAGTTTTTATTTTAAATAAAAGAGAAATAATTCTAATTTATAATCTCATTATTAATTTATTCTCATTTTAATATTTCATCGATTTTTTATTATCGATATTCAATACAAATGAATTCATATTATAATAGTATCTAGTATAACTAGGTATTCTATCACAGTATTTCTTCAATTTATTATAATATTTCAGCATTTTTTAGTTTCAATGCTGATTTGTTCCTTAGCTTGTAAACTATAGTTACTTTATATCTTCGGCTATTATCCTATTCAACTTAGACGTAAAAAAATTAAATAACGTATAAATATAATTTTAATGGTAAAAGATTAAATGTTTATTCCGTATGTAATGTGATTTGATTTGGATGGTAAGATAAGTTTCGGTATAGTTTTTGTTAATTGATTAAGAATTGTTGAATAAAATTCTGGAACTTCGTCAATTTCTTTGATTCCCTCTTCCTCGCAATACAACTCCATATCATTAACTTGTATTTAAAGGCTTCCATATACAAAACTATATATAATGTTTGAAAGTTAAATCCAATCTTTTTCTATTTCTAAAAAAAATTGAGACCTAAACACGAGATAGCTTTCAGAAAATTTTCAGGGACATTTTTAATCATTTTTTTATTTATTGTAATATCTTTGTTATTAAATTTAAATTGTTTAATATTTGAATGTAAAGAATTGAATAGTAATAATTTTAGTTTTAATACATAGCTAATTGCTAAGCAAAATAATTAATTTATTGTAATTTTGACATGTAAACTAAAGGGGAATTTAGCCGGCCAAATATATGTCACTTTTGACTTCACCTCACTTCCACCATTTCGTCTTATGACATTTTTTATTCAAATAAATCATACTTTTTTTTAAAAAAATTCCCTTAATGCAGTTGTATTTTTAACTTTTTTCTTGTTTGCTTGTTTCTATATCTGAACATAAACATTTGAGCCCAATAATATAATCATTAAGCCGAAATCAAGTTCTGAGCATATGGAAGATTCCAAAAAATTCAAATTTTTAAAAAATAACAAAAGAAATGAAGTTTTTACCGTCAAAATCATAAAAATGAAAAAATTTGGAAAATCAAAATATCAATAAATAGATATACCTTAGGATCTAACATATTTTATGTTCAAATTGCCGGCTTTTTAGAAAATGCAATAATTAATTAGACAGCGGAGGTCAGATATTATGAAAATTCTAAGAACAATAGACTCATATGCAAAATATACTCTGAGTAAACATTTGGTTTACACGGCACTGAAATATATGTCAAGTAAAAAAGATGATGACAGTAAATAGTAGTAAGATATTTTTACTTTCATAGTTACAAAATGATTTCTCTTAAGAAATTTTCGAAGTATTCTATAATAAGTTTAACAAAATAGTATATTCTAAGATCTGAGTATCTAAATGGGTCTGTTCCATTTTTTTCTTATCGTTCAAAAATTTTCCATTTTTTTTTCTGCCAAAATCGCTATTTCGCCGCTGGATATATCTGGAGCCATAATCACAGCGGCATTTGTCTTACCCTTGTGTGGATGAGCATCTATTCGTTTTTCGCGGATGTTGACTCTTTATATAACCTATCAAATTTTGAGATTAGGGGAAACAGGTTCAATATTTAAGGCGTTAACAAGGTTTGCCTTTGTGATTATGGTTGACATATTGGTTTGAATAAATTAGATGTATAAGTTAAAAATGTGAATTGCATCAAAGAGTGAGAATCGATAATATATGTGTTTTAGATGTCCATATGGTTGGGCTATGCTGGTAGAAGTTGGATATAGAATGAATATTAGAAATAATTAAAGAATCAGAAAGTTAAGATGTGAATTTAAGAGAATAGAAGTGGGAGGGGGTCGTTTCTCAAGGTCAGGGCCCCCTTCTAGTCTTTCTGGTGCCGGAAGGAGCGCTTCTGACCGGTCTTGGCGCTCCTTCCGGCATCATCTTTGCATTTCCCAATTGTCGCGGCAAGTGCATTCTGGCACAGCAGGAGCACTTACTGCGACCTACAATTGTGAGTGTCTGCTGCTCTGGCCGAGATTCGCAGCAGACACTCGCAATGCGAAGCAAAGTTCGCCAGAAAGACCGGGAAGGGGGTCCTTTCTCAAGGTCAGGGCCCCCTTAGTTAGTATCTAGTAATTCGGTACCAAGGGTCTACGCCCCTCGGAACCAAAATTACTAGAATTTACAAAAACCGTTTGGCACGTAAAATACATTCGACATTTACAAAAAATAAAAAATAATTTTTAAAAAATAAACTTAAAAATTAACGTTAAAATTTTTGACACTTTACAAAATAAAAAAATATTTTTTTAAAAATAAACTTAAAAATAAATTAACTTAAAAATTTTTTAAATTTATTTTTTAATTCTGTATATACCAAATTTTATCATAAATGCTAAATTAATTTTAGAGTATATCTAACCTCATTTCTAACCTCATGAATTTTATCATAAATGCTAAAATTAATTTTAGGGTAGATCTAACCCGACATCTAACCTCATTTCTAACCTTGTGAATTTTCAACAGTAAATATGCTGACATGAATCAGGTATGTCATCATCAGTGTCATCCACATACGTTAAAGATTCATACCATAAACGAGCTTCACGGGAGATGAGGAGTAATGAAACGATAATTAATAATTTATTAGTAAAATTCATTTTATATAAAAATAAAATTTTATATTAATCTGATTTTTCGAATTCTTCTAACTTCTTCTTCAGTTCTGCTATATTATCTTCATATAATTTAATCTTTCTAAAATCCATTTTATTTAATGGCTGCTTAATTTTTCTAAATTGAACTCTACCATCTTTCATTTGATGAACATAAAAACCTTCTGGAATAGTTCCTGATTTAATGTATTCAACTAAAAACTTTTGTTTTGTTGCTTCAGTAATTTTAGTACTTATTTTATTAAAAGTAAAAAATAAAAAATATTTTTAAAATTAACTTTATTTTTTATCGTCGTTTTTTCCTTAATTCCTGCGGATCAACTAGGTCGGTTGAAGGTCTATTACTTTCTTTATAGTGCTTATAAAGTTTATAAGCCGCCATATGATAAGGATAATTAAACCATAAATACGCTTTACCTAAAGTTTTCAATCGATTATATAAATCATTATTGTTAGGCGTTTCAGGTGGTGCAGGGTATTCGAGAACATCTCTAACCATTTAATTACTTTAAAACTCTTGGTTTCTTTTTAGTTTTTAACAGTTTCTTTGCTTTTGCGATTTTAGCTAAAATATATCTTCGACCGTAATGGAACCAATTCTAACCTCCTGTTTTGGGGTCAAAAGGTCTTCCATAACCGCCAGGGTCATATGGTGCTACCGCAGTTACTGGTGCTGGTGATGGCGCAGGTGCTGAATTAATCGGCGGTGCCTCAATTGGTGGATATTCTGGCTGTTTCTCCTTTTCTTTAAGCGAATTTAATTTAAACTCTTCACCATTCAACTGACCTTTAAAATCTTTTAGCTGCTTAGATATTTCATTATCTTCACCTAAAAGGTTTTGCGACTGGTCAGCGACCCAGTTACCTAATTTCTTTAACTTTTCAGATTTTAATTTTCTGGCAGCAGCTCCCACAAGCATTCCAGCATTATTTTTTAAAGCTTTTGATACAGCTCCACCAGTTAAACCGTCAATAGCTTTATAACCTCCATACAAAGCTGATAGTGTTGAAAATACCATTTAATGCTTATTAAAATCATTTCTCATAATGATTAACTCATAAAATTTTTCATCGGAGCTAAACGTTAATGAAACTCTGACTTTTTCACCACTGAACCTCTTTATTAGTTCATTAATTCTATCAATTATATTAGCACACTCACTTACATCATCAATGATAGTAATATCATCACAAATTATTTTTACATTTAACGACGTCATTTATTACAAATTAATTTCTTCTATTCTTTAAATAATTAATAAAAGACCTAATACGTGTGAGTGGTTCGCGGTTCCTTTCCTGTGTCGGGCTTGTTTGAATCGGTGTAGATTTTTTCAGACCTGTTGGAATAAGATCAGCCCCGGCAGTTGAATTAATCGGTGTTCTATATAAATTTCTATATAAATATGGTCCCGCTACAGCACCAGCAGCTAATAAAAGACCTACAGGAATTACAATTCTATTATAATTCCGCGGTTTAGGATCTTCATCAAAACTAGCCCATGCGCTTTCAGTCGTTGAACTCATTTATATATAATTAAATTTTAATAAGCGATTAATATGAGTTCGATAATAATACTATCTTTTCTGTCATCAGGAAGGACAATATCTTTTAGGCTCGATGGTTCAACTAATTTTATATTAAATTTATTAACATAATTAGTTATTGAATAATGCTTCGGCGGAGAATATAAACAGTTTGATAAACATAAAATAGAATCTTCAGCGAATTCACTTATACTTGATTTAATGATTGCCGCTTCTCTGGACCAAACACCATTAAATGAAATTGATGTTAATAAATAATCATCATTTTTAATGGAAATTGATTTTGGTAAGTACTCCAGGAGGTCATTTAATGTTATCTGTTCTGCTCCGAACTGAGCAAATCGATAAAAGCATTCATCATTATTAATTCCTGTAATCTCTTGAAAATTTTTATTCGTGTATATATTTTCAATCTCATCACCGACAGCACCATCTTTTAAATCAAATATGAAACCAGCTTTTGAATTTGAATTAACACGAAATTCTATTGAATTAGTTTCAAAACTATAAAACATATCAACTTCATTAGGTTGAGGATATCCGGCACCTTTTAACTGTTCAATAAGAACCGATTTAATCTTTTTATTAAATGCTGTCATATCATCTCCTGTGTCTAAATCTATATAAATCTGTAAATCATATTGATGATTATCTCTTATTATTCCAAAGTTATATAATTCAATGGTTCGTCCTGCAGGAATGGTTTTTATCTGTCTTATTTCAATTGCTTTTTCGCCAGTGTTATAATCAACCCAGTGTTTAGGGTATTCATAAATGTATTCACCATTGATTATTTTAAACGGTTGTGAAAATATGTGCTCATAATAGATTTTAATACTTTTATCATTAAGACTGGGAACGGTATTAACAAAATTTCTGACTTGCATTTTTAATTATAATAAAATGAAACATTTATTTGAAGAAGTAGATGAAAAAATGAATGAAAAATCTGATAAACTCAATAGTTCATTAATTCTTCCCTTCAGTAAGGATTATCAGTTCTGTTCAAACGGTGTGTATTTCTATTGGAAAAATGGGTTCGGGAAAGACTTTTAATTTAATTCGTCATATTTTAATTACTGAACGTTTAGGTCTGATTCATATTATGACCAAATCATTATATCAGCAACTTCAGATTCAATGGATTCAACAGCGAAGACGTTTATGGTAAAGTTCAGGCATCAGTAATTAAAGTTCCGGATATAGCGAATTAATTTCTTTTCTTCAACGTTATATAAGAAGAAAGAAGAAATATTATGCAATAGTTGAATTTATACAATCAGGAATGCAAAAGACCTCGGAAGAAATGGAAAGAATTATTGATAAACATCATTTGAGACAGCAGGATGGTACGTATGATATGAAACGATTGACAAACTACATTCTCTCAAAACTTTCAAAATATCCTTTTAAAAAATATCCATCAAACACTTTATTAGTTTGTGATGATTTCGCTGGTAAAGGTTTAGTTTCAAAACCAGATTCACCATTAGCTAATTTAATAACGAAAGTCAGACATTACCACATGACTGTAGCAATACTTATGCAAACGTGGAGGTTTTTAGCATTAAACATAAAACGTTTAATTACTGATTTCGTTATATTTCAAGGTTTCTCAAAATACGATATAGAATTAATTTGGAAGCAATCAGGTATAACATTACCTTTTGATGAAATCTGGGATGCTTATAAATCACTCATTTCACCACGTTCATATTTAGAAATTCATATAATGACTAATACAATTAATGTTAAAAATATACCTTGGGAAAGACCAACATTATTTTAAAGCTTTATTTTTAGATGAGGTTGTGAATAGATTCCATCCATCTCTATCACCATTTCTGTTTATATTTTTGGTGTCATTCATGTCCACACTTTCTGGATCAGTCAGTTTTTGAGGATAAAATTCATGTCACACACTTTCTGTTTGCTTAAAAAGTAGCATTCAAATAAGTTTTCAAGACTTGTCTTCATGTGGAATTATACTGCAAAATCCAATGAATAGAGTCATATAATTCTCAAAGAAAAATAATTTGATATTATATTATGGAATATCGAATTGTAAATAAAAATTAATATACTTTGATATATCAATGCACATTGAGGTGCTTTTCATAGGGGAGATATTGTTTTGAATTATTACAAATCTATCGTAGAGAATCAAAATTGATATTTAGAAAAATTGAAGAATTCAAGCTGAAATAAAGGGCTAACGTGTTAAATCATTTGGTTGATATAAGGGTAAAATGTTTTAATATAATTATAAATAATTGAAGAAAAAACCTATATATTTGATTTTGAAAAAATTGAGAAAAAATAGAAAATAAAAAATTGAAAAATAGATAGTATATTAATAGATAAATGCAATTATTAAAAAAACAAATTTGAATTTTGATATGGGAATAAAATTATTCTCACAAATTGTAAAGATTTGAGAGCGTTTTGAAAAAAATCAAAATTATCAAAATGGATAAATTATGAAAAGATTAATTGTGCATTTAAGTTAAATAAAAATATATTTGTAATTGAGATAATATAGGATAATTCAAAATTTGCTTTGAAAATGCATTTGAATAGAAGAAAGAAAAATAATGTTTAAAGAAAAATAATATATAAGGCTGAATATAAAACAAGAGTGGGGGACAAACTCGCCCATTGTCACTTTTTCATTAACCTTAAACTTGTAATTTTCATTATTTTTAATTAACCTTATTTCTTTCCCAATTCCTGATTTATTTTATTCACTTACTATTAAAAGTCACATTTTAATAAAATATAATAATTTATTTATAGCATTTTTTACTATACTGTAATAAAAAATTAATTATAATAAATTAAATGTTTATTAAATCAAATGTTTTCTTTGCAATAATATTTTTAATGTTGAGTAAACAATGTTGGGATCAAGTGTATCATTTTTCAGACCTTTCTGAACAGCTTCAAGCATACTGATGCATTCGACTTTTTTAAATTGTGTCATTTCTTCGAAATCTCTTGTGACTTTTTTGATAACTTTAACACTTCTCTCTGAATCCAGACCTTTAATTTGCAACTTAATCAGGAATGAAGGAACAACACTGGAATATAACTCGATGACAAGTTCATCGAGTCGAAGATTTAGTTGTACACCACTTGTATGTGCCGGATACCATTGTGTCAAATTTTTTCTGAAATTAACTTTAAAAGTACTAAGTAAGATCATGAGATATAGCAATATATGTTTAAACTAACTTATATTTTGGTTGTACACCACTTGTATGTGCCGGATACCATTGTGTCAAATTTTTTCTGAAATTAACTTTAAAAGTACTAAGTAAGATCATGAGATATAGCAATATATGTTTAAACTAACTTATATTTTGGTTGTACACCACTTGTATGTGCCGGATACCATTGTGTCAAATTTTTTCTGAAATTAACTTTAAAAGTACTAAGTAAGATCATGAGATATAGCAATATATGTTTAAACTAACTTATATTTTGGTTGTACACCACTTGTATGTGCCGGATACCATTGTGTCAAATTTTTTCTGAAATTAACTTTAAAAGTACTAAGTAAGATCATTTATTTTTGCATAATATAATGCCAATATGGTTTCTTTTGATTTTATTTCATTTATAAGCAAATCAGATTTACCCAAAAACTCCACTCCATAAGCGTTCATTTGCTAAATTAAAAAGTGACAATGGGCTAGTCTGTCCCTTTCTCATAAAACAATAATTTGAATTCAAATTTACAATAAAAGTATTGTTTTTAAAATCAAAATTGAATAATTTGATTTATTTATTAAAATATATTTGATTTATCTTCTTTTTTAAAAAATTACACCTACTCTCAATTTTTTATTATCCTTTCAAAATTGCCGATCATTTCTTAAAAAATTTGCATGAATTAATAATTTGATTTGTTTATTAAAATATATTTGATTTATCTTCTTTTTAAAAAATTACACCTACTCTCAATTTTTATTATCCTTTCAAAATTGCCGATCATTTCTTAAAAAAAATTGGATGAATTAATAATTTGATTTGTTTATTAAAATATATTTGATTTATCTTCTTTTTTAAAAAATTACACCTTCTCTCAATTTTTTATTATCCTTTCAAAATTACCGATCATGTCTCAATTTATTTGCAAATGTTCAATGATAAAACTTGCAAACCCACTCAAATTATAATGAAAAAAAAATAATGGTGATTCACCTCAATATTTAATAAAATGGATTGAAAACAATAAAGAAGAATGTAATTGGGTTGATTCCACGAAATTATTTTTTTATAAAAAATTGATTGACGATTTTGAGAAACGGAACCAAACTCAGGCCCCTCCTGAAGAAATTAAAGTTAAAAAATTTAAAATTACCCATATGTGGATTGAAAATGGGAAATACATATGTGGAGGTGAAATCAATAGACACTTTTTTTTTGATTGAAAATGTTTGATTTAAAGACACTATGATGACACCAGGCAAATCTTCCAAGACACCTATCGTCGGGAATCTAACAACCCTAATCCTCAGGAATTAAGGGATTTTTGATTTTTAAGAATTTTTTTCGAATTTTTTCGAAAAAAAATATTTTCAGAACAGCCTTAACGGCTAAGATTTAGGAACAATGTTAAGTATCAAAAAGAAAGGAGGTCTGATATAGACAACATATATCGTTGAAGGTTGAAAAAATCTCTAATATTTGAGCCCAAAATTTCAAATTTTAATTTTTTGAAAAAAGAGGCCACCCGTATGTACGTTTATTTGAGAGGAGGAGGATTATATTTTTGAAAGGGTGAAACATTATGAATATGTTAATTATATAATAATATGTATTATTATAAAAAAGAAAAAATAAAGCACGTTAAAATTTTTCTTTCTTGATTTTTTACAAAATCTACTTAGAATTATGCAAAATATGACTAAATAATTATAAATTTCAAGTTAAATTTTAATTTTGATAAATAATTTAAATTTCAAAATATCAAGTTCAGTTCGATTATGTATGTAGTAATTCCTCAATAAAGTGCCAAAACCCTATTAAAAATATATGAACATTTTCAACATTTTAATGTTTTTATTTAAAAATTTGATGGAATATGAGCTTCAAACAATTATTATGTAAATAAAAATAATTAAATATATGTATTTATTCGTATTACAACCGTAGTAAGTCGATTCTTCCTTTCTTCTACTGAGTTTTGAATTTGATTTCGAATTGTAAAGAGATTCAAAGGGAAAATACTAGCGGATAAAAACTACCTCCATGAAAGGGTCATAATGGAGTCAAGTTGTATTTTTTGATATTTTTTTGCTTTTCGAGCCTAAATAGGTAGCCAAGATAATGCCTAAAAATAAGGTTCTAAATTCTGAAGTTTACATGATCCTCTCGTGTGCACCCTTAAATGATATTTAGCTATGATAACATAAGCTATTATGTATACATATATTTTTAAGTTTCTAACATATTTCTATTTCTGTTGTCTCTTATATTCTTTAGAAACATAATATTAATCACCATTTATTATTTTTATCATTGAAACATCAATAATGTCAAACAAATATCGTCATGATTTTTTAATATCTCCTGAAAAACTGTAGCAAAAATATTATTTACAAATGATTCATGAAAAAAAATTAAATTTTTAATTCACAGAATGTTTTATATAATAGATATTGCATCATATATATTGTTGAATTTATATTATTTATGGTGATTTATTATTTGTCACTTTTCTAATTCATAAATGTCTTTATTACTGAAATATATTGATGCTCCACCTCAAAATCCAATTGATTTCAAAATTCCATTGAGTGATCCTATGGACTGGCCATTAATTCCATCCATTCAAGATCTAAAAATTAATATACCTAAGTTGCGTACTGAGGGACTGCGCGCCTCCGTACACCACTTAGCGGTTTTGACACTTTACGAAACCAGTAACGTATATTTTACAACACAACCATAACACCAACTTAACCCTAAATATTTACAAAACCATCTGACACATAAACGACTTCACTATTGACTTCATTAATGACTTCACTAATGACTTCACTAACGACTTCATTAACGACTTCACTAACGACTTCACTACCGTCCTCACTAAATAAAAAATAACCTTATTTTTATTTTTTTTAATTTTTTATTTCATTACAAAGACATGTCTGACTACATTTACTATGACTCTTTCCCAGAACGTTTCCGTGAACTATTCAAAACCATATGAAATATCAATTTTTGCTTTACGCCTAATTTTTGACGACAATTAGCAAAAAATGTTAAATGTTAACACTCAGTCCATTTGAATATGAAAAATAAAATTGACTTTGATTAAATGTTTTTATTTATCATGCAATTCTTCTTGCGACCAAAGATTTGAATAAAATTTCAAAAAATAAGATAGCTTAAAAAATAATATACGGTAGTGTTTACTAATAGATGAATAGTATATAAATTCTATTAAAATGGATTTGATCCAAAAAATATATACAATTTGATCATAAATAAAATCGTTTTAAATTACTTCTTCATTTCAATTATAACAATTATTATCTCATACCGAAATGGCTCACCAAAAAGGTGACATTTTTGGCGCCAATAATTTGATTTTTCTGATTCTTTCTATTTAGATATATTTATTTAATATTCATATTCCTTTATATTGCCTCATATTATTTCCCATTTTTAATCATATTATACAAATCTTTAATAATTTTTAATGTTTTGAGCTTCAAAATCTTGTTCTAACTATTTTCATTCATATATCCTAGAAAAAATTAAAAAGTTTTTTAGAAATAAAAATGTTTGTATGTAAAGTATTGAAAATATTCTAGATGAGAAGACATTCTCCAGAAGAGATTGATATTGATTGGCTTTGTGAAGCCATCACAAAATCAAATAATGGAGTTAAGTTAACTGATATTTGCGCGAAAGCTAAAATAAATCATGAAGGCAGAGTTATATATTCAAAAATTTCTGAAAACACATTTCGAAAAGCAGTAAAATTACGTGCGCCAATTCCTTATCATCCTCCAAAAGGAAGAAAACCAGAAGAAATCGATTTGGATGCTGCTCAAGCATTTTGTAATTTCAAAGATCAAATGCCGAATACTGGAATCAACAAAATAATACAGAAAATTCAAACAGACCTTACAAAAATTGAGAGTCACCCTCAAGAATTTCAGCAAATCAAAGAAAACTTCCAAAATGCAAACCTTTTTACTTCTGGTAACTGGCTTAAAGAAACTGATAGAATTTCTTTAGTTACTGAAGTCCCGAAATCATATGGTCCAGTTTTAAAAACAAATTCTGTCGAAGAATCTTTAATTTCAGCTAATTACATCGAAAAACCATTTCCACCTCCGTCTTACAGAATGGGAAGGAAAATTTATGAGGCCCTCATCAAGGAACCTCCTGAAAATCAAGAAATTACAGAACAAAAATACAAACCTCGAAATTACATTGCAACAAAGTGCCATGAAATATGGCACGCCGATATTCATTACTGGCATGGAACGATAGGCCAATATTTATATGCCATAATCGACGATCGTTCTCGAAAAATTATTGATTATCAGCTCATGAAAGAAAAAACGGCTCATAATACAGCTATAATACTTGAAAGAGCTTTACAAACGATTCCCGGTTATCCTTACGCGATTTGGACGGATAACGGGAAAGAGAATTTCGGAGAATTCTCGAAACTTTGCAAAAAACACTCAATTACACAAATTTTCATTAAGCCTGGAAATCCACAGGCTAATGGAAAGATAGAAAAGTGGTGGCCCAATGCAGAAAAAAATTGCAGATGTAATGAAGATATTCCAAAAGTAATACATTTTTACAATAATATGCCTCACGCGAGCCTGCCGATTAATCCAATCACAGGCGTACACTTTACTCCAACAGATTTTGAAGATCATGAAAAAGATTTACATTGGTACCTCGATCAAAATCAAGAAGCATATTGGGAGGTTGATGGCCAGGTCATCAGCCTCAAAGAAAGCATAGAAAATTTCACGACAAAAGAATAATGATAAAATTCCAAAACAAAATCTTCATTTTAGAGCCATACGTAATCAAAAGCCAATTATTTACGAATAAAAACCTCGATTTTCTTTACTTTATTTCACTATTTTTCTTGTTTTTAAATTCAAAATTTGATGCAAACTACAAAGATTCGCGCGAACAAGAGTTTAAATTACTGGAGCCAAAAAAATGATACTATGGGATTTTCAGGTCCAAAAAAAACAAATAATCATACTATCTTAAACTATTCCTAGAAATTTCCAAAATTAACCGAAATATAACTGTACAGAATTACTATTTTCGAGATAAAATTCATATGGAAATACTAATTCATAACGCTTTATGTTATATAAAATTTAATTTATAAAAATTTCAAAATAAATCAAATTTAACACAATGAATATAACTGCAATCGAGGTTTTTGACGATTGATTCTTACGTGAAGTTTTCCAAACTTTGAGTTAATGTCAAGACGTTAACTCAAAGTTTGGAAGTCTAATAAGGGAAATTGTAGGCTATGAGGTACTGATTATATATCAGTGCCTCATAGCCTGCAATTCCCATTTCTACTTAGAATGAAAGGGCAAGAGATATATAGTGTACCTATATACCTCTTGCCTTTTCCTTCTTACCTAAAGACTTCCAATCTTATTTTTTTTCAATTTTTCCCCTAAATTTAAATCTTATATAATATAAATAAAATGCATAATATCAATCACAAAAATTCATGTTTATTTTTTTAATTAAAATTGCCGCACAATTTAAGGTTTTCTGTCACTTTTTTGTTAGCCATTTCGGTACGAAACAAAATTATAACAATTATTTTTTATTTTTATTTATCATCCACATTCAAATTTGAATCTTATCACAAAAGAAAGACCACTTTTATGACTACTGCCAAATCTATAAGCAGAGAATGGCTATTTGAAGCTAAAAGAAGAATAGAAGAAGGCGAATCTTACAAAAGTGTGGGAAAGGAAGTTGAATTGGAAAATGGTAAAATTAAATTGAATGTTGCCGAAAATACAATAAGAAGAGCATTTCAACTTCAAGAAATCGAATTACCAAAAGTTAGTCGCGGCAGAAAACCAAATCCACCAACATTTGAGCAAAAACAATTAATTAATTCTTGTGTTTCACAATATAAAGGAGGAATTTCAAAAGCTTATTTATTGATTAAAAGGTTTCAAAATATTGCTCACAATCCCGATTGTGAGAAAGAAAAAGAAAAAATTGCAAAAGAATTTGAAAATATAGAAGATTTGACAAAAGATCAAATTTTTGACAATTTACAAAAAATAAAGCATCATCAAGTGGAAAAATTTATGATGGAATCAGGTTTATCTTCAAAAAGAGATTACAAACCAGCAGATCCACCTACCAAATATCGTGCCATATCAAAGAATTTGATATGGCACTGCGATATTCATTACCTTCACGGTAATGTTTCTTTTCCATTTTTGCCATATTGGATGATATGACACGTAAAGTTCTCAAAACTAAATTATTGAAAAACAAGTCTTCCAACTCAACAGCGAAGGTTTTAAGAAAACTTTTAGAGGAGTTTATTCCTTGCTGCATCTGGACCGATAATGGCGGTGAAAACCGCGGTGAATTCGGCCAGGTTATGCAGGAAAACGGAATAGTTTGGAAGCACACCTTGCCGTATATGCTAAGACAGAACGGCAAGGTGGAGCGCCTGTGGCCATGCTTAGAAAAGTTTTTGCCAGACGAGTTGGATGATATTCAACAAATCAAGGACTCAGTTCAGCAGTTCATTGAAAAATACAACAATACACCACATTTATCTCTCGATATTAATCCAAAAACGAATAGTAATTACACTCCTAACGAATTATTCGAAGTTTCAAAATTTTGGTACGAGCCAGAAATGCAAAAATGGGAGTTATATATCAAATACGAATGGGTCTTAGCAAAATTTGAATAATTACATCATTTTAAATGACTACTAAACAATTTTATTTATGATCAAATTTATATATTTTTTTGGATCAAATCCATTTTAATAGAATTTATATACTATTCATCTATTAGTAAACACTACCGTACATTATTTTTTAAGCTATCTTATTTTTTGAACTTTTATTCAAATCTTTGGTCGCAAGAAGAATTGCATGATAAATAAAAACATTTAATCAAAGTCAATTTTATTTTCATATTCAAATGGACTGAGTGTTAACATTTAACATTTTTTGCTAATTGTCGTCAAAAATTAGGCGTAAAGCAAAAATTGATATTTCATATGGTTTTATGATAGATAAGCATTATATTCCCACTCATTATATTCGTAAATTTTGAGGTTTATCCTTCGCTTTTAAGATCATTGAATTTGATTTTTATATAAAATAGTTATATATTAGAAAATAATATGAGTTTATGTGATATTATTTTTCAGAAGATTTTGTGTTCTTCTTCAAAATTTTATTTTTTTATTAAAAAGAATCTTTACAAAATATACATTTACTTTAATTAATATTTAAAAACGTGCTCTATCAAAAGTTCCAAAAATTCAATATTTTAGCTTTTCTGAGGTGTCACTTTTGATGAATTTCTGTTTACAACAGTTTTGATGGGATGAGCCTATGCTCAGTAAGCTCGTCCCATCAAAACATTCGTTTAAAAATTGAATTAAAAATTATCGTATGTATTCAAAAATTAAAAAAATAAAAATGAATAATTTTATTATATAAAGAGAATTGAATAAATTCAACACAAAATTGAATAAAAATTTCCAAAAAAATAAAAAAAATAAAAAAATAATTGAGCATTAAGAAAATTAACAAATAGAGAAATTTAAGAAATATAGATAATGGTTATTTATGATTGTAATGGGAAAGTGAGGAGATTTGACGAGTTTAATACAGAATGTGATATTTATAATTTAAACAAATAAAGATATTCAAGAAAGGAGTTTACAAATGCACGGTAAAGGAACAATACCCTGCATTTGTAAACTCCTTTCTTGAATTAAATTCTCGATGTGACATTCTTTGGAAAAAGTGCAAGCTATTCGAGAAAGGAGTTTACAAATGCAGGGTAAAGGAGCAATACTCTGCATTTGTAAACTCCTTTCTCGAATTGAAATTCAATGAATCACATTCAAGTGAAAAAGTGCAAGCTATTCGAGAAAGGAGTTTTATCATAAGACGAAATGGTGGAAGTGAACTCAAAATAAGAGTAATTAGGTTATTTTGCCGACCAAATATATTTACAAGGCAAAATATCATATTACATGTCAACCTATAATCAGTATGTTTTGATAAAAAAATTTTATCAAATATCATATTAAAATTAACATCTATATCTACATCAATATCTACACTATAAATTTTTTTATTCAATATCATAGATTTCAAAAATTTATTTCAATTTTAAATTAATTTATGGTTTTCATCAAAATTGTTTTTTATTAAAAAGCATGTTTCACAATTTTTACGGTTTCTTTCAAAAGTTATAAAAAGAGAGTCAATAAGAAATTTCAACGCTTCAAGAAGGAATCAAAGAAATTGACGAAGTTCCAGAATTTTATTCAACAATTCTTAATCAATTAACAAAAACTATACCGAAACTTATCTTACCATCCAAATCAAATCACATTACATACGGAATAAACATTTAATCTTTTACCATTAAAATTATATTTATACGTTATTTAATTTTTTACGTCTAAGTTGAATAGGATAATAGCCGAAGATATAAAGTAACTATAGTTTACAAGCTAAGGAACAAATCAGCATTGAAACTAAAAAATGCTGAAATATTATAATAAATTGAAGAAATACTGTGATAGAATACCTAGTTATACTAGATACTATTATAATATGAATTCATTTGTATTGAATATCGATTAAAATAAGATGGAACGTCAATTTGACAGACTCAAGTTTCGAATTAGAGACCAACTTTCATCAGCATAGTATATGTGCGCAAACTACTGCATAATGGTATGCTTATCTTTTCATTTTAAAAAACAACGTATTTGAATAATTTCGTAAAAAATTAGAATTACTCGATATTAAGCATATTGCTTTTCTATCATATATGCTTATATTCTACAATAGTGTTACCAAACATCGGGCAACATCATACGTATAATACAACTTTTTAATACTTCTTTATCGAATTTAAATAGAACTAAGTTTTTATTTTAAATAAAAGAGAAATAATTCTAATTTATAATCTCATTATTAATTTATTCTCATTTTAATATTTCATCGATTTTTTATTATCGATATTCAATACAAATGAATTCATATTATAATAGTATCTAGTATAACTAGGTATTCTATCACAGTATTTCTTCAATTTATTATAATATTTCAGCATTTTTTAGTTTCAATGCTGATTTGTTCCTTAGCTTGTAAACTATAGTTACTTTATATCTTCGGCTATTATCCTATTCAACTTAGACGTAAAAAATTAAATAACGTATAAATATAATTTTAATGGTAAAAGATTAAATGTTTATTCCGTATGTAATGTGATTTGATTTGGATGGTAAGATAAGTTTCGGTATAGTTTTTGTTAATTGATTAAGAATTGTTGAATAAAATTCTGGAACTTCGTCAATTTCTTTGATTCCCTCTTCCTCGCAATACAACTCCATATCATTAACTTGTATTTAAAGGCTTCCATATACAAAACTATATATAATGCTTGAAAGTTAAATCCAATCTTTTTCTATTTCTAAAAAAAACTGAGACCTAAACACGAGATAGCTTTCAGAAAATTTTCAGGGACATTTTTAATCATTTTTTTTATTTATTGTAATATCTTTGTTATTAAATTTGAATTGTTTAATATTTGAATGTAAAGAATTGAATAGTAATAATTTTAGTTTTAATACATAGCTAATTGCTAAGCAAAATAATTAATTTATTGTAATTTTGACATGTAAACTAAAGGGAAATTTAGCCGGCCAAATATATGTCACTTTTTGACTTCATCTCACTTCCACCATTTCGTCTTATGACAGTTTACAAATGCACGGTAAAGGAACAATACCCTGCATTTGTAAACTCCTTTCTTGAATTAAATTCTCGATGTGACATTCTTTGGAAAAAGTGCGCGCTTTTCCCATTCTGCACATATAGGTGCAGAGTGCCAGTGATAGACCCTGCATATATATGTGCAGAATGGGAAAAGTGTTTGACACATTCGCATCGAAAGGTAAAAGTGCGCGCTTTTCCCATTCTGCACATATAGGTGCAGAGTGCCAGTGATAGACCCTGCATATATATGTGCAGAATGGGAAAAGTGTTTGACACATTTGCATCGAAAGGTAAAAGTGCGCGCTTTTCCCATTCTGCACATATTGGTGCAGGGTGCCAGTGATTAACCCTGCATATATATGTGCAGAATGGGAAAATACTCATACACATCAAATCATATAATTTCAACTCACTTAAAATTTCATTATTATAGCTTATACACATATAAATATATTTAACCTCATATAGCAAATGATCATAATATGAATAAGAAAATGAAATTACTATTTTTGAGTGAGAATAAGTTATGCATCAGAGATAAAATTTGAGATATACATAATTTACTTAGATCACACAAATATGTAATACTAGTTCTATTTAATTCCACTGTGTTTACATGAATGAAACTAATATTGACTACGATCGTCGAAATCTAACATAAGGTTTTTGGAAACATACCATGAAAGCAATAAGGTATATGCAGCAATGTATTCTGCATCATATGCCACGGTGAACATGGCTATAACTCATTCCTATAGCGAGAAAAAGTATTTTGTCAGTTTTGGCAGAGAAAAAATGGAAAAATTTTGGACGATAAGAAAATTTTGGAGTATTCACGTATCTAAATAGTAATTTTTGAAATCTACAACACAAGTGAGAACCTTTGCCTTCACTTACTTGCAATTTCTTTACTTGAAAATTCAACCAAGCAAAATTACAATACAATAATGTAATGATAATGAATTTTTCTGTTGGTATAGGGGCGGTGCCATGTGAGGTGAAATTTATCATACACCGATTGGACCTTTTGCTTTCCCGAAAACATAGAATTTATATTGGGGGCCAAATATATGTGCATATATCTATACTAATCAAGCCGTATTTACTCATATAGTATTGAGGAATAATGTGTTTTATATAAGATATGAATTTCAAAAATTTTGTTTTATTTCATTTTGAATACAATGAGGTATCTATATATATACTATATATTGTGTTTGTAAACTGATTTTGGTCACATATCCATTTTTTAATCTGCATCTTATTTGAGATTTCAAATTTTTATCGACAATCATATATGATCACATCGGCATTTGGAGATACTTATCTTGTGTCTCCAAATATCGATGTGATCATTGTATTTAATTGTATATTGACCAAGAGATTCCGATGCAGAATATTCAAAGTAGATAGTTTTTCCATTCTGTACACATAGGTGCAGGGTCTATCACTGGCACCCTGCACCAATATGTGCAGAATGGGAAAATCTTGCACTTTTACCTTTCGATGCGAATGTGTCGGACATAATTCCTGATTTGCTCATATATTTGCAGGGTCTATCACTAGGACCCTGCACCTATATGAGCAAATCAGGAATTGCTTGCACTTTTTCACTTGAATGTGATTCATTGAATTTCAATTCGAGAAAGGAGTTTACAAATGCAAGGTACTGTTCCTTTACCCTGCATTTGTAAACTCCTTTCTCGAATAGCTTGCACTTTTTCCAAAGAATGTCACATCGAGAATTTAATTCAAGAAAGGAGTTTACAAATGCAGGGTATTGTTCCTTTACCGTGCATTTGTAAACTCCTTTCTCGAATAGCTTGCACTTTTTTCAAAGAATGTTAAACATCGAATTTCAATTCGAGAAAGGAGTTTACAAATGCAGGGTAAAGGGACAATACCCTGCATTTGTTAACTCCTTTCTTGTAAAGACTTCCTCCAAAAAAATCTAAAGATCAAATTCTTCTTAAAACTCTCAAAACCTCATTATTTCAATCTTATAATCATAAATAAACATACTCTTTCTATCTAATATTTCTCTATTCCTTAATTTTCTTATGAAATTTGTTATTTTTTATTTAATTTTTAAAATTTTCAATTTTTTTGGATAATTTTATTCAATTTTATGATAATTTATTATATTCTCATTATATATTAATATTGTTCATTTTTATTTTTTTAATTTTTCAATGCATACGATAATTTTTAATTCAATTTTTAAACGAATGTTTTGATGGTGTAATGCATGAAAAATAGCGTGACTTCATTTTTGACAGTTTACAAATGTAAAGTGTTGCATCCTTAAAAACTTGGAAATATATACATTCATGAATTATCTTGTATATTAATTGAAAATCCATAAAACCCTAACACTATTTTTTCTTAAAAAAAACTATAAAAATATAAATAAAATTAATCGTTAAATAAAAATATTTGATATTAGAATTTTTATTGGAAAAATAAAAACTTAATATTTTAAAGAAATACTTAAATACTTGAATGTTTTAACTTTTACATTATCATATAGACTCTCAAATTATTGATTGGAAACGGTTTGAGGGTTATCATTTAAAAAAATTGTGAGTTTTTTAGATTTTTGGCAATGAGCTTTAAAAATTTGTGAGTGAGAATGTGTGTTTGATGCTTGGCACTTTGAAGGGAAGATGTTCTGGGTTCACAATTATTAATGGAATAAATAAAATGATTATAAATATAATATATTAGAAAATAATTTGCAAAATCTCTCTATTTTTATAAATTTAATAATAGAAGTTGATCTATATAGAAAGAGCGTTTTATCTATTAAGTTTTTGGCTTTTGCCTTCAAATCATTAATATAATTTTTTTCAAAAAATTGTTTTATTTAAAATAAACAAATTTTATCAAATAACTAGTATTTTAAATTATCTTTTGAAAAATTGAAATATTTACAAATTAAAAAATGGAAGACATCTTGGTTCGTCTCGAAAACCCAGAAGATCTTAAAACTTTTCAACTCCCAACCGTTCCCGCCGATCAGGTTCTCAACGTAATTGAAGAAAAATATCAAGAATACATTAATAATCCAAATGTAACTCTCGAAGATACGGCAAAAACACTTTCAATAGGAAAAGAACGTTTGAAAAAAATTTTCGTACTACTCGGCTATCCAATAAAAGAAAGAGGAAGACCAAAGAAAAAAATTTTTGAGGAAGATGTATACAAAATTTTGGAAATTAAAGCACAATATGACATTGGATACAAAAGGATCAAAGAATCATATTTCGAAAAAGTCGAAAGATTTACATTCAACGATGCTTTCAAAATTTTCAATCAACAACATTTGTTTACATTTCACAGGCATCAGAAAATCGACGAACATCCACATGAATACGTTGCTCAATATGTTAATCAATTGTGGCATACTGATTTGAAATTTCTGAAGGACGATAACGGTAACCTTCAATATTTAATTTCATTTCTTGATGACAGAAGCAGATACATTATTTGCTGGGATGTTTTCGATACAAAAGAAATGAAAAATACTGCCAGAGTATTTCGTCACGCAATTGATTTAGTCAAATTAGTTCCACATGGAATTCTCACAGATAATGGAACAGAATTCATTGGAAAAGATTTTGAAGCGGTTTGCCAAGAATTCAATATAAAACATTTCAAAACTCATCCGTACTCTCCAGAGGAAAATGGAAAAATTGAAAGGAGTTGGGAGACTCTTTTCAAGACAAACCCTGGAGTGAACGTCTTTGAGTTCATCCCCAATGTTGTTTCCCAGTATAATAGGGTATGGAAACACTCCGCATTATTCAAACTCTTTGGGGAGAAATTGACTCCATTTGAGGCCTGGGAAAGAGGCCCCAAATGGACAAAAGATCTCTGCGCTGAACCAGGCTTCGAAAAAAATCTTAGAGATTAACAAATAATTTCAAAAACAAGAAAATTCAAAAAATCACAAAAAGGAAGTTAAGGAATAAACACTTACATTTATTACATTTGGATTTTTTTAAATTCAGTATTATTTTTAGAAATAAGATAATATAGTTCTAAATAAAACAAAGAATGTTAAGAATGAAGAAGGAATTAGCGGATGCAGCCGAAGCACGCTCACAAATTACTCTCAATATCCACTCAAATCATACAAAGTTTTGTCGAATAGTTTGATATAAAGACAAAAAATTTACAATTTTTAATTAAATCCGAACAATCTTACATATGCAGCTGAAGCACACTCACAAATTACTCTCAATATCCACTCAAATCATACAAAGTTTTGTCGAATAGTTTGATATAAAGACAAAAAATTTACAATTTTTAATTAAATCCGAACAATCTTACGTATGCAGCTGAAGCACACTCACAAATTACTCTCAATATCCACTCAAATCATACAAAGTTTTGTCGAATAGTTTGATATAAAGACAAAAAATTTACAATTTTTAATTAAATCCGAACAATCTTACGTATGCAGCTGAAGCACACTCACAAATTACTCTCAATATCCACTCAAATCATACAAAGTTTTGTCGAATAGTTTGATATAAAGACAAAAAATTTACAATTTTTAATTAAATCCGAACAATCTTACGTATGCAGCTGAAGCACACTCACAAATTACTCTCAATATCCACTCAAATCATACAAAGTTTTGTCGAATAGTTTGATATAAAGACAAAAAATTTACAATTTTTAATTAAATCCGAACAATCTTACGTATGCAGCTGAAGCACACTCACAAATTACTCTCAATATCCACTCAAATCATACAAAGTTTTGTCGAATAGTTTGATATAAAGACAAAAAATTTACAATTTTTAATTAAATCCGAACAATCTTACGTATGCAGCTGAAGCACACTCACAAATTACTCTCAATATCCACTCAAATCATACAAAGTTTTATATTTTCATTTTATTGTTTCTTAATAAAGAATTTACTTTAATATTCTTAATTGTTTTCTTTTTTATATTTAATTTTTGATATCTATTTTAAAAAACTTATACAAATTCGAGTCAGCTAATAATTTAATTGAAAAAATAAAAAGAAAACATATAATTTTTAATCCGTCTAATTGAATAAGCAATATTATAAATATTATGTTAAACGGTTAATTTTTTCTAAAAAAAATTATTTCGAATTTCCGAAATTTTTGACATTTTGGCTGAGAACTATGGTCTGCGAGGTACATAGATAGAATCAGTACCTCGCAGACTATAGTTCTCTATATGGCGCCGAAAATTTTTTGGTGAAATGTCGTCGCATTTCACCAAAATTTTTCGGCGTCATAGGATGAATTGGAGGGTGTGAAATACTATTACGTTCTATAGTACTCACACCCTCCAACTCCCAATCAAAATCGCATAAAATTTGCTACTTATCTTCAGATTACCTCCCATTATAAAATATATCATTGCTATCTCATCGTACTATATTTCCACCCTATTGTATTTAAAAATATAAAATTTTTTGATAATATATTTTTATATCTTGAATTTTCAAACAATATATTCACAGATAATATAATGGGAAATCTATCTCAACCTAGCCTTAAAGTACCAAACTCCTGCTTGCATTCTCACTCACAAATATTAAACATCCATCTCCAAAAAAACTAAATTCTTCACAATTTTTTAAAATTGAGAACATAAAAAACGTATGCATTCAATAATTTAAGATACTAACAAATATTAAAAACTTCAAAATATCAGATATTAACGTTTTTCAATTAAAAAAATATCATTTTGCTTTTCAATTCGAACATAAATCTTAAATATTTTTAATTAATATCTGATTTACAGTATTATTATCCATTTATAAATCTGACAAATAAATGACAAAACCATCAGAAACAGTGTCACTTTTTGTCAAAAGTGAAGTCACGCTATTTTTCATGCACAACAGATGGGATGAGCTTACTGAGTATAGGCTCATCCCATCAAAACATTCCCTTAAAAACTCTGGCCTTCATCGAGGCCAGAGTTTACAATTCATCAGCTCAGAGCCAAGTTCCTCGACGGTCGTCCTCATTAGGCCCGATCCGAGAGGAACTTGGCTCTTCAATAAAATCACAAGCTATGGCCCTAGCAAAGGCCAGGGCTTCGCTTACTGTCCTCAGGGCCGGCTTTCTCAAATGCCGTCCTGATCTAGGGCGGCAGGAGAGGAATCCGGCCCTGGGAACATCCAAATACGAAGCTCTGGCCCAAGCAAAGGCCAGAGCCTTCAAAATACTCAATGTTCAACAATTACAAATCTCATGTCACCCAGAAAGCTATGAAGGAAGCCCTTTCTCTAGGTTAGGACTTCCTTCATAGCTTTCTGGTACTGAGTGGAGTGGTTTTGGCTTTCATTGCCGCTCACTCCAGTAAGATCACGAGATTGTACAAAAGCCACGGCAAGTGCATTCCAACACCATAAATACACTTGCCGTGGAATACGGTTGCGAGTGCCTGCTGCTTCAACCGAGATTTGCAGCAGACACTCTCAATGATAACTAAATTCATCATAAAGCTGGAAATGGGCCTTTTCAAGGTCAAAGCCCATTTCTCAGCTTTATGATATTGAACGAACATTTTGAGAGGTTATTACTGTTTTTCCCGGAATCATCTTGAGATTCCGGGAAAGTCATAGCAAGTGTAATCTATTAGCATAGATACACTTGCTATGACACATATATGCCAGCATCTGCTGCTTACCCCCAAATAAGTAGCAGATGCTCGGCATCACATCTTGACATCCTTATTATCTGCGTATTTTTCATTTTAATATATATAAATGTGTGTGTCTAAACAAAGTCTATATGCGCCATGTAAAATATAACTAATACACATATTGATCATAATTAATAAGATATCAAACTATAAAAACTGAGATATTACTATAAACTATATGTATTATTATTATATAGGTACCATACTATAAGGTCATATGAATATTATTGAAATTAGACACACTTTATATAATTTTATAATGTGAATAACTTGGGTCATAATTTTATACGTAATTCCTACACGAAATGATCGGCATTACACTAGTCTATCTGCGTGCAAAATACCAAGGAACAAATCAAATACTCACCATATCTTTTTTAAAAAAGGTCCAATCGGTGTATGGTGATTTTCACCTCACATGGCACAACCCCGTAGGTATAGCTATAATGAATTCATTTTGACAGTTTGCATCATGGTAATTTGCTAAAAGCGAGCTGAAGTTTAAACCCATTTTCCTACGTAAAGTCTCCCTATCATTTTTCTGTCTCAATATTTAATGAACCTCTATCAAAAATTTGAATAAGAGACTTTACAAAAGAAAAGGAGTTTATTTTTTATTTTTTTTAAGTTGCAATGATTGAAATCAATTTTAGATTATACAGGTATTAATGCTTGAAACACTGAAACAAATACTAACAACTACAGTTAACTAAATTAATTGTGGAGCCGTGAATAGAGACCTATTTATATATATTGTCACTTTTTTGGATAATTTTATTTTTATCTTTTATGGAACTAAGTGATAGTGTTCAAGAACAATCTATAACAGAATACTTACAAAATAAAACATTACAATCTATATGCTACTCTAACGACAAAAATAATACAGATTGTACGGATAATTTTTTATTATATTATTCAAAACAATGATTACAGTAAGGAACAAATACACAAGCGTCTCGATAAGCTTTTATATGCAAATCGATAGGACGAGTTTGCCCAATTAATCTTATTATGTAATTCAGAGATTAATGCAGATTGAAACAATAAGAATTACCGAAAAAGTGACAAAACATCAAAAACAGGGAGGGGGTCTCAATTTTTATTACTTATATTATCTTACAATATTTATATAAATACTCTTTATAATATATTTTACTATAAAATTATACCTCAAATTCAAATATTTAAAATATTATTTACATAATTATCTCAAAATTATATTTTTATATATTATTTTTCATATGTATAAATCATATAATCTATATCTATGCAAATCTCATCTAAATTTTTTTGAAACAAACCGCTACCATTTTATAATGGTCCATCTTAAATTCATCATAAATTCTGGTACATGTTAGTACCAGAGTCTTCAAATCTCAAACACTCTGGTACCAACATGTACCAGACGCGAGTTTCCAATGCCCTCGTACGATTTCTATTAAGATCTTCTTGAATGAGAAGGTCTTCATAGAAACTCGTACGAGGGCTTCTCTTTTAAATACTCTGGTACCTGCTGGTATCGGAGTCGACTTTACAGCCCTTTCCCCAATTTTGAAGCTGGGGAAAGTTTTCAAGCAATGAAAGGGAAGCTCTCGCTATGAGGTGAAAATCTAGAATTTTTACCTCATAGCGAGTAATCCTTTGTTAATTGCTTGAAAACTTTCTTCAAATTATCAAAATTTCGAGGAAAGTTTCCTTGCTTCAAAGTAGAGATGGAGCCCTTTGAGCCACTGCATATAGGTCAGTGACTCAAAATACTCCATCTCTACTAGAAATCGCCAAAATTTGGGTCGCAATCTTTGAAATGCGACGCAAGTTTTGGCAATTTCGCGAGGGACTTGCTCCATTTGGTGCATAGATTCACACTCTATGCACCAGATGGAACAATTCTTTCGCTGACAGCGGAAAACTTTGTCTGAATAGTTTAACATTCAGACAAAGTTTCCCGCTGTCAGAGAGGGAATGGAAGGGTAAGAGGTATATATTCATAATGTATACCTCTTACTCTTCCATTCCCTCAAGAAAGTTCAAAAACTTGGGTGCAATCAGTTCTGATTGCACCCAAGTTTTTGAACTTTGTATAAGGAATTGTTGGCTATGATGTACTGATTCATGAATCAGTACATCATAGCCAACAATTCTACCTTTTAACCAAAGATAATTGATTCGTATGTAAAATATTAAGCTAAAATTTCTCTTTTTTGTACACATTCTTCCATTTCGTGTACATGTATCATATATTAAGTACTAGTTATCTATTCTATATCCTTTATCCCAATTTAGATACTCAAAGATAATTCTTTTTCAGAAGAAAAAAAATAGTTTCTATTAAACCGTTATTTTTTCAATGTGAGTTTTCAATTTTATTTTTCCTTTTTGCTGCTCAATGCAACATCCTCCACCCGATCCTCCATGCGAGGTTGATCAAGCCATAGGATATTTAGAATATTCTCGTTTTGTTATAGCTGCAGAGCTGCATGGTAACATAAGATTTGTCAAAGACCCACAAAAACTATCAATTGGAACAGGAGTATTAATCTACCACCGATGCGAATACGAAGGCTGCCCAGCAGGCTTTAAATTTATTAAAAATTTCGACAATTACATTTTTAAATCTGCAAACTTAACTCATATTCACTCAGGACCACCACCACAACATAAAAATACACCTACAAGTGGTACTTACCGTGCTTGGATTAAAAAATTTCTCATGAATCACGGAAGTCCACTTAATGCAACACAAGAAGTCAACAAAACGCTTGAAATACCTAAAGATCATACTTGTATTCACATGACTATGAAACAAACTGCAATCAATCAATTGAAATATTATTTACAACAAAAAGATCTTATGAGATCTTTAGCAGACGAGTGGGGGACAAACTCGCCCATTGTCACTTTTCATTAACCTTAAACTTGTAATTTTCATTATTTTCTGAAATTAACTTTAAAAGTACTAAGTAAGATCATGAGATATAGCAATATATGTTTAAACCAACTTATATTTTGGTTGTACACCACTTGTATGTGCCGGATACCATTGTGTCAAATTTTTTCTGAAATTAACTTTAAAAGTACTAAGTAAGATCATGAGATATAGCAATATATGTTTAAACCAACTTATATTTTGGTTGTACACCACTTGTATGTGCCGGATACCATTGTGTCAAATTTTTTCTGAAATTAACTTTAAAAGTACTAAGTAAGATCATGAGATATAGCAATATATGTTTAAACCAACTTATATTTTGGTTGTACACCACTTGTATGTGCCGGATACCATTGTGTCAAATTTTTTCTGAAATTAACTTTAAAAGTACTAAGTAAGATCATTTATTTTTGCATAATATAATGCCAATATGGTTTCTTTTGATTTTATTTCATTTATAAGCAAATCAGATTTACCCAAAAACTCCACTCCATAAGCGTTCATTTGCTAAATTAAAAAGTGACAATGGGCTAGTCTGTCCCTTTCTCTTTAGCAGACATATCTTTAAATCAATTTCAATCTTTACAAAACTATGTTAATCAATGGGAAGATCAACATGATGACCTTATTTATTTTGACATTCAAGGTGAAGATACTGATTTTCCAGACAAATTGGTTTTTATTTACTCTGATAATGATATGATCTCTCAAATTCATGAAAAACCACCAATTTATCACTTAGACTCTACGTTTAAATTAATTATTCATGGATTTCCTTTTTATGTATTAGCTACCAAATTTGCTAATACTCATTCTATCCCTTTGTGTTATTTTATAATATATCCAGATAATAGTGAAAATATTTCTTTTTGCTTAAGTAAATATTTTGAAACAACTCACACAGAACCTGAATTTATCATGTCTGACTGTGCACTAAACATTTTCAACGGATTAGGAATTCATTTCCGGAGTGCAATATCTTTTGGTGCGCGCCACATGTAATACGCGCACTTAAAAAGAATCTCTCAAAGATAAATGATGAAGAGATTAGATCAGAAGTCGAAAAATTTATGAACATTTTATGTTATTATCGTGATTGCACAGAAGAAGTGCTGCAAAAATGTATAAAGAGCACATTTTGATAAAATTCAAGATCAATTGGAATTTAATCAATACTTTACACGTCAGTGGGACATTCATAAACAACAGTGGATAGCCGCTGCCAGACCAAATGAATTAACCGTTGTGAATAACGTTTCTGAATCTTTATTTAAAAAGATAAAATATCACGATTTTGGCTGCGTTAAAAATCAAAGAATTGATGTTTTTGTCAAAAATCTTTTAGAAGAAGTTGCACCCAATTACTTTTATCGTATTAAAAACGATTTACTTCAAACAGGTTTTATTCCTTCAATTAGAATTCGCGAGCCTCGATTGACAGATTATAAACAAAATTGAAAAGAGAAGTTCAATCACGTTTATACCAAGTATTAAATTTTGTTCAGAATCAAGAGCCAATTTGAATCCATTAAGATTTTTATTGGAAAATGCTGAAGAAAAACTTTCTCAAATAAATGAGAAGATACAAAATTCAATTACATATTTAAGATCGTTTGAAATTCCAAATGAATTGTTAGATACGTATATGTTAGAAATTAATGAATTTTGTTATAATTCTCCAGATTATATTTTAGAACATTTCGAAGAATTTTTGGAGGATTTCAAAGAAAAGAATAATTTAATAGACTAAAAAATTTATTATTTTTATTTATCGTGAATTTTAAATTGTCACTTTTTAAGTGTTACTCCCTATTGAAAGTGTCACTTTTTGGGTGTCACTTTTTCGGAAATTCTTATATACTCATTCAGATTACATTAAAATAAACTACTTTAATTGTGATCAAAATTGTAGGTATTTGATCATTCGAGTTTTATTTTTACAGTTTCCTCAATATATTCATAACTTCCCAGATTTATTCTTAGTTTTCATTATTTTACGACGACGAAATCATAGGGACAGAAATTCTTCGATATACAACTCATGTGGATGTAGCATTTAATGAATTAAATGATTCTCAAAAAAATGATATATTCGAAACAATGAAATTGCACTACGGCGATAATAATTATTCAATAAGAACTTCGATGTTACTTGCAATTCTCAAAAACTATAAACCTGCAGGAGAATATTGTTTGGATATAACCAAAAATTATTGGCAAGATATCGAAAATAATTCACCTGATATTCAGTTTAAGGCAGGTATCATTCAGTCCATTATTAACATTGACGAGCAATGTCTTATTGAACTATTCAAAATTCATTCGATTTTTACAGATCAGATTTATTATCATATCAGAAAATAGCGTTTTTACAGTCTTTTATGACTTTTTTATTGACAAATTAGAATTTTTATTTTCAAACGTTGAAGAAACCATGAAAGAAACTATGAAAGAAAAAACTTTATTGTTTATATTAGCATTTCTTGCTGTTTCCTCTGAAGAGAACATGATCTTGTTAAGAAATTTAAAAATCAAATGGGAATATGCTTTTCGATTTGGGATCCATTGGTAATTACCATGGCTTCCCATGTTATTGGAATTGGATCCAAAAAAAATTCAAAAAATAAAATACGATAGTAAAAAGTATAAAAATTTTGATGAAATTTATTTTTCAATTTTTTTTGGAATATTTGTTAAATTTGAATCTATTTTAAATCGGTGTATATACAAGAAAAATGATATATATGTCACAGTGATAGATATATTAGAAAATTGAGCAATGAATGATTTCAACATACCAAAATTTTCCATTAATCGTCAAATTTTTACCAATTTTTCCCAATAACCGCCATATTTTTACCATAATTTCCTTCATTATTTTTAAAAATTATAATATGGTATTGTAAAAGAAACTTTTTTATCAAATTGATAAGCAGATTTTTTTACAAAAAATAGGCATTGTGAAACTTGTAATCACAGATGAACAATTTAGGAAGTCCAAAACATATTCTGAGCTTAATTCGTAAAACTAAAAATTTTATTTCGTATTAAATATCGAAAAATTATTATTGGAGCGTGATGTAACATATTGTTTCTTATCATGAGATAAAGTGAATATTATCGTAGAAATCCGTAGATTTAGAGTTTGAGTTTCGAATTTTCACCGAATATTAACTACCACCAAAAGGCTCGGGCTACTTGAATATTTCGAGAAATGTGCAACCATGTCTGCCATCGATAATGGCGAATTCGGACATTTAAAATTATTTACTTCAAAAAAGTATGAAACCATAAGAATTCATACAAGCCTTGACCACTGATGCATATGCCCATATAACAATTATGAAAAATCATAATTACAAGCCATATAAGCTTCATATGACATATGAGTGTCAAAAATGTGAGGATATAAAAGGGAGAGTATCACTAAGTCTCCCAGTTTAGTCCACTTTTTGATGGAAAATAACCGTTTTACACCAAGGGATTTTTTCCAGCAAAAATTTGGGTACGTTAAATTGATGAAAAAGTTAGATGAAAAGAAAATTGAAAACTTTTTTTGATTTTTCAAACCTCAGATTTTGTTGTTTAAAATATAATAGCAATACTTATTATCATATAAATAGTAATATGGAATCAAAATTATCCGATTTTTGTTGAAATTTGATTAAATTTGATATTAATCTGTAATGCACAATAAATCGGTTGAACTCATTTTTGACACTTTACAATTTTTTAAAATATATTATAATCATATTATTTATATAACATAAATTAAATTTATCATTTTTTTGTTGTGAATAAAATTTTCAATTACTTAATCCATACAATTATATTTTTATTTTAAAATATTAAATGATATTTCATTGTTTTTTAAATCAATAATCAATAACTTCACAAAAAGTGAAAAAATGGCTGATCAAAACCATGAACAAGAACAAAATCCATATATGATCGCGTATATGGATTATATTATATCGAAAAAGACAGCAGATGAAGTTGCCAAGGACCTCCATATTGGCCGTAGAAAATTAATTCAAGAATGGAATAATCTTGGATTGCAACTTAAAAAAGAGGCGGTCAAGAAAAACCATACAGGGAAGACATAGTCCCTATCATACATACCGAAAAAGCAAAATTTAATCTCGGATACAAAAAACTTTTCGAAAGTTACATCCACAATGAAGATGTAAGTTATAACGATTTACGAAAAATATATGAAAGGGAAGGACTATTTAAATTCCGTCGCGAAAAAGAAAAAGAAGACAAACATCCTAATCAATATGTCGCAAAATTCGTTAATCAGCAGTGGCACACAGATTTGAAGAGTTTTAAAGAAACTATTAACGATAGAGTTCATAAATTTTATTTAATCGCGTTCATTGATGACCGTTCACGATATTGCATATATTTCGAAATATTAGAGAACAAAACAATGGAGAGTACATCGAGAGCTTTACAAAACGCAATCGATTACATTCCTATCGTTCCATACGAAGTTTTATCTGATAATGGAACAGAATTTGTCGGCAGACTTTTCCAAGATGTACTCAAAAGAAATGGTATAAAACACCACAGAACAGAGCCGTACAATCCACAACTCAATGGCAAAGTGGAGCGTTTCTGGCAAACAATTTTCTCAGCGCGCAACAAATTTATTTCAATTAGAGAACACATTCCGGCAGCAATCAAATAATACAACGAAGAATGGGTACACACATCCTTGAAAAAACTATACGGAGGGTCACCAAGACCGAAATCTGTTTGGGACTCAGAGCACAAATGGAATGAAACCATGGATCCAGAACCTGGCTTCGAGGTAGAACCCAGATAATATACAAATTTTGGAATAAAAAGTTTTTTATATAATTTATAATTTTTTTCTCGTTTTTTTTTAAAATACACAATATGTATAATTCAGTATATGTTACTGTTTCATGTTTGAATATGAAAAAATCTCAAATACTTGTGAATATGGGACAATTGCAGCAATTAAAAAAATTGAGCTTTAGACGAAAGTTTGTTGAGTAAGAGATACGGGCCAAGGGTCAATACCTTCCAAGCATACGTTTCAACTCAGAAACTCATAAAGTTAGTCTGAATAACTTAACATTTCAGGTCAAATATCTCGTTAGATAAAAAGAATTAAAGAATGGGAGGGCCTTGGTTTATATAAGTATCATAAAGCCTACAAAATAAAGAAAGAAGTTAGGAATTTGATTGAGAGAGATATATAATTTAAATGAATTTTTAGCCATTTTGGCTGGGAATTGGAGGGTGTGAGTACTATTCCATGAAATAGTTTCTCACACCCTCCAATTCTTCCTATGGCGTTGAGAAAATTTTGGTGAAATGCGACGACAATTCACCAAAATTTCTCGACGCCATAAGTATTTTTTTACATATCTATTTGTTTCGAATCAAATTCTATTATCCCATAATACTATAATTTTACAACAAACCCTAATCCAAAATTTGCCATGTAAATCTTTTTTGACATGTAAACCTGTTACTTTTTGTCAAAAGTGAAGTCAACCGAATTTCTATGAACAACAAATTTGATATTAATCAAACCTCAATTTTGTAGCCCCAAAATATCTTAATCATACAATTATAATATATGCTTGATAAAAGTATTAATCTTGATGGCTAATTTTTGATTTATATCATATTTTGTATCAAAAATTAGCTATTTAAACTCTAAACTCAAATGATGATTGTATGATTGATATGAGGATAATGAGCATATTCATATATCATTCATTTTAAGGATTAATATCCAGTTTTATTATTTTACAAAATTATTTATAATCTCAATTTAAAGTTGAAATTCTAATAAGATATATTTGGGTGTTTTAAAGGAAATCACATACTTATATTTTTGTGTCGCGAATCATCGAATTTTGAAATTTTTTTGAGCATTCAATTTAATTTTTAATAGGTCCTGATTGGTTCCTTTGTTTTAATGTTGGTTTATATTGTTGTGCATGAAAATTCGGTTCACTTCACTTCTGACAAAAGTGACAAGTTTACATGGCAAAAATATATAGGGTATTTTTTTTTAAAAGTAGTTATCTTTATATATAAAAATAAAACTTTTGATATATTTGAGTAAATGATTTATTAATTTATTTATTTATTTTTTTTAAATCAAATCATATAAATATATATATATATAATAGTGAAATAGAACAAGAGATAATTATTGATGATTAAATTGTAGACGAGGATAAAAGTTTAGATAAATTAATAAAATTAGTGTGGAATCAGACAAATTTCGGGTTGTTTGGGAAGGAATTGTTGGCTATGATGTACTGATTCATGATCAGTACATCATAGCCAACAATTCCTTATACAAAGTTCAAAAACTTGGGTGCAATCAGTTCTGATTGCACCCAAGTTTTTGAACTTTCTTGAGGGAATGGAAGAGTAAGAGGTATACATTATGAATATATACCTCTTACCCTTCCATTCCCTCTCTGACAGCGGGAAACTTTGTCTGAATGTTAAACTATTCAGACAAAGTTTCCCGCTGTTTGCGAAGGAATTGTTGGCTATGATGTACTGATTCATGATCAGTACATCATAGCCAACAATTCCTTATACAAAGTTCAAAAACTTGGGTGCAATCAGAACTGATTGCACCCAAGTTTTTGAACTTTCCATTAACAATTGTTCAATCACATTTATACAACCCAAATCTATACCAATCATACTCTTATTCATACATCATATTTTAAAAACTTTTTTGCAATATGATGTTATTGCAACAATTTTTTTTCTTTTCTACTTCCAATTAGCACCTTAAAAACATTAGACACAATCACTGGCTCATATGCTCCTATTCTGAATCTAACACTATGCAAATTTATACAATTTCTCCACAAATCTTACATTCATTTTAATTTCAACGACCATTATTACCACAAAGAATCTTACCTTCCCCTACAAAATCTAACTATCTATCAATTTAAAAAATGTTACAAAATATTAAATGAATTTTTTTTCTATACGTAATTTAAAGTTCTTAAACTCTCAGCATCAGAATATCCTTACATAGCTTAGCTATATATCGTATTACTTTATGAATAAAAAAATTATTTAAATTATAATAAAATGTTTATTCGTATTTTTACTTTATTTTTAGTTACGAGGCTGTATTTCGAACTCAGGATTTGGGTTTAAGTCCTTTGTCCATTTAGGACCCTGGTCCCAAATTGATTTTGGAGTAGGTTTTCCACCGAAAAGATCTTTAAGAGCTGTATGAACCCATACTGTGTTGTATTCTTCTATTGCGTGAGGTAAAAATTCTCTTATTTCGATAAAATCTGGGCGAGCCGAAAAGATTGTTTGCCAAAAACGTTCTATTTTACCATTCAACTGTGGTGTGTAAGGTTCTGTCCGATGGTGTTGAATGCCATTTACTTGAAGAACGTTTTTGAAGTCCTTTCCTGTAAATTCGCATAGATCCACTTCTTGTCTTTCCATTTTTTTGAATCAATTTATACAAATAAACTTATAAAACACAAAATTATTATTTTATAATATAATTCTTAGATAATACATCCGATATGTAAAGTGTCAAAAATGAAGTGAACCGAATTTTCATGCATTACAAATGTTGGTTTATATGATCTTTAAAAGTGTTTTCAAAACCTATTTTTTCCCAAAAAATTTTTAATTTATTAATAGAAATATATGCTGATCATTTAATTCTCATTTTCCCTCAAAATGAAGTTTACAAATGTCAAAAAATTGAGAGGTGTCACTTTTGACCAATTTCTGTTTATAACTATCGGAAGTATGAAGTTAACAATCTCTGGAGTTTGAGTGAAAAGTTGAATAATAACATTTAAGAGGCAAGTGGTTGCAAGATTGCGAGGCCTACATAATTCATTGGAACTAATGAAAATGTTGGTGTTTAATTTTTTATTTATTTATTTTTTTGAATTCGCATAGCACTTTTTCAATTGGTTGCATTCATTACCTTCATCTTTACACTCTAGATCAAATAGATCTTAATTGTTCATTGAATGCAACTAGATCAGATAATTTAGTAATGTAACCAAACCCTCGCCTCCAACTGATGGTTGACTAAAACTTACACCGCTCTTAAAAAGTGGAGGCTTTTTGTAAGCTCTCACCTGCAGAAATTAGGAAATTTGAGAACTCGATTTCACATCTAGGAAACGATTTTGGAATTAATCTGTCTAATCTGAAGGAATTTCTAGATTTTCAAATTATCTTATAAAGGACAGATTGTCTTACTTGAAGGAATTGGCAAAGTTGTTCTTGACTTTGGTATGTACAGAAGTAGCATAATATGATGAAAAGCTGTGTTAATGGTAAGTACTTTGAAGGTTTACCTCTGAAACCATATGTATTGGTTATGTTTAATAGTTGTAACATCAAAAATTGGCAATGAATCACTTATCTCATCATCATGTGCTGCATGTATTTATTGTTCCTTAAGCTCTTCTTTAACTTCGTTGCAGGTTTTTAGAATCATATCATGAAGTTATCCGGAAGCTAATTGAAAATGCTTTGAATTTGCCTTTTAAAAAAATAATGTCGCATACAATTATCCATATATATAAGTATATTTGAACCATTAAAATGTAACCATCCTTATCCATGAATTGTAATTTTTTATGGGAGGAACCAAGCATTTTCTCTGTTGTTCGTTGTCACTTTTTAACATTAACAGCAAGAGATTTACAAAGAGATAAAAACTTTTTGATCCATTACAGATCTAAGACAGCATGCTACATTAGAGCAATTGCCTATGTATGCTTTTCTGGATCAAAAGTAATTCTAGAAGAATCATTCTTTCCGGATTATTGCCACTTTCATGACGAATAATCATCATGAGATTGAGCTTTGAAATGATATGCCTCGTGGAATCAAAGTCATATTTGTGATGACATAAGTTGCGAATTTCTCCGTTGAAATGTTCTTCAGTGAGAGTTATGAGATGAGAGAAGTTAAAGTTTTCATATTCAGAGGTCTCATTGACAAAGATCACAAGATAGCATAACTTAGCCTTCATGTGCTCTTTATCTGTGAAAAAAGTCCATGTGTGTTTCTCTTTTCCTTTTCCCATAGAAAAGACTTGAGAATTGATATTACACCTATCATATGCTCTCAACAAATAGAAAGTCATGTACAATGTGTAAGTGAGGAGATTAATTCGTGATTTTCTGTCAATTTCCTAATTATGGATTGCTTCAAGCCAGAAAGCAAAAGGAAGAATGTGGTAAGACGAAATGGTGGAAGTGAGGCATATCTCAATATTTTCACCAGATCTTCAGGCATTTAGCATGGATATATATTTGTTATCATGATTTGTATTTAGTTTTAAATTTTCAAACAAAATTGAACAAAAAATACACTTAGAAGATATTCAGCTCTGATCTCAATCTCACCACACTCACACACAAAATTCGTTCGATCAAAATTCTCTCGGGAAAATGTCACCTTTTTTATCATAGAATCTCAAAAAATAAATACCGTGGGTTGAAACGATAGGTACCGAATTCAAAAATTTGGTACCAAAAATAAAAATTCTATAAATTATCAAAACGTGCTCTATCAAATACTCTCAATTCTTGAATCACACTCAAAATTTGAGAACTCTGGTCTCTCGCATTTTCACTACCCGACGATTTTTTTTTCGTGAAAAATTGATGGAAAATTGGTGGTCCTCTGCTTTTTGAGTGGGTTCCGTTTAAAAAAGTTGATGAATCCTCAGCTAGCTGCATTCAAGCAACTACCAGAATATCTAGAATTAGATCACTATGTAAGGCAGAACATCCTTACAAGAGATAAGCTCGATATTCTGGAAAAAGAGTTAGCGGACAAACATACAAGCAAAAAAAGTTTTTATTCAATCAACTCAAACACGGTGACGCGCGCCCTCCTCAGAACTGCTACCTGTTTGAAATGGCAACGTGGTATGAAAGGGGGTGGAGTGACCTTACTCTCAGCCCCAGACGAGATTAAATTCAAGAACCTCGTCAATGAGATGGCAAACGAGCTCAACTGTATAACGACTGCAATGGCTCGTGCAGTCGTATACGAGTTGAATGAATACCGCCTCAAGTTTGCATCACGAAATTTTGATTTGCAAATTGCCCAAATCTTGCTTTGCGCCTGAAAGATTATGTTCAGGAACCGAGCAAAGGTTGGCTGAACCATATGGCCAAAAGGCTCGGCATAAGGATCTGCAGCGCGCAAAGCATTGATGCTTTACGGCGAACTTCTTGTGATGCTACCCAAAACATATCGCGAACATGGACGAATCAACGGTTTCTTCGAAGCGGAAATTTCGTGTGCTTTCCTCCAATGCCAATCGTCCTGTACGTCCAGAACATTCCCAGTTTCCCCACATAACTGGAGTCGTAACGATTTTCGGGGATGGAAGTACAATGCCACCAATGTTCATCTTGCCCAAAAAGAAGAAAATCGATCCCCAACTCGAGGCATATGATGCTTTCTACACGATGTCTTCATCCGGTTGGATGAATCGTTTTCTATTTACAGTGTACTGTATTTACTTCATTGCTGAAGTGCAGAAGCGTAGGGCTGATATGTTACCGCAAGATGCAGCTCAGCCATTCCTTCTCTTGGTTGACGGACATCCGTCACGTCTGTCATTTTATGCAAACGATTTTCTTCGTCAGTTTAATATTGATTTACTTGTATTTCCTGTACATACAAGTCATATTCTCCAACCTTTACTTCACTTCTGACAAAAAGTGACAAGTTTACATGACAAAAATAGTTTACATGGCAAAAATATATAGGGTATTTTTTTTAAAGTAGTTATCTTTATATATAAAAATAAAACTTTTGATATATTTGAGTAAATGATTTATTAATTTATTTATTTATTTTTTTTAAATCAAATCATATAAATATATATATATATAATAGTGAAATAGAACAAGAGATAATTATTGATGATTAAATTGTAGACGAGGATAAAAGTTTAGATAAATTAATAAAATTAGTGTGGAATCAGACAAATTTCGGGTTGTTTGGGAAGGAATTGTTGGCTATGATGTACTGATTCATGATCAGTACATCATAGCCAACAATTCCTTATACAAAGTTCAAAAACTTGGGTGCAATCAGTTCTGATTGCACCCAAGTTTTTGAACTTTCCATTAACAATTGTTCAATCACATTTATACAACCCAAATCTATACCAATCATACTCTTATTCATACATCATATTTTAAAAACTTTTTTGGAGTGCGGGACAAATTTGCCAAGTGTCACTTTTTCAATAACCTTAAATTACGCTTTCTCATTTTTTAAAAATAACCTTAAATTATATTTGAAGAAATTATGTCTATGATATATGTTTTATGCTAGAATCTTGGAGTTTTCATGCACTACACAAGAGCTCCAAGGTTCCAAGAGTGAATGCTCACTAGCAATTATAGAGATGTACCTTTTCAAAATGACTTTTACTGATTAAATTTAATCAATAGAAGACATTTTGAAAAGGTACCTCTACAATTAGATATACAAGAGATTCAAAGCTTCATTTCAGATAGATTTGAAACTTTGAAACTCTTGGTAGATTTTGAGTGAATGCTGACAATCATCTTTGAGAAGGTTTTCTTTAAGAAAACCTTCTCAAAGAGGTTTCTCAGGAGCCCTGAGGCTCCCTTTCGTAATGATTGGGAGCCTTGGGGCTCCTGCAGCAGAGTATCGCTCCGCTCCATTATTTTTTTTAAAGTGCCGTGTGGCAAATTTGTCCTGTTCCCGCCAAAATGCCGCTAAAATTTGTATACCTATAAACTCAAACTTCAATATATTCAATTTTATTTTTATAATTAATTTAAATATATCCATATAATTCTAATGTTTTCTTTTAATTTAAAAAATAATAATAATTAAAAATAAAAATAAAAATAAAAATAAACTTTTCTATAATATTTATAAAGCTGATTTGATATATAACACATTTAGCTTAACAAAATAACTTAGAAAAATTGCCGCGCAAAATAAGAGTAAGTGTTACTTTTTTGTCACTTTTCTAGTGATGTATTTCGGTACGGAACAATAATTCTTAGATAATACATCCGATATGTAAAGTGTCAAAAATGAATTGAACCGAATTTTCATGCATTACATCAAATAAGTACCTTAATTCATTTGCAAACCTCCCAACAATCTTTGCAAATGAATATGGAAACGCTGTGAACTTTCATTTCTTCAGATATGAAGTTTTCTCAACAATGAGATTCTATTTGCGTAATGAAGTTTATGGAAGAGTGCTATCCAAATGGCTAACACTTCTTGTGTTCTCGGGAAACAGTATTCACCGAATTTGTCTCCCTGCATGATATCAAGACTTGGCTATAAGTCTTTATCCATTTTTGAAAATTGTATTGTAAATTGTAAGAATTTCTGAATACTGCTACTATAAAATATAATTGCTTATCTATGTATATTCTCCCTGCATGATATCAAGACTTGGCTATAAGTCTTTATCCATTTTTGAAAATTGTATTGTAAATTGTAAGAATTTCTGAATACTGCTACTATAAAATATAATTGCTTATCAATGTATATTCTCCCTGCATGATATCAAGACTTGGCTATAAGTCTCTATTCATTATGAGTATGACCCCATTTTTTTACAAAAAGTGCCGAATTGCAACTTTGTCCCAATCTCATTTCAATATTATTTTCTACAATGAAATAACTCTTTATATAGGAATATATAACAGTAACATATTGTATCAATATGTATTATAGTAGTGCATTAAATTTTTGGTCACATCAAAAAAATGTGTCCAAATGTGTTAAATCGGTTAAGAAGCATTATATTGATATAGACATATGATATCCATACCTTGATAGCATGTAGATATATTGTATATTGAGATATTTGAGAAATGATTAATGATGTGCTAAAAATTTGTGTGTTTGAGAATATTTGCGTAATGATATTAAATTTATTAGTGTAATTGATATGAAATGTATATGAATGAGTTAAGTATAGAGAGATTTTTCGTTAATTTTGATAAATGTATATGTGTGTTATTTGTTATATTATATAGATGCATGTTATGTGTATTAGAATGAGTGTTATTGAGTATTCATTGAGGTATTAGAACATCAAAGGTGAAAAAAGTGAAGTTTTTCCGAGCAAACATTGATGCTATAAATTCTATGGTTATCAACTCTATTCTTAACTTTGCATAATAGATAAATATATAACTATTAGTAATATTATGTGGTATACTCATATAGGCTCAATATTAACCATCAAAAAATTTCTTACGTGGAGCACACCAAAAGCATTCAATTTTTATTATATCCCGTGATAGTGATGTGTTATGAGCTTATAATATGCCATAGTTCTGAATTGACTATGGCAGACCATTGAACTCTGAGATTATCGGCAACTATGTCTACTGTTGTTATATGATTTTTCATGCAGTCATGAAGACAAATCCTTATGACTTCCTCATAGTCTGTCGTGGTGCCTCAGAAGTTTTTAAATGAACGAAGAAAGGAGAAGCTTCATATTGGTGAGCGCGTGCATAATATATACTTCGAGGTAATTGACTCTTCCATGCTTGCCAGCATCAATAGATATACCAACGAAGCTGCGTTCCCTGTATTTTGCCATATGATCCAATGAAGTCAATTTATTCAATATTTCTGTTGCATTTGTATACTATTGCTTAGGATTTTTGGGTGTTTGGTAAAGGGTTAACAATCTGAATTTGATCCTTGAGTAGTTTGCGGAAGATATGAGTGTAAGACGCGTCTGGCTTGATGAGAACTATGTTTGCATACTATTGCTTTTGAGTTTTGATGTCTGATTTTAAAATGAAAGCATACCAGGAATTAAATATTGCTGGTTAATCAGAAGAAATAATTAATCAAATATGAATCCTTTAATACTTTTTTGAATAATGAAGTAGATTATATTCTTCATAATTTTGACAATTTTAATCATCAAATCAAAAATAAATTTAATTTATAAGAAAATTTGACAATAATTTACTATTTTTATTTTATCGATTAAAAATTTAAATTTATACTAAAGTATTGAGGTTTAAATATGATTATGAATTTTTTAGAAAAAAAATTTAAAAATATAACCAATCGAAAAATTCAAGCCCATAGTTGGGTGACACCCCCTCATGAAACTGGCACTTTTTAGAGTATTACTTTTTCGTAAATTGTCCATCACTCCGAAGCATGATTTTTTTTGTCGTGAGCCATCGACTGGTACTCGGCAAAAAATATGCCACTTAGCAAAACTCTAGATTTTCCTGTGTACATGTAGTTGCGGTAATGAATTATTATCAAAACAACTCTTGACCAAAAAATTCATGAAATGTACAGATTTGACTTTTTCAAAGATGCATCTAACAAACTATTGGAAAATTATATGGATGTCCGGCAGCTTTTCGTTTCTGGTCAACAAATTCAGCTTGCTGAAATCCAAAAGTTAACTACCAAAAATATATGTATTTAGCATTTTATGAATCAAACAAGAATTGAAAACTTGTAATGATGTTTAATTTTCTATTTTCCTAATTATTTTTTAATTAAATAATGTGATTTTATATTACCCAGATTTTCCTTACTTTTACCACTCCCCATGTAATTTCTGGGGAAAATGATAATTCATTTTTTATGGATGAATAGATCGTTTTCCTAGAAAGGACCTCATATCTCTGGCTAAAAAGAGTGTCAGATCCTAAATAGATTATTGATCTAGTGTACAAATCCAATAAAAAGCCTATTTTTTGGCTTTTTTGGTGCTCATTTTTTCGAAGATCTACATGAATATGGGGAAACCATCGGATTTTTTTGGTTAACCCACATCTTCATGTAGTCTGGACTATCTTTCCTCGAAGGACCTCTTTACGGGTGTAAAAACTCATAAAGTTCTCAAAAGATTCATTCTCGATCTCCATGCTGAAAGAATTTACAATAAAAAAGAGATCTACGCATCAAACTACAGCCATAAATGAACTGAACCCCTAAAGCTCAGCTTTTAGTTTATCAAAAACGTCGAAATCCTTCTCATTGCAATCAAATTTTCTCAATAACTCATAAGAAAAATCGAATTTTGATTAAGCCGATGTTATAGGTATCACAAATACTACAAACTTGAGCAATATCGAAATTGCCAGCAAAAGTTTGAAATTGCATTGCTCATATTTGTTTTGTAAACTAAAAATCTGCTTATATTATTCATTAATTTTTTATATATTATTCATATACTTTAATAAAAACAATACTATTTCACCTTAAAAATGAATTTCATAAGTCAATATTATTTTTTTGAAAATGTATCAATTTTCGATTAAAACAACATGAGAATAAAATTTACGCAAAATTATTTTAAAAAATTGTTTTAAAAATTTCCAATTGATTAAGAATAAGATTGCAAGAAGTTTTGAAGTTTAATTTTAAGAAAAAAAATTCGGATATTATTCATGGATCTAAGTAATCTGATATTTGAGTATCGGCACTATGCATAAAACATATATTTATAGTTTTTTTGGATTTTTATGATTTTAAATATATTCAAATTTGGCAATCCAATAGATTTTTAAAAAATAGGTAAATAAAAATAGATTACATATGCAGCAGATTTAGAACATGAAACAAATCTTATAGTGACCCAAAAAAAAATTCATGATCCAAAAAAGAAAAAAATTGGCTAAATGGGAATCAAACCTTGGCATAATGAATCATTATGTCCGATATTTCCACTACACTACACCGGCAATTCGAAAAATACCCTTGGTGGTTCTATTTAATAGCTACTCCCAACGATAGGCGGTGTCCCCAGCTTTAGAGAGGTGGTAAAAGTAAGGAAAATCTGGGTAAATGATCTTTTACCGCCACATATATTCCCACTCACATTGATACATTTTATATCAAATAGTTAAATTGATGTCTGATTTCATATTGCGATCAAAAACAAAACAATTGGCCAGCCATTCTAAATTTGAGAGATGCAATTGGTCGAACAAAGAAAAATATATTCAACATTATGCCATATTCTAAATCAACAGGATCTTCTCTCAATCTAGATCTCCACTCAAAGCATCTCCATTCAATATGGATCGCCACTTAATAAGGATCACCACTCAATCTAGATCTTCAATCAGGATCTCCACTCAAAAGATTTTTGATTGATTAGGCTTGTTTTTTAGCTCCATATGTCTCAAATGCAATCTGGATTCATTAGGGAATTCATTTTGAATATTACCTTTTAATTCATGACCTTCATCAGAAAAAACAAATTTAATTGAATGTGGAACTATGCAGAGAATCAAAATTGGCAGTTTGAGATTCATGTGGAATGGAATTTTGATGTTGAGTATTATATATTTGATTGTTGTTATATGGACTATGACTTTATTTTATCTGTCATTAAAGTGAATTTGAAGGGAAATCATTGTCATTATTCTGATTTTGCAGTGAATCAAGTTTAACAAGTTGTACATAACTGTGGTGTGACTGTGAACCACTCTGATTTACCTGTCTATCGCATGTTTTCTCCCCAAAACTTTGGCATTCTCATAGATCACCTTAAGATAAATTCAATGTTCGTCAACAATATCCAGGTCTGTGTCAATAGTCAATTGTTCTTTGTGCATCTGCAATAAATGAATTGCTGATTTGCTTTTCTCATTTTTGGAAACATCGATACTGTTCAAGAACCACGGTATTTCAAGATTAAGCCATTGAAAATATTTAACCAAATAATACTGGAAATTTTTAGCGTTATCTTGGAAATAATCTAAATAAAAAAATGGAGAAGTGAGAGGTATATAGTATGCCTATATACCTCTCACCATTCAATGCATCAGATGCAATTGCGACCATGTTTTCGAACTCTCTCTAGAAAATGGAAGCCTACAATGCACTAATTATGTATCATTACCTTGTAAACTCCTCTACTTTTCAATGCTAAATAATTATAATTTTCTTAGATATTAATAATTTATAATATTTTTCTACTATTTGTAGATATTTAAAAAATGGTATTTAAAGATTTAATATTTTCTAATAAAAAAGTTTCAAAAATTTCAGCGAAAAATAAAAATATGATTCACTTTTCTATTGCTTTTTGTAAAGCTCATTTTCGGTATGATACACTATCATGATGGTGATCAGATTCAACTTTTAAAATGATATATGTATTATTTATTAGATTCTTATTCTTCACATGAGCATAACAATGAGGATTTGGACAATCCAACTTCATAACTGTGGATTCATTTGTAGTATGTTTGTGATAAATTAAGCTGTACATGAAAAAGTAGAAAAGTCATGTAAAAAAGTGATTTGATAAGGATGAATTTAATTTTAAATTACTTGTATAAAAATAGGATTTTGAGATATCTTATTTAAATATTTTGAATATCTCAAAATAAAAAAATGTTGCAAACATCTGACATGTAACATGTCAGATTTAGAAAAAGGATATTTGACACCTAAAACCTGGCATAACTCTATACAAAAAACATTTTTTCATATACTTTGCTCCATTTTGTGCAATATATCAACTTCAAGATCACTTTACTTCTATAATTTCGTGTTGCAACATTTTTCTGATTTTAAGCATGAAAAATAGCGTGACTTCATTTTTGACATTTTAATTATATAAAGTTTTCATTCTTAAAAACTTGGAATTATATATCTTCCTCATTTGTCTAGTATATACATTAATAATCCAAAAAACATAGGAAATATTTTAAAAATATATAGAAATATCTGAATACAATTGATAGGTTAATAAAATTTGGAAAAATAAAAAACTTAATATTTTAAAGAAATACATATATGATCCAATGTTTAACATTTTATATTCTCATAAAGACTCTCAAATTATTGATTGGAAACGGTTTGAAAGTTATAAATTTTAAAAAAAATTGGAATTTTTTTAGATTTTTGGCGATGTGTTTTAAAATTCCTCTGATTGGAGATCCTTCTAATATCTCAGTAAATTCTTGAAGGATTACCTTGTGACCATATGCAAATAGTTACTTCTTTGATATTAGTATCTTATCATGCAATTAGTTTCTTGAGGTTGATCTATTTATGATAAGGTTTTTATCCATTAAGTCTATGGCTTTAACTATCAAATAATTTATATGATTTTTTTAAAAAATTATTTTATTTAAAATAGGGAAAACCGCAACCACTTTTTTTAATCACGATTTAAATATATAAATCGCGATTTTTTAGAAAAATCGCGACTTTTTTAAAATCGCGTTTTTTAATGAATTGCGATTCTATTGTGGTCGCGATTTTTCTAAAAAATCGCGATTTATATGGAAAATTGCGTTATTGGTTCAATCTAAAGATCATTATTTAAAAAGTGAACTAAAAATATAAATATAAGAATAAAATAAAAATTGTAATAAGAATGTTATAAAAAGTTTTTTAGATTTGAGTTGCCGATAGGCTTGAGCAAATGTATTTTATTGCTAAAGGTTTTTTTGTTAGATTTATGTAATATTTTTTTAGTTAAAGGTAAATTATGATTAATTAGTGCAGTAAAGTAAGACTTCAAGAATTTTGACCAGTAAAGTGGGATTGAGGTATTTGTTATCGAGATTGTTTGATTTTAGATCTCTGATTTCGCAAGTATGCAGAAAAAACCATATTGTGAGCAGTCTAAAAGGATAACAGCCATTCTAGATTCAAAAAAATCTTTGTGAATTGCTTTGTTATTGAATTTAATTGCGACCTTTTCGCTTAATGAGGTCCAAAATCATGGTTCCGATTTGTTCTATGTTCGCGATTGATAAAGAAAATCGCGTTTAATTTTGATCACAATTTTCCATAAAAATCGCGATTTTTAGAAAAATCGCGACCACAATAAAATCGCAATTCATTAAAAAACGCGATTTTAAAAAAGTCGCGATTTTTCTAAAAAATCGCGATTTATATATTTAAATCGTGATTAAAAAAAGTGGTTGCGGTTTTCCCTAATAAAATAATTTTATCAAATAACTATAGTTCATTCAGTAATTGCGTAGCATCTACATGCCTTATTATAAAATCAAAATGAAAAATACTGGCAGAGTTTTTCGTCACGCAATTGAATTCTCAAAATTTGTTCTATATAGAATTCTTTCAGATTATTGAACCGAATTCATTGGAAAAGATTTTGAAACGGTTTTCCAAGAATTTAATATAAAACGTTTCAAAACACCTCCGTATTCTTCATAACTTGAATAGAACTTATCATCAATTTCTAATTGAATTGTCTTGCATCTAATTGATTGGATTTTTTTACAATTTTCATAAGGCTATTAAATTATTTTATCTTAAAGATTGTGAAATTGTTAAAGCTTCTATTATAAGATTATTCAGCAGTTTTATCAGAATATGATGGATAATGAGGCTCGTTTTTGATAATTTCATAAAATCGATCCGGATGACCACAATTTAGATCCATTACATATTTGATAACATAATGATCCAGAAGTTGATGTAGTAAACTATTATTTCCTTTGCAAATATGATCGCAGTTGAATTTTGTAATATATTTTCCGTTTTTATGGGGACGATACCATCTTAGATGAAAATTCCCATACCACAATTGTCCTTTTGAATATTATGCAGTGACAAAGGTGGATATTCAGATCTGATCTTTTAGGGGCAGATGAACTTTATATATGCACATCTATACATGTAGCGATGAAGGGAAAATCTCGTAAACGAAAAAGAGGATTTGACGCAGTCAAATCCTCTCTCTCAAAAAGTGGACTTTACATGGCAAATTTCAAATGCATGTATGGTCCACTTTGATCAGTTTCAGGATGGAATTGGAGGCCATGAGGTACTGACATTGCATCAGTATCTCATAGCCTCCAATCCCTTCAAAAAATGGGAGAAACTTTGGTCGAATAATTTAACATTCGGCCAAAGTTTCTCCCATAATTAATGAGAATGAAAGGGTAAGAGGCATATAGGGTCACTATATACCTCTTACCCTTTCATTTTCATTTGGAGGTCAACAAACCCGGAGTTAATTGCAAACAATTAACTCCAAATTTGTTTATGTTCAGGAAGGAATTGGAGGGTAAGAGGTACATAGTATGAATATGTACCTCTTACCCTGCAATTCCTTCTAGAAAGTTCCAAAACTTTGGGTTAATTTCAAACTATTAACCCAAAGTTTTGGACACTTTCAAGTGGAGATGGAAGGCTTTGGGATATATATTAATACAATATACCTCAAAGCCTTCCATCTCCACTACAAATGGGAGAAACTTTGTCAGAATAGTTTAACATTCGGACAAAGTTTCTCCCATCTTTCAATGTAATTGCTACCTGTGAGGTACTGACTTGAAGTCAGTGCTTCACAGGTAGCAATATCCAAAAATTTAAAAACATTTTATCAGTTCGTTAGAGAACTAGAGCCTCCTAGGTACTGAACCAGAATCAGTGCCTAGGGGACTCTAGTGATCTATATAAATCTGAGAAACTTTGAGGAAATTGTTCGACATTTCCTCAAAGTTTCTCAGCAATTTAGCGAGGAATGTTCGTTATCGTGTAGATATTTATAATATATACATGATAACAAACATTCCCCGCTAAAAGATGTAAAATCTTATAAGAAATAATTGCAAAAGAATAACAAATTGCAACAAATTTTATATGAAACTGAACCTTATGAGGTAGTGATTCAAGATCACCGCCTCATAAGATTCAGTTTCAATCTCAAGTATCTCAAAAGTAAGGCTCTATTTTTTGCCATGTAAAGTATCACTTTTTCTGTCAAACCGTTTTTATCATTTTCGTTTACAACAAAGATATTTTTGGACCCAAGTTATTCACAATATGAATTTATCAGAAGTCAATATTTAGATCAAATGTTCTTATGTGCATATTCTATTGCCTCAACATAACAAAATTATATAAGTAATATATGAGTGTATTCGAGCAAGAACTACTCAGAACAAAGCTATCAAGATCACAGCATACAAAAGATCAGGAACAAATAAAAGATCTTGAACAATCAATTTCAACGTTAAAGAAGAACTTACACAGAACAGAGCATGAGTTGGAAATAATGCAATCTAAGTATGAATACAGCCAAATTGCCCTAGACCAGAGCAAAGATCAGCATGTTGAAGAACAAAGATCCAAATACGTCTACATACAAGATAATGTTGAGAGTATCCTTATAACATTAAAGAGGATGGAAAGAAGGTTCGAGAAGGCAAACTATAATAAATAGGAGAAGATGATCAAAGATCTCAATTGTCCAGATGAAAACACATTAATGTATGAGGCCATCGAATATGATTTATTCAGATGTACATTTAACGAAATGCCCAAAAATAAAAATGAAACATATCAAATTTAAGAGTTGTTAGATTCTAGAATAGTCACAGGAGCTGAATATTTTTAGTGTTATATACGAAAGCGATAAAAACGGTTTGACAGAAAAGTGATAACTTTACGTGTCAAAAATAGAAAAAGTGACATTTTATTTGTAATATTAAAATGAATCATCATAATCTTCTTCATAAGGGTCTTCATAATCTTCTTGATATTCTTCTTCATAATCTTCTTGATATTCTTCTTCTTAATTTACTTCTATTCTTCTTTTCATTACTATCTTCTTCTTCAACTTCCTCGCCTTCTTTTTCCCATTCATCTTCTTCGATTGCTTGGAGCTCTGGCATCTCATTAGCCATAAGTGAACCTGGAAGAAAATCTTGAGAGACTCCATCCACAATCCATTTTGCCGGCATTCCCCTCTTCCAAATTGGAAGTTTCTTCCACATTTCAGATGGGCTATAGTGAATTTGTTTTCCATTCACATAATGAGTTGGTAATGCTAGATGAGGTTTAGCATTATAGTACTCAACCCATTGTTGAATCTTTGCCCATGACAACTCTCTGCTCTCTATGTTAGGCCACAGGCGCTCGATTTTCCAATTTTGGTATGGGCAATGGGGGACAATATATACATTATTGATCCCCCGAACCCTCATAGCCTTTAGGAACTCGCCTTTATTCTCGCCGCCATTATCAGACCAAATTGTATGTGGTTGTCCATAACAGGCTATTGCTCTCTTAATTACTTTCACTGTTTGGCTAGCATGTTTTGACGAAAGATGCTGCCATTCTATGATGAGCCTTGTGCAGTCATCAATCACAGCATAAAGAATCTGACTTCTCTTTTTGCCAAGAAAGTGGATATCAACGTGCCATATTTGGTTAGGAAAGGCAGCTAAGTATCTTGTCTTTCCTTTTGGCCGATAGGGTCCCCTTGGACGTGCCAAGCCTAGCTCTCTAAAAGCTCTTTCTACCATATGTCTTGAGGGGGATGTGGAAGAGGGTTTGTAAGATATTTAATGTTCCTCAGCTCAGATGGAAATGATAATGGAGACTCTTCAATCATAAGTCCGGAAGGAATTGTGGAAGAAATTTGATTCAGGGGCTTAAAACGTTCAATAGCGGAGAACCATGCTTGGGTAGGCGTTGGCTGTGGAACAATACCCGTCTTCATGTCCAAAAATGCCTCAAAATGAGATTTGGCATATTCGATATCTTTATTTATTTGGTTATAGGCGGAGATTATTCCAAGATGGCCATGCTGCTCAATTAGGTTTCTAATAGTTACCTTAAGATCTTTTGGTACATTAACTTTGGGTCTCCCGCGCTTAAGGGGAATAGACACAGATGGGTGAGGCTGAGGCTGAGTATTGGCAGAGAGCTGTTGCTGTGGGGGAGTGTTGGCAGAGAGTTGTTGCTGTGCCGAGGTGTTGGCAGAGAGCTGGCGTTGTGTCTGGGTGTTGGCAGAGAGTTGTTGCTGTGGAAGAGAGTTGGCAGAGAGCTGGCGTTGTGTCTGGGTGTTGGCAGAGAGTTGTGGCTGTGGGGGAGTGTTGGTACTGGTGGCTAATGAAAGCTGGCGTTGAAGAGGAGCGTTGGCTGTTGAGAGCTGTTGCTGTGGAACAGAGTTGGTAGTGCTGGCTGATGAAAGCTGGCGTTGTAGAGGAGTGCTGGCTGATGAGGGTTCTTCCTGTATACGAGAGTCGTTTGAACTTTGTAATATCAAATAATCGGTAAGGAGAGTGTCATCTCTGTGTTTCAAAATGGATGAACACTCGTAGAGTCGATTATTATATTTAATGTAGAAAGTAGTAAACTCTTGAAGTTTGTATGTATGATGTAAGTACTCTTCAATAGTAATTAGTCTATTACATAAGAGAGCTTTGTAAAATGTTATCTTGTTAATTGATGAACGAATAGTGTTGTTGACTAATGGAACATTTGTGAGAACAATGGCTAACGGTGTGCGCCTTTGAATCTGTGCTAGAGCTGTTTCAAGCCAAGCTGAATCAACTAAGTGTACAAATTCATTTTAAACAAATTTGAAATGAAATAATTTGTGAGAATTTGAGAATAATTTAATTATTTCAGAAGTCTATATTGAAAAAATATTCTTAACAAAATTAATTTAAATGGTTCAGAAAATAAAAAATTAAAATTAATGGAAAAAACATGATTAGGAATAATTAACAATAATAAATATCATGGTTTTGGATTATTTAAACAGCTATAAAAGAACGAATTTTACAAATTACGATAAAAAAATTATTGAAAAATAATGAAGAGGATAAGGATTTGAATCGAAAATTAAAAGGATGATTATGTGTCAAATTAAATTAAAATAAAAATTTAGAAGATTTAGACAAGAAATAGTGCAAAGAATTAGAATTAACATAAAAATCGAAAATTTAATAAAGGAGAGATAAAATTATTGTAGTATTCAATTGAAAAATTTTATAAAATAAGGAATATTGGTAAACAAATAAGTTTCATCTAAAAAAAGGAAAATATGTAATAAACAGAAATTCATCAAAAGTGACAGCTCTCAATTTTTTGACATTTGTAAATTCTAAATTGAATGAGAAAATTGAAATAATACTAAGCATAATACAATATTCTAGATTTAATTATAATTAGGAAAAAGTTAGTTTTGAGAGTACTTTTCATAGGCATATAGAATGAAATCTTCTGAAAAATAATATCACATAAACTCATATTATTTTCTAATATATAACTATTTTATATAAAAATCAAATTCAATGATCTTAAAAGCGAAGGATAAACCTCAAAATTTACGAATATAATGAGTGGGAATATAATGCTTATCTATCATAAAACCATATGAAATATCAATTTTTGCTTTACGCCTAATTTTTGACGACAATTAGCAAAAAATGTTAAATGTTAACACTCAGTCCATTTGAATATGAAAATAAAATTGACTTTGATTAAATGTTTTTATTTATCATGCAATTCTTCTTGCGACTAAAGATTTGAATAAAATTTCAAAAAATAAGATAGCTTAAAAAATAATATACGGTAGTGTTTACTAATAGATGAATAGTATATAAATTCTATTAAAATGGATTTGATCCAAAAAATATATAAAATTTGATCATAAATAAAATCGTTTTAAATTACTTCTTCATTTAAATTATAACAATTATTTTTGGTTTTATATTTTTTGGATCAAATCCATTTTAATAGAATTTATATACTATTCATCTATTAGTAAACACTACCGTATATTATTTTTTAAGCTATCTTATTTTTTGAAATTTTATTCAAATCTTTAGTCGCAAGAAGAATTGCATGATAAATAAAAACATTTAATCAAAGTCAATTTTATTTTCATATTCAAATGGACTGAGTGTTAACATTTAACATTTTTTGCTAATTGTCGTCAAAAATTAGGCGTAAAGCAAAAATTGATATTTCATATGGTTTTATGATAGATAAGCATTATATTCCCACTCATTATATTCGTAAATTTTGAGGTTTATCCTTCGCTTTTAAGATCATTGAATTTGATTTTTATATAAAATAGTTATATATTAGAAAATAATATGAGTTTATGTGATATTATTTTTCAGAAGATTTTGTGTTCTTCTTCAAAATTTTACTTTCTTATTAAAAAGAATCTTTACAAAATATACATTTACTTTAATTAATATTTAAAAACGTGCTCTATCAAAAGTTCAAAAATTCAATATTTTAGCTTTTCTGAGGTGTCACTTTTGATGAATTTCTGTTTACAACAAATAAAAATATAAAAATTGAAATAAAAACAGAAATATAAAATATTTTTAAAATGCAAACAAGTTTCATACTAATCGTTTTTGTATAATATTTATCATTGAAAGATTATTGAAAGATATTTTGAAAGAAATCGAAAGAGTTAAGAAATATTGAGAAGAAGGACAATTGAATGAATTTTTGGCCGATTGTGCTATGCAAAGTTGATGATAATTGCGAAAAAAACAGAATTTTCGAAAAAGTGACATCAACTATTAAAGTTATTTTATTACTAGATTTATTTACAAATTATAAGATAATATCATTAACCGAATATATTTTTAATATAAATAAAAAACTTTTTTTATACAAAAAATTACAATCAATCGATAAATATTATAAAACATTTATTCCAAAAAGATTAAGTAATAGGTGGGATCCTGCATATAATATAATTTTATGTCATAAAGTTTACAAATTTTAGATGGACCACAGTGAGAATGTGAGTGGTTAATTTAAAGGTGGTCTGATAAAGACATCGAAGCTTACTCAACACAGCATGAAGCAGTTTCTAATACAGAATCTTACTAGTGGTGTTTCGGTCGCCAGCGCTCTCATAGGGGTGCTGATTTCAAAAACCACTACTTCAAATTATTCAACAATACTCAATGCAGCATGAAGCAGCTACTACTGCTGTATCTTACTGGTACTGTTCTTAGCTTCTTACTATCAACTCTAAAACTAGTTTGATGTATTATTTATTCAATATTAACCTTAATTATTTACAATTCTCACTTTTTTTATTTTTTAAATGAATCAATCTGTTCCTGCTCCCCTTACTGATACAAAACAATATATTGATTTCATTCATTATCTTCAATATGGAGTTCAAGCAGAGATGCGTGCTAACTGCAATTATCGGAAAGATTCGCATTTGAATTCAGATGGAGTAACAATTATTAGACATTACTGTAGATGGGGAAGTTGTAGTGCTAACTTTACCTTTGAAATGAAATCTAATCAATACAGATTTGTAAATGGACATCATTTTCATAATCATGTTGGTGAACCACCGTCTTTTAAATATATACATATATAAATATATACATATATAAATATATACATATATAAATATATACATATATAAATATATACATATATAAATATATACATATATAAATATATACATATATAAATATATACATATATAAATATATACATATATAAATATATACATATATAAATATATTTATATAAATATATTTATATATATAAATATATAAATAACAAAATACAATCAAAAAATAGTGTTTGGAAATTTAAGGTTAAGTGTCACTTTTCTAGTGTCACTTTTTCGTAAATTCTACCACACTCGAAAGAGTTAAGAAATATTGAGAAGAAGGACAATTGAATGAATTTTTGGCCGATTGTGCTATGCAAAGTTGATGATAATTGCAGGAAATTTTGAGATTTTCGAGGTTTTGGAGGGTGTGAGTACTATTATATGTAATAGTATCTCACACCCTCCAATTCATCCTATGGCGTCGAGAAAATTTTGGTGAAATGTCGTCGCATTTCACCAAAATTTCTCGGCGCCATATAGAGAACTAGAGTCTGCGAGGTACTGATTCTATCTATGTAGAAACAATAAGAATTACCGAAAAAGTGACAAAACATCAAAAACTGAGAGGGGTCTCAATTTTTATTACTTATATTATCTTACAATATTTATATAAATACTCTTTATAATATATTTTACTATAAAATTATACCTCAAATTCAAATATTTAAAATATTATTTACATAATTATCTCAAAATTATATTTTTATATATTATTTTTCATATGTATAAATCATATAATCTATATCTATGCAAATCTCATCTAAAAATTTTTGAAACAAACCGCTACCATTTTATAATGGTCCATCTGAGAAAGGGACAGACTAGCCCATTGTCACTTTTTAATTTAGCAAATGAACGCTTATGGAGTGGAGTTTTTGGGTAAATCTGATTTGCTTATAAATGAAATAAAATCAAAAGAAACCATATTGGCATTATATTATGCAAAAATAAATGATCTTACTTAGTACTTTTAAAGTTAATTTCAGAAAAAATTTGACACAATGGTATCCGGCACATACAAGTGGTGTACAACCAAAATATAAGTTGGTTTAAACATATATTGCTATATCTCATGATCTTACTTAGTACTTTTAAAGTTAATTTCAGAAAAAATTTGACACAATGGTATCCGGCACATACAAGTGGTGTACAACCAAAATATAAGTTGGTTTAAACATATATTGCTATATCTCATGATCTTACTTAGTACTTTTAAAGTTAATTTCAGAAAAAATTTGACACAATGGTATCCGGCACATACAAGTGGTGTACAACCAAAATATAAGTTGGTTTAAACATATATTGCTATATCTCATGATCTTACTTAGTACTTTTAAAGTTAATTTCAGAAAAAATTTGACACAATGGTATCCGGCACATACAAGTGGTGTACAACCAAAATTTCATATCCCTAGTTTTACATTTATGTTTAGTTTTATTTCACCTAATTTTCAAAGATCATAATTGATTCCACTTATAAGCTCTTGCGCTCTCGCATACCATTTTATGCCGTCACTGGCAAATTCGCGGAATCAATTGTTTTTCCGTTTTTGTATTTTTTCGTTTGGCCCGACACAAGTGAAAATATACAAGTTTGTCTCACAGCATATTTTGGCTCCATCAATCGCGAACCATCTTATTTTTCAATGGACTGCGCACCTCAAATCACAAATGCTGTTGAAACAGCCATCCCCTTATGCCAGATCATTTGGTGTGGCGTTCATGTGTTGCGCGCTGTCATGAGAAAGGCTGAAAAGTTTCAAGATCGTTCCAACTTCGAAACTTTCTATAACTTAATGAAGTTATTGGTCTTTGGTTCTGAAGAGGAAGAAATTGATCCTGATGAAGTTAACAACAATTTAGAAGAAATTTTAAATGAGGAACCTGCTGCCCGTGAATACTTTGACCAACAGTGGCGCCATCATCTTGACAGGTGGATGCTTCGCTATAGAAATGAAGGAGATGGAACAAACAACATCTCGGAATCACATTTCAAGGTTTTGAAGCACCAGTACTTCCCAGAAAGGCGAAATCTTCGACTCGATGAACTTGTCATCGAGTTATATTCCAGTGTTGTTCCTTCATTCCTGATTAAGTTGCAAATTAAAGGTCTGGATTCAGAGAGAAGTGTTAAAGTTATCAAAAAAGTCACAAGAGATTTCGAAGAAATAACACAATTTAAAAAAGTCGAATGCATCAGTATGCTTGAAGCTGTTCAGAAAGGTCTGAAAAATGATACACTTGATCCAAACATTGTTTACTCAACATTAAAAATATTATTGCAAAGAAAACATTTGATTTAATAAACATTTAATTTATTATAATTAATTTTTTATTACAGTATAGTAAAAAATGCTATAAATAAATTATTATATTTTATTAAAATGTGACTTTTAATAGTAAGTGAATAAAATAAATCAGGAATTGGGAAAGAAATAAGGTTAATTAAAAATAATGAAAATTACAAGTTTAAGGTTAATAAAAAAGTGACAATGGGCGAGTTTGTCCCCCACTCGGTCCATCTTAAATTCATCATAAATTCTGGTACATGTTAGTACCAGAGTCTTCAAATCTCAAACACTCTGGTACCAACATGTACCAGACGCGAGTTTCCAATGCCCTCGTACGATTTTCTATTAAGATCTTCTTGAATGAGAAGGTCTTCATAGAAACTCGTGCGAGGGCTTCTCTTTTAAATACTCTGGTACCTGCTGGTATCGGAGTCGACTTTACAGCCCTTTCCACAATTTTGAAGCTGGGGAAAGTTTTCAAGCAATGAAAGGGAAGCTCTCGCTATGAGGTGAAAATCTAGAATTTTTACCTCATAGCGAGTAATCCTTTGTTAATTGCTTGAAAACTTTCTTCAAATTATCAAAATTTCGAGGAAAGTTTCCTTGCTTCAAAGTAGAGATGGAGCCCTTTGAGCCACTGCATATAGGTCAGTGACTCAAAATACTCCATCTCTACTAGAAATCGCCAAAATTTGGGTCGCAATCTTTGAAATGCGACGCAAGTTTTGGCAATTTCGCGAGGGACTTGCTCCATTTGGTGCATAGATTCACACTCTATGCACCAGATGGAACAATTCTTTCGCTGACAGCGGGAAACTTTGTCTGAATAGTTTAACATTCAGACAAAGTTTTCCGCTGTCAGAGAGGGAATGGAAGGGTAAGAGGTATATATTCATAATGTATACCTCTTACTCTTCCATTCCCTCAAGAAAGTTCAAAAACTTGTGTGAAATCAGTTCTGATTGCACCCAAGTTTTTGAACTTTATATAAGGAATTGTTGGCTATGATGTACTGATCATGAATCAGTACATCATAGCCAATAATTCTACCTTTTAACCAAAGATAATTGATTCGTATGTAAAATATTAAGCTAAAATTTCCCTTTCTTTTAGTACACATTCTTCCATTTCGTGTACATGTATCATATATTAAGTACTAGTTATCTATTCTATATCCTTTATCCCAATTTAGATACTCAAAGATAATTCTTTTTCAGAAGAAAAAAATATTTTCTATTAAACCGTTATTTTTTCAAGAGTGTGGTAGAATTTACGAAAAAGTGACACTTAACCTTAAATTTCCAAACACTATTTTTTGATTGTATTTTGTTATTTATATATTTATATATATATGTATATTTATATATGTATATATTTATATATGTATATATTTATATATGTATATATTTATATATGTATATATTTATATATGTATATATTTATATATGTATATATTTATATATGTATATATTTATATATGTATATATTTATATATGTATATATTTATTAGAAACTGCTTCATGCTGCATTGAGTATTGTTGAATAATTTGAAGTAGTGGTTTTTGAAATCAGCACCCCTATGAGAGCGCTGGCGACCGAAACACCACTAGTAAGATTGTGTATTAGAAACTGCTTCATGCTGTGTTGAGTAAGCTTCGATGTCTTTGTAGGATAGCTTTCTGAGAGCGAAACAAGATAGTGTTGAAAAAAAATTTTGAAAATCTGAGAGACTGTGCAAGAGCCAACGACCAAAACACTACAAAGATACAGCAGTAGTAGCTGCTTCATGCTGCATTGAGTATTGTTGAATAATTTGAAGTAGTGGTTTTTGAAATCAGCACCCCTATGAGAGCGCTGGCGACCGAAACAAACTATAAGATTGTGTATTAGAAACTGCTTCATGCTGTGTTGAGTAAGCTTCGATATCTTTATCAGACCACCTTTAAATTAACCACTCACATTCTCACTGTGGTCCATCTAAAATTTGTAAACTTTATGACATAAAATATTTTATGCAGGATCCCACCTATTACTTAATCTTTTTGGAATAAATGTTTTATAATATTTATCGATTGATTGTAATTTTTGTATAAAAAAAGTTTATTTATATTAAAAATATATTCGGTTAATGATATTATCTTATAATTTGTAAATAAATCTAGTAATAAAATAACTTTAATAGTTGGTGTCACTTTTCGAAAATTCGTTTTTTCTTCTATATCCTTTATCCCAATTTAGATACTCAAAGATAATTCTTTTTCAGAAGAAAAAAATATTTTCTAAAACACCGTTATTCAATGTGAGTTTTCAATTTTATTTTCCTTTTTGCTGCTCAATGCAACATCCTCCACCCGATCCTCCATGCGAGGTTGATCAAAAGCCATAGGATATTTAGAATATTCTCGTTTTGTTATAGCTGCAGAGCTGCATGGTAACATAAGATTTGTCAAAGACCCACAAAAACTATCAATTGGAACAGGAGTATTAATCTACCACCGATGCGAATACGAAGGCTGCCCAGCAGGCTTTAAATTTATTAAAAATTTCGACAATTACATTTTTAAATCTGCAAACTTAACTCATATTGGAAAAACCAGAATTTTCGAAAAAGTGACACCAACTATTAAAGTTATTTTATTACTAGATTTATTTACAAATTATAAGATAATATCATTAACCGAATATATTTTTAATATAAATAAAAAACTTTTTTATACAAAAAATTACAATCAATCGATAAATATTATAAAACATTTATTCCAAAAAGATTAAGTAATAGGTGGGATCCTGCATATAATATAATTTTATGTCATAAAGTTTACAAATTTTAGATGGACCACAGTGAGAATGTGAGTGGTTAATTTAAAGGTGGTCTGATAAAGATATCGAAGCTTACTCAACACAGCATGAAGCAGTTTCTAATACACAATCTTACTAGTGGTGTTTCGGTCGCCAGCGCTCTCATAGGGTGCTGATTTCAAAAACCACTACTTCAAATTATTCAACAATACTCAATGCAGCATGAAGCAGCTACTACTGCTGTATCTTACTGGTAGTGTTTTGGTCGTTGGCTCTTGCACAGTCTCTCAGATTTTCAAAATTTTTTTTTCAACACTATCTTGTTTCGCTCTCAGAAAGCTATCCTACAAAGACATCGAAGCTTACTCAACACAGCATGAAGCAGTTTCTAATACACAATCTTACTAGTGGTGTTTCGGTCGCCAGCGCTCTCATAGGGGTGCTGATTTCAAAAACCACTACTTCAAATTATTCAACAATACTCAATGCAGCATGAAGCAGCTACTACTGCTGTATCTTACTGGTAGTGTTTTGGTCGTTGGCTCTTGCACAGTCTCTCAGATTTTCAAAATTTTTTTTTCAACACTATCTTGTTTCGCTCTCAGAAAGCTATCCTACAAAGACATCGAAGCTTACTCAACACAGCATGAAGCAGTTTCTAATACACAATCTTACTAGTGGTGTTTCGGTCGCCAGCGCTCTCATAGGGGTGCTGATTTCAAAAACCACTACTTCAAATTATTCAACAATACTCAATGCAGCATGAAGCAGCTACTACTGCTGTATCTTACTGGTAGTGTGTTTTGGTCGTTGGCTCTTGCACAGTCTCTCAGATTTTCAAAATTTTTTTCAACACTATCTTGTTTCGCTCTCAGAAAGCTATCCTACAAAGACATCGAAGCTTACTCAACACAGCATGAAGCAGTTTCTAATACACAATCTTACTAGTGGTGTTTCGGTCGCCAGCGCTCTCATAGGGGTGCTGATTTCAAAAACCACTACTTCAAATTATTCAACAATACTCAATGCAGCATGAAGCAGTTTCTAATAAATATATACATATATAAATATATACATATATAAATATATACATATATAAATATATACATATAAAATATATACATATATAAATATATACATATATAAATATATACATATATAAATATATACATATATAAATATATACATATATAAATATATACATATATAAATATATACATATATAAATATATACATATATAAATATATGCATATATAAATATATACATATATAAATATATACATATATAAATATATACATATATAAATATATACATATATAAATATATGCATATATAAATATATACATATATACATATATATATAAATATATAAATAACAAAATACAATCAAAAAATAGTGTTTGGTAATTTAAGGTTAAGTGTCACTTTTCTAGTGTCACTTTTTCGTAAATTCTACCACACTCATACGAAGGCTGCCCAGCAGGCTTTAAATTTATTAAAAATTTCGACAATTACATTTTTAAATCTGCAAACTTAACTCATATTCACTCAGGACCACCACCACAACATAAAAATACACCTACAAGTGGTACTTACCGTGCTTGGATTAAAAATTTCTCATGAATCACGGAAGTCCACTTAATGCAACACAAGAAGTCAACAAAACACTTGAAATACCTAAAGATCATACTTGTATTCACATGACTATGAAACAAACTGCAATCAATCAATTGAAATATTATTTACAACAAAAAGATCTTATGAGATCTTTAGCAGACATATCTTTAAATCAATTTCAATCTTTACAAAACTATGTTAATCAATGGGAAGATCAACATGATGACCTTATTTATTTTGACATTCAAGGTGAAGATACCGATTTTCCAGACAAATTGGTTTTTATTTACTCTGATAATGATATGATCTCTCAAATTCATGAAAAACCACCAATTTATCACTTAGACTCTACGTTTAAATTAATTATTCATGGATTTCCTTTTTATGTATTAGCTACCAAATTTGCTAATACTCATTCTATCCCTTTGTGTTATTTTATAATATATCCAGATAATAGTGAAAATATTTCTTTTTGCTTAAGTAAATATTTTGAAACAACTCACACAGAACCTGAATTTATCATGTCTGACTGTGCACTAAACATTTTCAACGGGATTAGGAATTCATTTCCGGAGTGCAATATTGTCATAAGACGAAATGGTGGAAGTGAGGTGAAGTCAAAAAGTAACATCTATTTGGCCGGCTAAATTCCCCTTTAGTTTACATGTCAAAATTACAATAAATTAATTATTTTGCTTAGCAATTAGCTATGTATTAAAACTAAAATTATTACTATTCAATTCTTTACATTCAAATATTAAACAATTCAAATTTAATAACAAAGATATTACAATAAATAAAAAAATGATTAAAAATGTCCCTGAAAATTTCTGAAAGCTATCTCGTGTTTAGGTCTCAATTTTTTTTAGAAATAGAAAAAGATTGGATTTAACTTTCAAACATTATATATAGTTTTGTATATGGAAGCCTTTAAATACAAGTTAATGATATGGAGTTGTATTGCGAGGAAGAGGGAATCAAAGAAATTGACGAAGTTCCAGAATTTTATTCAACAATTCTTAATCAATTAACAAAAACTATACCGAAAACTTATCTTACCATCCAAATCAAATCACATTACATACGGAATAAACATTTAATCTTTTACCATTAAAATTATATTTATACGTTATTTAATTTTTTTACGTCTAAGTTGAATAGGATAATAGCCGAAGATATAAAGTAACTATAGTTTACAAGCTAAGGAACAAATCAGCATTGAAACTAAAAAATGCTGAATATTATAATAAATTGAAGAAATACTGTGATAGAATACCTAGTTATACTAGATACTATTATAATATGAATTCATTTGTATTGAATATCGATAATAAAAAATCGATGAAATATTAAAATGAGAATAAATTAATAATGAGATTATAAATTAGAATTATTTCTCTTTATTTAAAATAAAAACTTAGTTCTATTTAAATTCGATAAAGAAGTACGAAAAAGTTGTATTATACGTATGATGTTGCCCGATGTTTGGTAACACTATTGTAGAATATAAGCATATATGATAGAAAAGCAATATGCTTAATATCGAGTAATTCTAATTTTTTACGAAATTATTCAAATACGTTATTTTTTAGTTTCAATGCTGATTTGTTCCTTAGCTTGTAAACTATAGTTACTTTATATCTTCGGCTATTATCCTATTCAACTTAGACGTAAAAAATTAAATAACGTATAAATATAATTTTAATGGTAAAAGATTAAATGTTTATTCCGTATGTAATGTGATTTGATTTGGATGGTAAGATAAGTTTCGGTATAGTTTTTGTTAATTGATTAAGAATTGTTGAATAAAATTCTGGAACTTCGTCAATTTCTTTGATTCCTTCTTGAAGTGTTGAAATTTCTTATTGACTCTCTTTTTATAACTTTTGAAAGAAACCGTAAAAATTGTGAAACATGTTTTTTAATAAAAAATAATTTTGATGAAAACCATAAAATAATTTAAAATTGAAATAAATTTTTGAAATCTATGATATTGAATAAAAAAATTTATAGTGTAGATATTGATATAGATATAGATGTTAATTTTAATATGATATTTGATAAAATTTTTTTATCAAAACATACTGATAATAGGTTGACATGTAATATGATATTTTGCCTTGTAAATATATTTGGTCGGCAAAATAACCTAATTACTCTTATTTTGAGTTCACTTCCACCATTTCGTCTTATGATAATATCTTTTGGTGCGCGCTACATGTAATACGCGCACTTAAAAAGAATCTCTCAAAGATAAATGATGAAGAGATTAGATCAGAAGTCGAAAAATTTATGAACATTTTATGTTATTATCGTGATTGCACAGAAGAAGATGCTGCAAAAATGTATAAAGAGCACATTATTGATAAAATTCAAGATCAATTGGAATTTAATCAATACTTTACACGTCAGTGGGACATTCATAAACAACAGTGGATAGCCGCTGCCAGACCAAATGGATTAACCGTTGTGAATAACGTTTCTGAATCTTTATTTAAAAAGATAAAATATCACGATTTTGGCTCCGTTAAAAATCAAAGAATTGATGTTTTTGTCAAAAATCTTTTAGAAGAAGTTGCACCCAATTACTTTTATCGTATTAAAAACGATTTACTTCAAACAGGTTTTATTCCTTCAATTAGAATTCGCGAGCCTCGATTGACAGATTATAAAACAAAATTGAAAAGAGAAGTTCAATCACGTTTATACCAAGTATTAAATTTTGTTCAGAATCAAGAAGCCAATTTGAATCCATTAAGATTTTTATTGGAAAATGCTGAAGAAAAACTTTCTCAAATAAATGAGAAGATACAAAATTCAATTACATATTTAAGATCGTTTGAAATTCCAAATGAATTGTTAGATACGTATATGTTAGAAATTAATGAATTTTGTTATAATTCTCCAGATTATATTTTAGAACATTTCGAAGAATTTTTGGAGGATTTCAAAGAAAAGAATAATTTAATAGACTAAAAAAATATTATTTTTATTTATTGTGAATTTTAAATTGTCACTTTTTAAGTGTTACTCCCTATTGAAAGTGTCACTTTTTCGGAAATTCTTATATACTCGTGAAATGTCGTCGCATTTCACCAAAATTTCTCGGCGCCATATAGAGAACTAGATTCTGCGAGGTACTGATTCTATCTATGTACCTGGCAGACCCTAGTTCTCAGCCAAAATGGCTAAAAATTGCTCGCAATTGTTTGCCATGTAAGCTGTCAATTTTTGAGGAGATTTCACATTCTGTCAAATCTCCTTTTTTCGTATATAAGAAAAATAAAAGAGAAAATAATTATAATTCCCATATTATAATTTCTTTTTTTTTCTCTAATTCTTTTTATGAAGGTAGACATTGATTTTGCTGAATTTATTAACATAATGAATATTAGTGTCACTATATTTTATATCGGACTTAAAAATGCTTCACTGGAAAACTAAACATGGTGGAATATTTTTAAAAGAATTTTTAAGTGATTGTCACAATTGATTTAGAATTAATATTGGCAACTGATGATTAAAATTTTGATTATAAATTTAGCTTTGTGAAGAGTGAAGAATCTAATTCAATTATAGCATCCATACCGAAAATGAACTTTAAAAAGTGACATTTTAAAAAAGTAATATCATTTTCGGTAATATCATATAAAAATAATAACTTGCATAAATTGCAAATAACATATGAATTATAATTTTTAGAATTTAACAATTTTTTTATTTAAAGATTCGAATTTTTTAAGATATAAAAGATCTGATGAGTGAGAGGCATATAGGAATACTAGATACCTCTCACCTTCCATTCCTTAGAGAAAGTTGCAATGTTGTAAACAGAAATTCATCAAAAGTGACACCTCAGAAAAGCTAAAATATTGAATTTTTGGAACTTTTGATAGAGCACGATTTTAAATATTAATTAAAGTAAATGTATATTTTGTAAAGATTCTTTTTAATAAAAAAATAAAATTTTGAAGAAGAACACAAAATCTTCTGAAAAATAATATCACATAAACTCATATTATTTTCTAATATATAACTATTTTATATAAAAATCAAATTCAATGATCTTAAAAGCGAAGGATAAACCTCAAAATTTACGAATATAATGAGTGGGAATATAATGCTTATCTATCATAAAACCATATGAAATATCAATTTTTGCTTTACGCCTATTCCCGCTCATTATATTCGTAAATTTTGAGGTTTATCCTTCGCTTTTAAGATCATTGAATTTGATTTTTATATAAAATATTATATATTAGAAAATAATATGAGTTTATGTGATATTATTTTTCAGAAGATTTCATTCTATATGCCTATGAAAAGTACTCTCAAAACTAACTTTTTCCTAATTATAATTAAATCTAGAATATTGTATTATGCTTAGTATTATTTCATTTTTCTCATTCAATTTAGAATTTACAAATGTCAAAAAATTGAGAGCTGTCACTTTTGATGAATTTCTGTTTATTACAGCAAAACTTCCGACCAAGTTTTACAACGTTCTAGAAGGAAGATGAGCCAACTAAGCATTAATAATATATCAGTGCCTGGGAAGCTCCTTTTGTTTCTTTGTAAAAAATTTTTTAATAAACAGTTCATCTATTTTAATATTTTTATGAATAATAATATTTATGTTACAAAAATTGCAGCGAAAAATCAGGGTAAATGTCACTTTACGTCACTTTTATAAACTGTCAAATATTGTGTCACTGTAAAATATTATATAATATCATATATAAAATGAACTTCACTAAAAGTGACATTACACCGGCAAAAAATAATTTTTATGAAAGGAGTCTCATATATAAATATAAACTTCTATCTATTCTATTTAACAAATTAATTATTTTTTATGATTAATTAATTTGATATTTTAAAAAATTTGATAATGTATCCGAATTGGATGATCTGAGGTATAAAGATAAATTAATTTTTTTAACATTCAATTCCTATGATAAAATTCGACAACTTGTTCTCAATCAGGTGCAATTGTAACACAGTTTTCTAACTTTTTTAGATAATAACGGTCGACACACACTGATAATATTTATAAAAATATTCGTAGACATTTAAAAACATTGATAATTATATTTTTGAAATTTTATAACAAAAATAGTTTGAAAAATAAGAGCATCTGTAACTTTTTATAAGTTTTTATAAGTCTCATTTTCTGTACGGAAGTACAATATATATTGTTCGAGGTCACTGGCCTTAATCCAGTAAACCCGGACAATATACATATTTGTCACAATTTATTAAAAATTAATGGAAGCGTCGGCCTTGAACCTTCATTATACAAAAGAGTACAAAGAAGCTGCAAGTTTGATGATTGTAGCAATAGATGGTGAAACAAACGAAGCACAAGTGTTAAGGCAGTGTACCACTCGGAACCTTCTTCCATTGTCATCACAGAAGATAATATCTAGATTCCATTGACAATGTAAGAAGAAATGATCTACAACCTTCAAATGGAGATCAAAGAGTTAAAGATAAATTAACAAACATTTAACAAATCCTTACACTTCAACAATCCCGGCAAGTGGCCTCCGTCGCGTAAAATGCAATGATTCCTCAAACAGAAGTTGCACCAGATCAAAAGAAAGATCACACATTGCAAGAAGCGTATCCAGCAGTTTCAAGAATGTTTATAAAATGTTTATTCGATATGAAAATAAAAAGGAAAAAGAAAATTAATTTTTGCATCCCATAATCTTTCATGTAATTTAATCCTTAAACAAGATCTCACGCGTCTCTGCTTTTTTACTTGGCGTTTAGCAGATGGTTCTGAGACTCCAATATTAATTTCCATCAGAGAGCATTTGATCTGCGAAAATGTTTGGACTATTCAAATAGGTATTAAAAGATTTTACAATATCTGTAATTTCATTGGAAGAGACACCTGATAATTTCAACAACTTCTTCAAATAATTTCTTGCGGCATCTATGATATTGAGATATTGTTTGTCGACAACATTATCAAATGATGAGAGATCTCGAAGATCTTCTGCCGGATCAATTGCTGATTCAGGAGCTGCTTCAAACTCGTCATGAATTTCGAGAGGCTCTTCCATTCCATCTGGAGTTCCGAGAACTTCATCAACATATTTGTCGATGATTTCTTCTGAGAACTCTGTAAAAAATTGCAACCAATATTGCTTTTTTTCAAATATTCTTCATTATTTGCTGAAAGATAATTGTCAGGATGGCACTCTTTCGTAAACAAGTATCCGAGAATCGATAAAAATTCATCTTTTGATTATAACTTGTAATTATCAATAAATCCAAGGGATTTAATGTCTCGGTGAATCAAAATGTATGCATCACCGAATTTTTTGTGTGTAACTTAAATATTGTTGCAATTTGAAAAATATCACAAATGTTTTTGAAAAATAATTTTTTCTCTCTTCATTTTTCCTCTTAGATTAATGGAAGCTTTTTGAAATTTATCTATTTCGAATTTCAAGACATCATAATCGCTGAACCATCTTGTTGATTGGAATTAAGGGTATGTTCCACCAATCATTTCTGGGTTCTACCTCAAAACTTGTGCGAAATAACGAAATTCTTGGGCAAAATTTGTTAATCACCATCATGTTCAATAACATATTTATATGCATTATTTAAACGATGGCATAAACATGGAATGACAATTACATCTTTAATTCCAGGAATTTTTGAATAATATAATGAATTTTTGTAATCTGATGATCATTGACGATAGAATAAACAAATTTTGTTTACATGATCTGGATGATTGTTGCAGCTGATAATATTCAGTATTCTTGATTTTACGGCCATGACATAGTAATCTGTTTTGCAGCCCATCATAGGAATTGAAGCTGATAGATATGGTTTTATTTCAAATCTATTATGAGTGCTCTACAAAAAACTCAACTACTACGACCATTAAAAACTGTTGTTTAAAAAGTTTGTCCGTTGCCGATAAAAGTATACATTGAAAAAAGTTTATAACTCTCTCAATATTGAGAGTTGGAGATTTTGTCTATAGAGACTTTTAAATAAAATAAAAAATAGATGGGGCTTCCGTTGACAAAAACACTTTTGATTCAATATTTATTTTTCACAAATTAGTTGCCACTTCATTTTTCTCTAATGCAGCAAGACAGTGCTAACCAAAATTCAAAAATGGGCAATTCGAAGCGCAGAGTACCTTTCTCTGTTTTCTCAAAGCCTGATGCGATTGGAAAGACCAAGAAAACATTTATGAAGAGCGAGCATGGAAGCTAGCCATTCATGTCCCAGCTAGCTCCTCACAATATGCCTTCTCCATTTCTCCAAAAAACATCTTCTCCAACGAAAAGGTTCAAGACCTTGATGTTGCAAAATTCGAACATGGAACTCAACATTTCAAATTGGATGTTGAGTTCCTTTTCACTGGCGAAGCAAAGTTCGTGCTTGAGAAGAACACAGATAAAGCTTTAAATGTTTTCTTCTCTGGATATGTTCATGAAGAACAAAACTATGACTCTGAAGAAGAAGACAACGAGGTCACTTTTATAGCTTAAAACTTTAAGAGTAAATTTTTTATCTTACTCTAATTTTTTATTTGCGACGATAAAAGTGCCAAGTGGAAAAAAGCGGGGTCGGTCACCCCCATGTCATGACTAAAAAAAGGGGCGTCCAAAGCAAACTCTCTTATCAAATTGCTCATAATAAGGATATATATTAACACAAGCTTAATCGAATTCGTCTCAATTCGAAGTTCTTTCCTAACTCCACACAAGAGGGCGAACGTAAGCTTTTTGATTTTAAAAAGCAGGATTATCATCAGAGCGACTCCGAGAAGATGGAAGCGGAGACTAGGAGCCCCCGGATGGAAAGCCTGTAATAATAAGATATTATTCATATATGTGTTCTTGATCAGTCTACTTTATATCATGGTGAAACAAACCAGTTTGAGAAAATTGAGAAGAATGTAAAGTGCATGTATTCAATTTTTCAATTCACTTTGTATGCCCTCGTTTTTGTTTCGGCTATGCTATTGCTTACATCCTTCATCATCTCCTGTTGAACAATGCTAATTTGTTGAAGATTTTTTTGGGAATTTCTTCTACTTATTTTATAAAGTGTATATTGTTTAAGTTTCTGCTAATAAGTAAGTTTCTCAATCCATTAAGCTTCTCTTACCTCGAATTGAACCTGGATATCAAGCGTGACCTCATGGAGAACTGTTTGATTGATATGCATTGGCAAATTGATCTTTTATTTTAGAGAAAATTGTTATTTAGGGTAATAACCTATGCTTTGTTATTTTTAATGATTAGTAATTAATAAAATAATAAAGTTTCATATGTAAATGGCCCAAATCATAATATTAATTTTTTTAAAAAAGCTTTCTTAAATATTGTGTGTTAAAAGAACCTCAATTGGTTTATAACAAACAACTCATTGCTCTTCATGTTTGAACCACTGATTAATTCTTTAATTCTTTCTACAATTGTATTTTAAACTGATTGATCAAATGATCTGCCAATAATAATTTAAGGCTGTGTCATTGTTTTCTGCAAGGTAAAATTCATCACCAGAGAGATCAACAAATTTCTTCATCGTAATTACTTTCTTTGCTTCATTGGTATCTTTCAGCATCATAATGGTTTCCGTAAAATGATTCTAGAATCGGACGTATGAAACTTCCTTCCGTGAATGAGTTAACAATCTCTGGAATTTCCGTGAAAAACTGAATAACATCATTTCAGAGGTAAGTGGTTCCAAGATTTGCGAGGCCTACATAATTCATTGTAAATAATGCAAATTTTGGTGTTTGAGTTTTTTTGTATCAGGATAGTACTTTTTTCAATTGGTTGCATTCACTATCTTCATTTTTACATTAGAGATCAAATAGATCTTAATTGTTCATTGATTGCAACTAGATAAGATAATTTGGTAAAGCAACCAAACCTTTGCCTATAACTGATTGTTGACAAAAACTGACACCATTCTTAAAAAGTGGAGGCGTTTTGTAAGCACTCACCTGCAGCAGTTAGGAAATTTGAGAATATATTGGTAATGAATTATTTATCTTTTAATCATGTGATTGATGTATCAATTGTTCCTTAAGCTCTTCTTTAACTTCATTACAGGTTTTTGGAGACATATTATGAAATCATCCGGAAACTAAATTGAAAATTCTTTTAAAAAAATAATGTTCCATAAAATTATCCATATATATATGAACTATTAAAATGTAACAATCCATATCCATAAATTGTTTTTGAATTTTATTTATGTGAGGAACCAAGCATTTTCTCAGTTGCTAGTTGTCATTTTTTGCCATTAGCAGCATTAGATTTACAGAGCAATTAAAAATATAGGCTCCATGTAATAATAAAAATCTTCTAAATTATTTTATCGTGTGCAGTAATAATATTGCTCCGGATCTAAATATTTCCTGGAACTAACTTGAATAGGCAGAATGCTGACATTTATTACAATCCATTTCTGAAATGGCAGACATTCATGACAACTAGCAATATTACAAATGAATTTATGAGTGATGGATATTTTTCGAAAAAGTGATATCTTGAAAAGAGATGCTTTCATGAGAAGGTGACACCATTTCTCGATCTGTACTTTGGAGTGAAGATGGAGTTTTTTGAAGCACTGAAATATTATCAGTACTTCAAAAACTCAATCTTCATTCAGATGTTACGAAATTTTCTCGGGATAAGATATATTGCGGAAAAAGTTTCCTTGCTTTCTAGAGGGAATTGTTCCCTCTGATGTATATATTCTTAATAATTTTGAGACACTCACCACTTTTTTCTCGCTTGATGTCACTTTTTTGAATATATATTCTTAAAAATTTTGAACGAAAGTCAAAATTCGAAAATTTCATGGATTTTTTGCAACTCTTCTTGCTCAATCCACCAATCTCCAGTCCAACAATGTCGCTCCATCTACTAGGAAATTGAATGATTACCTATTCTCGATCTATAAAAACAATTATATCAAGATTCGCGGCATAATTTACCCTAATCCTCTTCCCCCAACTCCAGAGAAGGTTAGAGCATTCATTCTCTTCTTTTACAATACCCATCCGAAAACTACATTCGCATAGTTAAAACAAATTCTTCTTTCAATAAATAATTATTTAAGATTTATGGGATTCGGTGATTTCAACAAAAACTAATTCATTCCAAATGTTTCTTGAAAGTCTGTGTAGGCAAATGCTTGGCGGAACATTTCCAAACGCTAAGCATCCCATTATGAAAACAGAGATGGTAGACATAGGAACTCGTGCCATCTTATATCCAAATGTCTACCTCGAAGTCATGATTTTTATGAATTATGCGTATATTTTTTAATGAGCGGCGCATTTAAAAGTATTTAATTTTGAAAAATGTGATCGGAATTTCAACCCGCATTCACCCAGTGCGCATTCAGAATTTGCACACATTCTAATATATTCTATGAATTTGATTATTAAAAGCGCACTATATGAAATATATTAAAATCTACTAATTTTACTCTATTTTATTTATTTAATTGGATTTCAATAATAAAAGCTAATGATGGTTTTAATTTTTATCAAGAAATTATGTGAAAAGAAAAAATAGTGTTGGTAAATATATTTTTGAATTTGATAATAGCAAATTGCGTAAGTGAAGTGCGAAAAAATAAAATGAACGCACATATAAAGTGCGATAATTACGCATCGTTGTATTTTATAAAAAATAAATTTCAGTCAAACTCACTGTATATATATATATATATTCCCAAGGCTCCTGTTATATCCTATAAAGCGCTGCTAAAAAATGTCCACTTGTGGTATGTTTATTGTCAATTTCTTTACTAAATTCTAACTATTTTTATAAATTCAAATTTTTCTTCTTTTAAAATTCAATCTTTCGAAGCGATAGATCTTTGAGTTGACTAAAATAATTTATAATACAGTATTTTAATTTTTCCAAAAAAACTTTCTGAAACAGTAAAATCAACTTTATTTTGTTGTTTTTATTAATTAAATTTATTTTTTTCTTAAGACGTATCAGTATCAACAAACAATTATTTGTATGTAAAAATATTATATAATATTAATAAATTAAATTTTTTGTCAAGCATTAAATGTTTCAACTGTGTGCCTTCCTGTATCTGTGTTCCAAATATACAATAATCTAGTATGATCGGCAGGCTGTATATCACTTTGCATGTGTACATTTGGTAAGGGGTGTAGTTCAATCCAGTGGCTGGATTGATTGGAAGATTTGAGTGTGGAGTATTTTTATTATATTCCTCAACGAAAGCGGAGATCTCATGAATTCTGGGGCATCGTTCTAGTGTCGGCCAGAATTTCTCGATCTTCCCATTTTGATATGTGGAGTGAGAGTCTGTATGACGCCATTTGTTGCCCCACAAATCAAGAAGATCTTGAAAGACCCCCAATTCTCTGAGTCGTTGTCAGTCCTGAAACAATAGATGGATCCATACTGAGAGAATGCAGCTCCAGCCACCCCTGAGGTTGTTTTGGCCAGCATATTGGGTTTTTGAAAGCATGCCGAAACCAACCTACTGAAATCATCACAGATTCCGTAAATAGGTTGGTTGCGGCAACCGCTGAAATAATGCACGTCGGCGTGCCAGATTAAATTAGGTGCGTATGTAACAAATTTGTCGAAAATATTTACGAAGATGCCAAAATAAGTATGCATTCCCGTTTAGCCGCAAGCGTTGCCATTGCTTTGTCTGGCCACAGGGAATTTCCAAAGGTCGTGTATAACAAAAACATAATTATTTTGGTCATATGGAGTTTCCCTGCCGCCGCGTTTAACTTTAGGAATTAGTAAGCCTTGTCTGATAAATTGTAGTTTTAGAAATGTTCATTCAGCAGAAAAACTATTAACATAGCATGGAAAAATATAATTTAATTCCAAAATCAAAAGGATGACCTAAAATCCAATTAAATGACGAGTATGTTGATGAAATTTTATCCAAAAAGTCAGATTTTGATCTTGGTTGTATAAAATGAAAGAGTCTTATTGAAAAAAATGTACAACGTAAATATTACCTCGAAGCAAGGTTGGGACACAGGTCCCATAGGGAATAAAGAAAATATTCCTCAACCAAACTTTGAAGTACCCCCAAGAAATTAGATTGGTAAACTTTTTCTTATATAAATAAATTTATTTTTTATTAAAAAAATCATAATAAATCATTTACTTTAACCAACAACGAGAAACAAGAGAATTATATTATTTTTTCAATAATTAAGAATTCAATCTGCCAAAATTTATAAAACAAGTATACATGGCAAGACTTTGTATTCTGTCATATCAAAACATAACAGAAGAAGAATATAGTGATGTAGAACATATTCCACACTTTACACTGAAAAGTGACACTTTGATGGATCTAGATTGAGCGATTTTTTAAGATGAGACGATAGCTTATGAGGTTCTGATCTCAAATTAGAGCCTCGTAAGCTATCGTCTTTTATAAAAAATGAAAAAATTATACGAATAATTTAATAATCGAAAAAAAATTTACAAATTTTAAAAGAATTTGTTGGCTATGATGTACTAATCATGAATGAGTACACTATAGCCAACAATTTCTTCGCAAAAAGCGGGAAACTTTGTCTGAATAGTTTAACATTCAGACAATGTTTCCCGTTGTCAGAGAGGGAAGGGAATGAGGCATTTGATATTGAGTTATATTAAACATTGGGAATGGAATTAAATGAGAATATAATAAAAAGAATATTTTGAAGTGTCGGGATTTTTTTTGATCCATTCCAACTTTTCAAAAGGCTACAACGCAGAATCTTTACAAAATATTTGAATAATTTTTAGATAAGGAATCTAAAATCAAAATTGCAATTCGAATTCGAGATGACTTATACAGAAGAAAAGAACAAGAGTTTCAAGACTTCATCTACCGTAAATTCCAGCGAATTTTTGTGGCGTACGGAAATGGGAAAAATGACATAAAATTGACATAAAACCTTATTTTTGACGCCAAAATTTGAATACTTAAATTTTAAAAATGAAAATTAGATAAAAATTAATTTATATCATATAATGTGAAAAAAATATAATTTCTTTGCAAAATAGATGATTCAATGATTGCATTTTATGTTTCTCATCATAGGAAAATTTGGAGGGTGTGAGAGGGAACAGGACAAATTTGCCACACGGCACTTTTTTAAAAAAAATTAATGGAGCGGAGCGATACTTTGCTGCAGGAGCCCCAAGGCTCCCAATCATTACGAAAGGGAACCTCAGGGCTCCTGAGAATCCATCAGCAGAGGCCTTTTCATTTGGCCTCTGCTGATCAAAGATTCGGCGAAGCCATTCTTCGTCTCAGGAGCCCCAAGGCTCCCAATCATTACGAAAGGGAGCCTCAGGGCTCCTGAGAAACCTCTTTGAGAAGGTTTTCTTAAAGAAAACCTTCTCAAAGATGATTGTCAGCATTCACTCAAAATCTACCAAGAGTTTCAAAGTTTCAAATCTATCTGAAATGAAGCTTTGAATCTCTTGTATATCTAATTGTAGAGGTACCTTTTCAAAATGTCTTCTATTGATTAAATTTAATCAGTAAAAGTCATTTTGAAAAGGTACATCTCTATAATTGCTAGTGAGCATTCACTCTTGGAACCTTGGAGCTCTTGTGTAGTGCATGAAAACTCCAAGATTCTAGCATAAAACATATATCATAGACATAATTTCTTCAAATATAATTTAAGGTTATTTTTTTAAAAAAAATAGAAAAGCGTAATTTAAGGTTATTGAAAAAGTGACACTTGGCAAATTTGTCCCGCACTCGGTGTGAGATACTATTACGTACAATAGTACTCACACCCTCCAATTCACAGACAAAATGGCTAAAAATTGGGTGCAATGTTAACAATTGTACTCATTTTTTTAGCCAGTCAGCTAAGGAATTGCTGTCTTGGGATCAAAGTACTATATCCTGTTTCCATATTACTTCAATTCCTTCTCTAAACTTATGAAAACTTCTTGCAATTGCGAACAATTGCAAGAAAATTTACAATATTCGGCGAGTGAATTGTTTCCTTGCAGACACTGAACCACATTCAGTGCCTTCAAGGCAACAATTCACTCGCTAAGTCTGTATATTCAGCATTTTTGAAAATTATTAGAAATAATGGTCTCATTTCAAAAAATTGAGAAAAAATATAAAAATTTGATAATAAAAAATTAAAATAGTTTAATATATAATATTACATCAGAATTTTTCGTCAAAATCCATTAAAAAAATCCCGTGCAAATTGTCACTTTTTCGGGAACCATTTCCGTACGTGATAGATCCACCAAGCACCAATATCTCTGTTAAAGGGCGAGTTCGACATTTAATTTAGAAAGATTCTGCCAGCCTTGCAATGGTTTCATCAGGAATAGATGCTTGTCCTCTTTTGGAATCTATAACGCTTAGATTCTATTGAATGCTGATTGTCCACCAACATGAAAATTGATTATAAAGTATTTTAAACAATTTAACATTTTATATTTATAATACCCTACTAGGAAAGACTCCAAGGCTTAAAACAATGAAGATATCTCTCTCATTCTAAAAATAGCTTTTTGATTTTAAAAAGCAGGCTATCATAATGTTGTAAGACGAGTTACGGAAAGTGAGGTGAACCGAAAAAGTGACACTTATTTGGTCGGATAAATTCCCTATATATTTACTTGTCAAAAAAAATCAGACTTTTTTTGCTTTAAAAAATTTATAAGTTAATTATTGAGAACGAAGGTGAAAGGAAATGGATATCTCTTACCTTTCATTCCCTCGAGAAAGTTCAAAAACTTGGGTGCAATCAGTTCTGATTGCACCCAAGTTTTTGAAATTTGTATAAGGAATTGTTGGCTATGATGTACTGATCATGAATCAGTACATCATAGCCAACAATTCCTTCGCAAACAGCGGGAAACTTTGTCTGAATAGTTTAACATTCGGACAAAGTTTCCCGCTGTCAGAGAGGGAATGGAAGGGTAAGAGGTATATATTCATAATGTATACCTCTTACCCTTTCATTCCCTCGAGAAAGTTCAAAAACTTGGGTGCAATCAGAACTGATTGCACCCAAGTTTTTGAACTTTGTATAAGGAATTGTTGGCTATGATGCACTGATCATGAATCAGTACATTATAGCCAACAATTCCTTCGCAAACAGCGGGAAACTTTGTCTGAATGTTAAACTATTCAGACAAAGTTTCCCGCTGTTTGCGAAGGAATGGAAGGGTAAGAGGTATACATTATGAATATATACCTCTTACCCTTCCATTCCCTCGAGAAAGTTCAAAAACTTGGGTGCAATCAGAACTGATTGCACCCAAGTTTTTGAAATTTGTATAAGGAATTGTTGGCTATGATGCACTGATCATGAATCAGTACATCATAGCCAACAATTCCTTCGCAAACAGCGGGAAACTTTGTCTGAATAGTTTAACATTCGGACAAAGTTTCCCGCTGTCAGAGAGGGAATGGAAGGGTAAGAGGTATATATTCATAATGTATACCTCTTACCCTTTCATTCCCTCAAGAAAGTTCAAAAACTTGGGTGCAATCAGTTCTGATTGCACCCAAGTTTTTGAACTTTATATAAGGAATTGTTGGCTATGATGTACTGATCATGAATCAGTACATCATAGCCAACAATTCCTTCGCAAACAGCGGGAAACTTTGTCCGAATAGTTTAACATTCGGACAAAGTTTCCCAACTTTCAAGCCGAAATTCGCGGATACCATTCACCAACTAGCTCTTGCTATGATGGTTATTAAAAATCAAGATCTATATTAAATTCAAAATCTACTCAAAGTCACTAATGTTCGATTTCGGAGTGTCAAATTACTGTACTACAGTTGCTGCTTCTTCTGCAACTTGCGTATCTCTGTAACGAAGAAAAAAAATATGTAAATGTTTTAAAAAGTAAGTGTTTATTCTTATTAATCTGACTGAGCTTAGTAAGAAGATGTAATCGATATTGTTAATTTGTGTTAAAAATTAGATTTTATTTTCGATTTTAAAATATTACCGAATTAATTTCTTTGATTGGCTCTCCTCTCGCGGAAATGTTGAAGAGAAATCCTCAAATCCTTAATTTCTCCATCAACTTTCCAAAGGGGTTCTTTGGTGGTATCATATTTTTCGCTGATATCATAAAATTTGTTTGGTGTAAACCAGGTATGTATTTCTGGATTTTTTGGTAACTGTGTATGTGGTGTTGCGTTATAATTTTCGATTAAATTTTGAATTTGATCCCAAGCTACCTCATCAACTTGAATATTCTGCCAAAATCTTTCGATTTTGCCATTCATGTAAGGGCAGTGTGGTATTATCGTGATTGATTCGACGTTTGCATTTTTAATAAATTTTTGAAAACACCGTAGTTTTCAAGCCCATTGTCACTCCATATGGCAAACGGTTTGCCATATACATCGAAACATTGTTGAATGACACGACTTGTTTGTGCCGCTTCTTTAGTTTCGAGATGTGACCAAGCCAAAATTTTTCGTGATTTATCGTCAATAACGGCATATAGATATTCACCTTGGCGATGATTTAAAAAGTGAATATCTACATGCCATATTTCATTAACGTAAAAAGCTTCGTATTTTGTTTGACCTTTTGCCTTTGAATTTTTTGGCGGTTGTGCAAGATTGAGAAGTTTGAAACATTTATTAACAGTTCTTTCGGAAAATTGAATGTTCAATAATTTACGGTCAAAATAATCTGTAGTTTTTTCAAATGTTGAAGTTGTATTTGTGCGTATTGAATATGGGTCATCTTCTGAATTTATATCCGATTCTGTATCAATTGAATTTGGACTTGATGAAAATAATTCTTCGGCTGATGAATCGTCGGAATTTGAAGAGATTTCTGATGATAACTGTTCAGATGAACTTGAAACGTCAGGAGAACTGTAATCAAACTCTGAATTTTGATTCCGTTGAGACAATTGTGGAATTGGAAAATGAATTTGAATATTTTGTTGATTTTGCATTTGCGATTCAAGTATCATTTGACGATCTGTTATAATTCGGCCGAAAGCCCGGGAAATTCCTATTTTTTGAACTTTATTATGTAAATTTTGGACAGTATTTATTAATTCTTGTGGTGGATCTTTTGGTTTTGGACCTGTACGTAATTTTGGAATTTCAATTTGATTGAAATTAAGAGCGTTTTTAAAAGTTTTATGTGATATTGTGGGAAGAATTCTTCCATCTGTTAAAGGGACATTTTGGAGAACGGTTTCGACGTTAATACCGCTTTGAATTTGTTGATTAGCTTGATTTAACCATTCTAAATCAATTAAATCGAAGATTCTACCACTCATTTGAAAATGAGTGGGGGACAAACTCGCCATTGTCACTTTTTCATTAACCTTAAACTTGTAATTTTCATTATTTTAATTAACCTTATTTCTTTCCCAATTCCTGATTTATTTTATTCACTTACTATTAAAAGTCACATTTTAATAAAATATAATAATTTATTTATAGCATTTTTTACTATACTGTAATAAAAAATTAATTATAATAAATTAAATGTTTATTAAATCAAATGTTTTCTTTGCAATAATATTTTTAATGTTGAGTAAACAATGTTGGGATCAAGTGTATCATTTTTCAGACCTTTCTGAACAGCTTCAAGCATACTGATGCATTCGACTTTTTAAATTGTGTCATTTCTTCGAAATCTCTTGTGACTTTTTTGATAACTTTAACACTTCTCTCTGAATCCAGACCTTTAATTTGCAACTTAATCAGGAATGAAGGAACAACACTGGAATATAACTCGATGACAAGTTCATCGAGTCGAAGATTTGGTTGTACACCACTTGTATGTGCCGGATACCATTGTGTCAAATTTTTTCTGAAATTAACTTTAAAAGTACTAAGTAAGATCATGAGATATAGCAATATATGTTTAAACCAACTTATATTTTGGTTGTACACCACTTGTATTGTTGCATGCTAAGTTCGGTCAATGATAGAAATTGAGTGGAAATTAATCGTCGAGGAAGTACGATTATGTAAAGTAAAAAAATGTTGTGGGATTTTTAATATTATATATTATTTTATAATAAAATTTTTTGAGTCATTTTAAGAAGCACATATAATTTTTTGAATTTAAAAATTAAAGTAGTGTCAAACGAATTTATCACTTAATTTAATACTCAGATTTCTTAAAATTAATGAAAAAAAGGTTTTCTGAGAACTTTTGAGAATGGTTTTCAAATTCCATTATTGAAAATATATAGGTATTGTATGAAATCCAAACTCTATATTTATTAAAATTCTAAATTTTTAATAAAATAACTTTTCAGAGGAATATGATTTTGAATGGTTGATTAATAAGTATAAAAATGTCTACGATTTTAAGGAGGGAATTGTTCCTTATGAGGTATACATCATAACTATATACCTCATAAGGAACAATTCCCTCTTGATAGCTGGGAAACTTTCTCTGAATAACTTATCATTTGGAGAAAGTTTCCCAGCTATCTATTAGAAACTAAAAGGCTGTGAGGCACTAATATATAATCAATGCCTCATAGCCTTTAGTTTCTTATTAAAAACGAGAAAACTTGTTCGAAATGATAAACAATTTCGAACAAGTTTTCTCGTTTTAAGGAGGGAATTGTTCCTTATGAGGTATACATATAACTATATACCTCATAAGGAACAATTCCCTTTTGATATCCTGGATATTTTTGAATATATTTTTTGAATTAAAGTTCTCAAAAGTATTATCAAAAGTGATTTTTTAAAAAATATCTCCAATTAATTAACTAATTAAAAGTATTATATTTTTAAAATTAAATAGTTTTTCAATTTTTTTGAAGGAATTGAGATACTTCCCACGACAATAAAATTGAGAGGTTTACATTATGACTGATCTTAGCATGCAACATTATGTGCCGGATACCATTGTGTCAAATTTTTTCTGAAATTAACTTTAAAAGTACTAAGTAAGATCATGAGATATAGCAATATATGTTCAAACCAACTTATATTTTGGTTGTACACCACTTGTATGTGCCGGATACCATTGTGTCAAATTTTTTCTGAAATTAACTTTAAAAGTACTAAGTAAGATCATGAGATATAGCAATATATGTTCAAACCAACTTATATTTTGGTTGTACACCACTTGTATTGTTGCATGCTAAGTTCGGTCAATGATAGAAATTGAGTGGAAATTAATCGTCGAGGAAGTACGATTATGTAAAGTAAAAAAATGTTGTGGGATTTTTAATATTATATATTATTTTATAATAAAATTTTTTGAGTCATTTTAAGAAGCACATATAATTTTTTGAATTTAAAAATTAAAGTAGTGTCAAACGAATTTATCACTTAATTTAATACTCAGATTTCTTAAAAATTAATGAAAAAAAGGTTTTCTGAGAACTTTTGAGAATGGTTTTCAAATTCCATTATTGAAAATATATAGGTATTGTATGAAATCCAAACTCTATATTTATTAAAATTCTAAATTTTTAATAAAATAACTTTTCAGAGGAATATGATTTTGAATGGTTGATTAATAAGTATAAAAATGTCTACGATTTTAAGGAGGGAATTGTTCCTTATGAGGTATACATCATAACTATATACCTCATAAGGAACAATTCCCTCTTGATAGCTGGGAAACTTTCTCTGAATAACTTATCATTTGGAGAAAGTTTCCCAGCTATCTATTAGAAACTAAAAGGCTGTGAGGCACTAATATATAATCAATGCCTCATAGCCTTTAGTTTCTTATTAAAAACGAGAAAACTTGTTCGAAATGATAAACAATTTCGAACAAGTTTTCTCGTTTTAAGGAGGGAATTGTTCCTTATGAGGTATACATCATAACTATATACCTCATAAGGAACAATTCCCTTTTGATATCCTGGATATTTTTGAATATATTTTTTGAATTAAAGTTCTCAAAGTATTATCAAAAGTGATTTTTTAAAAAATATCTCCAATTAATTAACTAATTAAAAGTATTATATTTTTAAAATTAAATAGTTTTTCAATTTTTTTGAAGGAATTGAGATACTTCCCACGACAATAAAATTGAGAGGTTTACATTATGACTGATCTTAGCATGCAACATTATGTGCCGGATACCATTGTGTCAAATTTTTTCTGAATTAACTTTAAAAGTACTAAGTAAGATCATGAGATATAGCAATATATGTTCAAACCAACTTATATTTTGGTTGTACACCACTTGTATGTGCCGGATACCATTGTGTCAAATTTTTTCTGAAATTAACTTTAAAAGTACTAAGTAAGATCATGAGATATAGCAATATATGTTCAAACCAACTTATATTTTGGTTGTACACCACTTGTATGTGCCGGATACCATTGTGTCAAATTTTTTCTGAAATTAACTTTAAAAGTACTAAGTAAGATCATGAGATATAGCAATATATGTTCAAACCAACTTATATTTTGGTTGTACACCACTTGTATGTGCCGGATACCATTGTGTCAAATTTTTTGAAATTAACTTTAAAAGTACTAAGTAAGATCATGAGATATAGCAATATATGTTTAAACCAACTTATATTTTGGTTGTACACCACTTGTATGTGCCGGATACCATTGTGTCAAATTTTTTCTGAAATTAACTTTAAAAGTACTAAGTAAGATCATGAGATATAGCAATATATGTTCAAACCAACTTATATTTTGGTTGTACACCACTTGTATGTGCGGATACCATTGTGTCAAATTTTTTCTGAAATTAACTTTAAAAGTACTAAGTAAGATCATGAGATATAGCAATATATGTTCAAACCAACTTATATTTTGGTTGTACACCACTTGTATGTGCCGGATACCATTGTGTCAAATTTTTTCTGAAATTAACTTTAAAAGTACTAAGTAAGATCATGAGATATAGCAATATATGTTCAAACCAACTTATATTTTGGTTGTACACCACTTGTATGTGCCGGATACCATTGTGTCAAATTTTTTCTGAAATTAACTTTAAAAGTACTAAGTAAGATCATGAGATATAGCAATATATGTTCAAACCAACTTATATTTGGTTGTACACCACTTGTATGTGCCGGATACCATTGTGTCAAATTTTTTCTGAAATTAACTTTAAAAGTACTAAGTAAGATCATGAGATATAGCAATATATGTTTAAACCAACTTATATTTTGGTTGTACACCACTTGTATGTGCCGGATACCATTGTGTCAAATTTTTTCTGAAATTAACTTTAAAAGTACTAAGTAAGATCATTTATTTTTGCATAATATAATGCCAATATGGTTTCTTTTGATTTTATTTCATTTATAAGCAAATCAGATTTACCCAAAAACTCCACTCCATAAGCGTTCATTTGCTAAATTAAAAAGTGACAATGGGCTAGTCTGTCTCTTTCTCTTTGAAAATTATAAGTTTTGAAAAAAACCGTAAATCATTATTGAATCTAAAAATATTTATGTACAAAAAGTCGGTATATATTCTATAATTATTTAAAATAATGAAAAAGTTGATTTGTGAATCATTGAAATATTAATGCTGTTATATATATATATCAGATGATATAAGATGATTTTTTAAATAAAAATAAAATTTAATTTTTTAATTGTTAAAATAAGAATAGTAAGCTTGACAAGTAATTTAAGTTTTTGCTTTGTAAAGTTATTTGGTTGGCAAATGCATTGTGTCACTTTTTGTTTGAGTTCACTTTCCGTAATTTGTCTTATGATAATAATTTTGGAATGTTCCCAAAGGTTGAATTAATCAATTTTCATTTAACTGGGAAAAATTTATTTGCTGAAAAAGCAGATGAATCAGAAAAAGAATTATAAAAATGGATAGACAACATACTAAGTTTGTTATTACGATATTTTGCAAGATCAAAAACAGAAGAATTTAAGAATCTCGTCATTCGTCAATATTATGAAAGATATGTTATTTATAAGAGCAAACCTAAACGAAAAGAAACAATATTAGATAATGGCAATACAAATGAAGAAAAAATTAAAAGATGGATCTCTAAAAGGAACAAAGATTGCGTTTGCATATTGCAATTAGTTTCTTATGAGCAAAAAATATTCTCTCTTAGGTTAATTTTAGACAAAATAGCAGGTTATTCTTATGATGATTTATTAAATAGCCATTTGTCATTTTGGGATGCAGCCAAGAGTTATGGATTAATAGAGTCGAAACAATAAGAATTACCGAAAAAGTGACAAAACATCAAAAACAGGGAGGGGTCTCAATTTTTATTACTTATATTATTTTACAATATTTATATAAATACTCTTTATAATATATTTTACAAAAAAAAAAAAAAAAAAAAAAAGGTAGTGGGGCTTCCAGGCACTTCGTGCCCTCTAGCCCTCCAGGAGCTTTTCACAAATTATATATGTTTTCATGTTTTGTCACTTTTCTGTCACTTTTCAGGTAAAAACATTTTTATTATATATATAAAATGAATTTTACAAAACCACCGTTACCCTTCTTTGGAAATAAGAGTAGATGTAAAGATATTATATTGAGAGAACTTAAGAAACTACCGAATGGTCTAACATTTGTAGATTTGTTCGGTGGAAGTTTCTATATATCTCATTTGTGCCATACTGTATTTCCTGACTCAAAGATTATATGCAATGACTTCGACAACTATATGAACCGTCTCAAACATATACCAGACACAAACAATATATTGAAAGAGTTAAAAGAAAAGATACCTATAGGTAAGATGGAACGTATACCAGTAGATAAGAAAAATATTGTGAGAGAGGTTTTGAAAAAAGCAGAATATATAGACTGGGATAGTATATCTGCTAGACTATTATATAGTGGTTCTATAAGATTCATGACATTGAAACACTTATGTCAAAAGTTTTATATCTTAACTATACAAATGTTTTCAAAGAGGACATAGAAAATATATTGAGGGTATAGAGTTTGTGAGATGTCATTGGACAGAGTTGTATGAAATATAAAGACAAGGAAAATGTTTTCTTTATAGTGGACCCGCGTTCTATAACACATGGGATTTTCAATACCAAGTAGACTGACTTTGAGAGACTCTTTAGAAACTTTAGACGTTTTACATAACCATCCATGCTTTTTACTTTACATCCGATAAAAGTGGTTTGGAAACCGTTATGAGATGGTTAGAGGACATACATGACTATGAGTTTAGATATGACAAGATAGAATATGAGAGAGGTCTATAAACCGGAGAAAGTGTCATAACAAAGAAATTTTATTAGTAAGTAAATGTGGTTTGAAATAGGACTACTTGTTTTAGGTTTTTATTGTGTCATTTGTTTTTTGACGTGGCAGAAAGATATAGAGAATATGAAGATGAACCAATGCCTGCAAATGTTCAGTATATGTACTCGTAAGAGATATTTTTATCTAATATTAATGGAGCACAGAACTTAGCGAATGCACAGCAACCTGGACAACCAAACCCAGAGAATTCCAATGAAGTTAGAATACAAACTGCAATGGCAAACTATGGTCAAGTGCCAACAGATGTAAAATGCAAACTGCCATGTCAAATGACGCTGCGTTAGGTTTGCCACCATGGTAGCAAAATGAGATGGAAGAGTTTTATACAAACCTGAAGTGGGATATAAACAACTTTATGCAGATGACGCGAACACAGGAGTTGACCCAGATATGTTTTCTACCAGAGGAGAAACAGAATGTATGAGCTCCAGTTAAAGAATGCTATGGAACTCAACAGGAACGTAAGAGACTAGGCGGACATTAGATTTTTACATATAGTAAAATGGGTTTCTTCAGTAAGATAGGAACTTTTCGAAATGTTGGAAGAGGTATATGGAATGGAATAAATCTGTCGGAAGAGGAATTTGGAACGGTGTCAAAAATATTGGTAAAAGGGTAGGTCAGTTCGTTGGTATTATACCTAAAGACCCTGAACCAGAAGAGCAAGCTCCTGTTATACAACAGCCTGAACCTGCACCACAGTCTAGTTGGCAACCAAATCCAACACCTCAACCGTATTAAAAAATTATATTTTTACCGTTCGATAGTAGTTGTATATGAAACTAAGTTCTAAGTAAAACGCATGGTATAATGGAATTATTCTTTTTCTTCCATCTGTAGTAAACCATACTTGAAAGTCTGAAATACTTCCACTCGGTGGTTCATATAGCTTTGTAGGTTTTTTCGTAAAAGTCATTTGCCAAGCATAAAAAAGAGTTTTGTGCGCCAGAAAATGAAGCATGAACTATAATAGCATCTGAGTCGAAAACATCTTTAAATAAATATGGTTCATCTCTTGCATATCGACTGTAAATATTTGCTAAAGGAAGTTTGACTTTCTGATTTAACATTCTTTGCAAATAATACCATGACATTGCAGTGAATTCTGTATATATTTGTTCGTCTTTCTTTGGATTGTCTTCATAGATTTGAAATGACACTTGTGAATTTTGTTTGTCATATACAATTCTCACATAAAGTGTGCTCTCGGTATTTGCATATTCATCAGCATATTTTGCATAACATGAATTTATTTTATCTTCTATTTTTTAACGCAGTCTGTAGAGAAGATGAAAGGTCAACTTGTATTAGCTCAATTTCTTCCCACATTTTTCGTTTCCCTTCAGATATATAATCTATATGAAACCTTACAATAAATGGAAAACTTTTATCTTCTACAGACACAAACTTCATTCTACGAAAGCCAATAGCTTTTGTGACAGATGGGTCTCTTAGCCATCTTAATGGGTAGTCAAAACGATAGCCTTCATGCTTTACGGTCTCTGTCTCAAACTTTTGACCTACGTTAGTAAAAAGTTCATCTAATGGTTTAGTTGTAGCAACTCTTGAATTTCTTTTTCTATTGGAAGCATATTTTATCTAGAATAAAAATGTCAAATGAAACAGCGTCTATGAGAGAAATACAACACAACCGACAACTCATTATGCAAGCTCTAAATAAGAACACAACAAGCTTTTCAAACTATTCTAAGATATCTGAGTCATTGAAAGAAGGAAACTTAAAACTGACGATAAACCCAATGACAGATGAGTTTCTGTTTCAAGACAGTAAGAACCATACTGTCTGTATAAATCCAACAAAAGAACTTTAAACGAGAAACCTATAGATGAACTTCTTTTGAAAGCAGATGTTAAACAACAAAGCTGACAAAGAGTATGTCATTGAAAAAGTTCAAGAAGAACATGACAGAGCAGATGCAACATATGCAACAAAAGCAGATGTTAACAACAAAGCTGACAAAAGAGTATGTCATTGAAAAAGTTCAAGAAGAACATGACAGAGCAGATGCAACATATGCAACAAAAGAACATACTCATCCTGAACTAGCAGACAAAACATATGTTGACAATAAAATGTCAAGTGAAGTGACAAGAGCTGAAAACGAATATTCTAAAAAGACTCATACACATACCATTGCAAATATTACAAACTTACAAGAAACCTTAAACAGGAAAAGTGACGTTGGACATACACATACCATTGCAAATATTACAAACTTACAAGAAACCTTAAACAGGAAAAGTGACGTTGGACATACACATACCATTGCAAATATTACAAACTTACAAGAAACCTTAAACAGGAAAAGTGACGTTGGACATACACATACCATTGCAAATATTACAAACTTACAAGAAACCTTAAACAGGAAAAGTGACGTTGGACATACACATACATCTTCTGAAATAACAGACTTAAACGTTAGCCTTGAAAAGAAGGCAGATAAGAACCATACACACGATTTCTTCGCAACTGTTGGTATAGAAAATATTGAAGGAACGGTTGAAGAAACTGGGGATGTATTAAATTGGAAACCTCCTAACTTTCCACAAGGTTTAACATCGGAGGATGACATAACAACGATGAAAGACATTAAATGTAGAAATGTCTATGTCATGGAGGATGAAAACAAAGTTAAATTCACTGCTCAAGATTTATATGATAAAAAAGCTGACAAACAGAGCTTCAAACATTAAAGACAGAAATACTTCAAACACTATATCCTATAGGTTCTATTTACACGTCAATGAACTCTACCAAACCAGAAAACAGTTCTGGGTTTTGGAACTTGGACTCAAATAGTCGACAGGTTTTTGTATTGTGCAAACTCTTCAAAGGAAACAGGTGGAAGTAAAACGATTTCAGGTGCAAATTTACCTGCGCACAGTCACTACGTAAATTTAAGTACATCTGAAGCAGGTTTGCCATAGTCATAGATTTTGGGATTGGTCAGCAATGACAAAGGTAAAGGATATGATGTTAAAGAGGACGTTAAGTTTGCTATAAATTGTTACTGGGATAACACTGATGTAGGAGGAATCCATTCACATCGCGTTTCAGGGTATACGCAAACAACAGGACAAAGTAAAGACTACATGCCACCTTACATGACAGTTTACGCATGGTATAGAATTGCTTAGTCGTCATTTTCAACTTCTTTAGCATATTCGTCAGGAGTTGTCTTATATTTGTTAGGAACTGTCTTTGAAAGTATACCACCTTGAACCTTAACAAGTTTGAAACGAGGTCTGACAATAGTAGTTTTATCTTCTGCTTGCAGTCTGTACATTTTGCCATGTTTGCCTAAAACTTCATAATATTCTCTTGTATACTTTCTTCTATTTTTACGAACACGAATGTGAGTACCTGTCGAGTTCCCATTGTTGTCATAGTCAATAGTATTTTCATATGGGTCGCGTTTAGGTATTTCTATTTTTACTTTGTCACCTTTCTGAAGTTTGAAGCCTGGCATTCTTTCTTGTTTGTCTCTTTTGACTAAACTATTAAATATATAGTCTTTCTCTAAGTCGGGGTTGTTTTTCATTTCTTCGGGGAGTGGTTTCCCAAACCTTTTTGTTTACGGCTATTGTAAATATTTAAAACTTGTCTCATCTTTGCCATGGAGAAGTGTCTATATTTGTCGTCATATGACATTTCATCTACCTCACCACTTTGTGGTTGGTTTAAGTCTCTTAAGATTTTTATACAACTGTCAATGACACCAAGAGCAGAATGGTTTGGTCGACAATGAAATATTGGTTTACATTTTTTGAACGCAGATAGTTTTTAATATCGTCTGATTTGAAAGAACTTTCACAGTCAGATGTCAGTTTTGTTGGATGGTATTTGTCAACGAATATTGTCAAAGCAGTTTTCACATCTAAAATATTTTTGGACTGTAATGGTATGGCTTCACAGTATCTTGTGTTTTGACCGACAAATATTAGCCAGTATGGAGGTCCATCTTCTCTATACCTCGGAATGTTTTCCAAGATATCCATAAACCAAGCATTTGGTGTTGAACTAAAGATTTTTATCATGAGTGCTTTCTTTGTCGCTTTAGAAACATAGGGGTCCTTGTTTGGATTCGTCATTTTTTAACCCATAAGAAATGGGTTTATTTGGCGCATTAGCAGGAGTTGCATCCAGATTTTGCGCGGGGAACAATAGCCAGAGGTGTATTTGGAGTTGGAAGGAAGATTTGAGTACATTAGGTATACTTAAAGAGAAAGCACAACCTATTATACAAACTGTACAAGAAAGGTTGGGAGGTAGCACGAGATGCAACAAATCTTATTCCAAATCCTGAAACAAGAGGAAAAGTTCAAGGATGGATGGACAATGTAGGAAGAGAAGCAGGAAACTACTATAACAAAGCAAATGACTACTATAACCAAGCAGGGCACTATATGGACCAAGGTGAAAGATTCTTTAACAGAGGATATAACCATGCACAACAATGGGTAAACAACAACCAACCGCAACCACCTCAAACGTGGGGAATGTAAATTTTTTTACTGAGATGAAATGAACAATACAGCATTGAGACAAATGGGTTCAAGATGGATTTGTCGACTTCCAGCAGTTACACAACCACGTGTTTGTCAAGTTCTTCCTATACCTCAGGAAGTTTTAGACCGACTTAAAAAACCTAACAACCAGTTGAAAACAAAACAAACTAAAATTTTTTACTGAGATGAAATGACCGAAGAAGTTGAAACGGTAGATTTGACACCACAAACAAAAAGTTCAGAACCATTGTCAAAACCTGTCAAAGAACTTACAGATGAAGAGAAAAATTCAATAATAGAAAGTGCCAGGTCTGGAAATACAAACCCTAACTATAAAGTCACTTTTCATAGAAATGGAACGGCTAGTATCTCAAAAAAGAAACAGACTCTCACAAATAAAATATTGAAGTCTGAAGGAGCTTTCGAGACAACAGATGGGAAGGTATTCTTCACTGACCAACAGTTCATTATAGAACATCTCATTGACTTAGAGTCAAAATATTCTAAACTTTACAACAAACACAAAAAGTTGAAAGGAAAACAAAAACAAATGGCATATGATATTTATGAAGATGTTGACGACACAACCATACCTGCAAGTGAAGTAAAGTCAGAGGAACCGAAAAGTGACGAAAAACCAAGAAGAAGGTGAGCCAAAAACTGAAGATAAACCAAAACCAAAGTTTAGTCTCCAGACTAAACCAAGTCAACCTTCATTAGCTGGTATGGGTTGGCGTCAAAGACTTATGGCAGCAGGCGGTTACGTAAAGTAAAGAAAAAACATTTTTTTATTTTTATAAAAATGCCCCCATATAGAATGGATAGAAAGTCTGCTAGAATAAAAGCAGAGTTAGAAAGATATGGTTGGAGAGTTTCAAAGAAGTTTAAATATAGGAAGGGAAGACCCATAAAAGTCTATGACAAATTGTCTGGTCTTCGCTACGAAATGGACTTAGAAACAGCACGCGCAAATTATCCAAACAGATTAGAGAGGTTAGAAGAAGAACGTCTTATGGACATGCCTTTCGATGTTAGTGAACCTCAAGTTGAAGGACACGACGGCTTTGCCAGATTCTACTGGAAACATGACGAACAATTGCATCCTTTGAGAAGGAAAAAAGGAAAAGGTGAAGACAAACATGCTCCCATGGAAAGAACAAGATATGCATATGAAAAGTACCGTGAAGTTAGAAGTCAAATTACATCTGGTCGAACCTTTACAGTAAACTTTGACGAAGGAAAGAACAAAGAAGGCTTCATGGGTGTACTTGCTGCCATTCAAGACGGAAATAAGAAAGGATACAATCTCAGACTAACCGTAACAGATTTAGATGGTCATATTTACTATGCACATGGCAATGTCACAACAGCCGCACAACTTCTTGACGCTTTCAAGACTACAAAGAGAGAACAAATGGTTGACTCCGACTCAGACATTTTGAATGCAATTGAAGGAATTGCAAGTGTAAAATTTGAATGGTACCAACCTAACCCGCAAGCAGTCAGACAACATGCTGGATACTTCCCGTTCATAAATAAGTCTGACATTGACTTGACAAGGTATGGAATTTACAATTCAATTGAAACAATTGTCAACGAACCTTGTATTCTTACATGTCTCAGGAACTCTGGTCTTGTTACAGAAGAGAAGATGAAGTACCTTGAGTCATGTGTGAAGACAAGGTACATTCTCAGAGGTCAATTGGCAAAAATTGCACCGTTGGCAAATGTCAATATCCGAGTCAACATACCTACAGCTAAAGGTTCTTCACATGACGACTATGTTGTTGACTTCAAATTGCCATGGTTGAAGATTGTAATTGTCCACAACCACTTCATGTTGAACGAAAGTCTTACAAACCCATTGTTCGGAAAAGGCAAGTGCAACATTGTCAGAGCTGTAAACATTCTTTTCGAGAAAGGTTTGTTGGAACCAATTCCAGATGACAAGCTGACAGAAACTTTTGTACCAAAAGATGAAACAAACTTTTCATTGTTGGTAAGACCAAAAGTTGTTCCAGACAAAGTTATAGCACAAAAGAAGTACACTGTTCCAAAAGGAGTTGGATTGTTCGGATACCAACCTGAACCAGAAGAACTTCCAATGAGGTTGCAAGAACTTCAAGATGCTATAAACAAACTTCCATTGAGACATCCAATTGACGTCAAATTGTATTGGAGAGCATCGGAGTTAGGTCAGAAGGTTTTATATGAAACAGGTTGCTTCGACGATGTTTATGAGATAGCAGGAGAAGTTTCTCAGAAGATAAGAGACTCGCTTGAATTTCCACGAACTGGTCCGATTGGATGCGACAAGTTCGACTCAGATGAAAAGATATACTATGTCGACCTTAACGCTGCGTACATGAGGTTTGTCCAATATATTCCAACTGGAATTCCAAACGAAGACGGTGAGTTCCCAGGAAGGAACTATACAGTTGGAAAAGTCATACAACAACTGTATGATATTAGGAAAGCTTCAAACCCCAAACTTGCAATGACACTCAAATTGCTTATGAATTCGACATGGGGATATTCCATAAAGAAACCTCAAGAGATGAAGAGTAAACATTATGAGAAGGTCGACAACTTTGTTGAAAGGTTTTCTCCTTTTGTTTTGAAGTACGAATTCACTCAAGGTCAAAGTGGCTTAGTAACCACATTAAAACCTATTGTCGAACATTGGTCTTACCCTCAGTTCGCAAAGGCAGTCCTTGACAACTACAACAAATTCTTCTCGGAAGTCAAATCCAAAGTGAAGGTTTACTATGAGAACATCGATGCACTCATGACGAACGAAGAAGGCTATAACAAACTCATTGAAATGGGCATGGTCGGTGAAAAGATGGGTCAATTCAAATTGGACAAAATTTTCACCGAAGTTCATGTAATATCGAAAAGGAAGTACTGGGGTGTTAAAGAAGATGGTGAAATAGTTAAACATTGCATGAAATAAAAAATTTTTATTCGAATTTGAATCGGACAGGTCGAGTTACACCATTCTTGGTCTCAAACTCATATATAACCTGTTTGTTTGTATTTTCGTCGACTATGGCACGAGACACAAACATTGACCAAACGTACAAAAAGTGTCATTTCGGATGGTCCCGCAGCCAATCGCATTCGAGCACTTCGAAGAAGCCTTACGTTCCAAGGGAGAGGGTGTCTGGTGCAAGGCAGAGGTCATGAGACTCTACGAGCAGTACATCCTCAATGCCTGGGAGGACAAATCGTCCTTGGAATGGCAATTCTACCAACTCCTCTGGGACGACCTCCTACGCAACTGGGATGACGAAAGAGTCCAATTCAGAGGTCAGGAACTACTTGTCCAAATTATCCTTAATTTAAGCCGCTTACGCAACTAAAAACTTAAATTTACTCGGGGTTTCCCCCTAAAATAAAATTTTTTTACTCTTAGAACCACTCGAGGTTCTCCTTACGGTTGTTGAGCTTGTCACCGTCAATGTGTCTGACCTTCGTCTTCTTGTTTGGATTTGGAACCCATTGAATTGCGACAAGCTTGCCCATGGAGATTGAACCGCGATTCCGAAGGGTAAGGTTCAAGTGTCCCAAGTTGTTGAGGACTGGGGTAAGAACCTTGCCTGTCTCCTTGTTGCGGATTTGGTATGGGTAGGGTTGGGAAATTTCGTAAGTGTCATCGGCAACAAGGGTTGCCCAAACTTCCTCTTCTTCGTGTTTCTCTTCTTCCTCTTCTTCCTCTTCCTCTTCTTCGTGTTTCTCTTCTTCCTCGACAATTCCTTCTTCAATTCTGTGTTCACGAATTACGGTGTTGGAGGTTCTGTCCTTTCCGAGTACCTTCCAGATGGCGTCTATCTCTTCGAAGAAACGGTAGATGAGTCTGGCAAGGTCTCGGTTCTCTCTCGCGTAAATGCGCAAGGTTTCCGTCAAATCATTCAGGCATTTCTCATTGGAAGCTTGGTTCATGAGGACATCGGCTTTGAGCTTGGTCATCTCTTCCATAAGACTACTTTGGAGAGTCTTAACGGTGTTTGTCAGATGAGCTTTCAAATTCAAAATTTGAATTTGAACTGGGCGCTTGTCTGGCAACATTGAAAGGACATCTGCCATTGTGTTCGGCTTCGGTGCTTGTTCGGACATCGAAAAAATGAAGTGGTTTGAGAATGACGGTTTTACTTCAAAAAGCTTGTTATGACGGTTAAGTCATACAACAAGTTTAAAATAATATCTTGTTCTTCTTCTGAACGTTTGTTGTCTCTTCCGATAAAAGTTTCGAACATGAGAACCAAAAAACGTTTTTTGAGATTGCGGAAGAGTTCAGGCAAACGTTCATATTCTGGATATGTTGGGAGCAGTTCAAAACATCTGAGCTGACTTTCGGACAAAATTGGGACAATGTCAGAAAATTCATCTTTGGTCGGATTGCTTGAAGGTAAGTCCCTTACATGTAAGTAGCTCTGGTAAAGTCTTCTCATTTCTGCTAACTTTTGGAGTATAGCTTCGTAGTTTAGAAGTTTTAATTTTAATTGTCTTATTCCACTCTTGACATCTAAACGGTAACTATCCATGAGGTCAAGAGTAGCTTTGGTAGCTTTAAGTGGAGCTATCTGTTCCTTGACTCCTGCAATTTTGGTTGCAATTGTGGTTTGAGCTCCTTCAAGTTCGCCGTCTATGTCGTTCTCAACGCCTTCAACCATGGCTTGAAACTCTTCATCGGTCCATTGAGATTGGTGTGGGACGAATTTAACTTGCTTCATTCAAAAAATGAAAAAAAATGTTTTTACTCAAAACGTTAAGGTTGACTGAACTGGTTGGATGTCGCCTTCACAGGTTATGTAGAACGGCTGACCCGAGAAGTGAAGGAGAGACTGAATTGCCAATTTCATATGGGGTAGGGGGTTCTCCTTGTTTGGTATTTTTATCCAAGGACGTTTGTTTAGGAACTTAACAAGAGCTTCTCTTTTGGCGTCCTTTATGTCGTCGTAGGCTGTCCCGTCTGGTATTTGAATTGGAATTCCAGTCGAAGTCTCGAGCTGAAGTGTAGACCTTCCAGAAATACTGGTGAACTTGACCTTGGGCTTCATTACCCTGCGCAAGTACTGCTTAACAACTTCATTTATCTCTATAAGGTAAATTGCCTCGTCAAATCCTTCTGGCATTCCGAGTCCTTCCATCCGACAGGAAAATATTTTCCCGACAACTGGAAAAAATTTTCCCGACAACTGGAAAAAATTTTCCCGACGACAGGAAGAACTCTTCCAGTTGTCCGTCCGTAAACCATTCAAATTTTCGAAAATTGAGAACTTTTGGTCGAACTTCAGAAAAAGTTTTTCCTTCCGACAGGAAAGGTTTTTCCTTCCGACAGGAAAGGTTTTTCCTTCCGACAGGAAAGGTTTTTCCTTCCGACAGGAAAGGTTTTTCCTTCCGACGGTTAAGCCACAAACAGATGTCCGACGTCCCACCAACCGAGCCCATATCCCAACCAGAAGAACCGAAAGCTGCAGAACCACAACAGTCTCCTCAGCAACCTCAGTTCCAGCAAGTACCTCCGATTTACTACCAATTTCCACCTCAATGTTACTACCCACCACAAGGCTTCCCGAACTACCCTCCTCCTCAGCCTATGCCTTACTTCCCCAACCCTTGGATGTTTATGCAAAACCCTGCCCCACAATTCCAATCTCAATCCAAGAGAGACCAAGAGTTCGAGGAAGGTCTGAACCGCTTACGCAAAGAGTATGCTACTACCCCAATGGAAGAAGACAGGCTCTCATCTCTTCCCTCAAATCGACCGATTCGACTCGTACCACAGATTCGGTTCGTGACCGTGAAGACTACCTCAAGCAGTCTGAGAGACTCTTCATCCTACAACCATTTACAGTTGGAGCTCTCAAGAACATGCGCAATTACGAAGGTCAGACACCAGCTGGAGACCGCAAAACAGACGTACTCGCAAGAGCAGTCCAACTGTCAAGACAAAGACCGAGATAGTCGACTTCATTCTTGCAGCTTGCCCATACAAGTAAAAAAATAAACAATTACGAGTTAAACTTTTTACTCTTTCTTTTCTGAGTTGTTTAGAGCTGGTTTCTCTTGTAGAACCTTTCGTACTCCTCCATGGTCATGTAATTGCGAATTTGGTACGCAATTCCAGGTTCGTTGTTTTTGAACCTTACGTATGTAACGCTTCCATCTTCCTCAGGGAAGTAAGCTGCTAACATCTGACCAAGTTTTCTCGGTGACTCGGAGCTCATTAAAAATGTCACTTTTTAAACGTTAAGTTTTTAGTCTTATTTTACCCTTTGTTTACCCTTTGTTTGTCAAGGTAGTATTGGAGTGCAATTTCTCCAAATTCTCTGTGTCGGAGTTCTTCAGCATTTTCCAAGGTGTACCTGGAGAACTCAAAGAAGTTGTCAAGAACATACTGCCATGCTGCTCTTCTGAGTTCGTCGGTATTTTGGAAGTGTTGCACCTTCGAGTCTTCGGACATGAAAAAATGACACTTTTTCAGCAAAAATATTTTAGGTGAAGAGGTGAGATTTCACCTCTTTTTTCACCTGTTTTTTCACCTCATGAATTTTCATGAATTTCTTCGTAAATGTTTTGTCGAAACTTCATCGTAATGAGCGTAAATGACCCAAAAATATATTTTAGGTGAAGAGGTGAGATTTCACCTCTTTTTTCACCTCTTTTTTCACCTCATGAATTTTCCCGAAATAAAAAATAAAGTTGGTTTTTTTAAAAAAATATTTTTTTATTTTTATTGTAAGAACATGTTAGCAACAACAGCACCAAACTCTTTAGTCATGAACCCAACTTCAATGTTAGTAGAGATGAAAAGCTTCATTCCTTCTTCATATACTTTCGAAACAACAATCCAGAAGATAAAGCAAGAACTTCTCCAAGGAGATTTAGACTGTAGTGCGAAAGATGAAACAAATGAACAGTATCTTTATGAAATGCAGGATATTATTGACCATCTACCTAAACTTCCTGAAATACAACAACAAAAGCTTACTATTCCTGAATTCGATGAAATAGAAGTCAAAGCAACTGACTCGGTAGAAATAAAGAAGTTCATACGAAAGGTAAACTATGAGTTTCTTGGATTTCATTGCAACCACAAAGTCATGGACAAAGACTGCGATATGGTATATAAAAATGTTTCTGACATATATAAATCTGAAGAATTTAAGACCTACGACAACTTTGTTTCGTTGTTGCAAAATGTGTATGGCAGATAAGAGATAAAGATAGAAGAGGTAAAGTATGGAACGAACAAATAAACCAGCAACTTTTGAGTTAAAGAAAACCATTGACGCCTTAGTTGTACTTGCAGGTCAAATTTCAATGTACAATGCTAAAATGAACCCACAATGTTCTAAATGTAAAGCAGCAATGAGGAAATATAACTACTCCGTCAAAGAGATAGAACGTATGCGAAACGACTATGCAGATTTAAAGAAAGAAGCAGAGAAACCAGCAGAAGATAAAATGGACATGTTGACATTTCTGAACAAAAACTATCCAACTGCTGACGATTTCCTTCTATCTGACGTCAAGAAGAAGTATAAAGAAACTTTCGGTATCGTTAAAACATTCGATGTACTGACAGAAGAAATAGAAGCTACGAAATTGTTTAGGATTTCAAATATACATCATACAATTCATGTAAAACGCTTATAAAATAACAGGTGAAAAAAGAGGTGAAAAAAGAGGTGAAATCTCACCTCTTCACCTAAAATATATTTTTATTGAATTCAGCAACAAAATTCTGAGTAAAATAATTTTAGGGCTTGTGTCAAACCGTTGAGTTTTCACAAAATTTAAAAAATAACGTTTACCATGTGAAACGCTTATAAAATAACTGAGGTGAAAAAACAGGTGAAAAAAGAGGTGAAATCTCACCTCTTCACCTAAAATATATTTTTGCTGAATTCCGTATGAAATTTCATGAATTTCCTCATATGCTTGCTTCCCTCGAAAAACCGAGAGAAGAACAGCGAGTAGTGAAAAAACCCTGGTCGCCAAAACTCTTTATTTTTCAAGCTTGACTTTTTACAATTTGAACTTTGTTTGCGTAGATATGAATTCTGAAAGAAGTATGAGGGTCTTGTATGACTTTGTACTTCTCCCATAGTTCATGTCTGTCAAACTTACCTGCCATGGACTCTTTCATAAGTTCCATGAAATCGTCTTCGGACAATCCAGGGAAAAGTATGATATCAGTAAGTATTCTTTTAACATCCTTACTTAAACTCTTTGCTGTCTGTACACAAATGACAACTGAGATGTTAAAGTGTCTGAGCTTCTTAAGAATTCGACACATATCTTGTTCTCTGTTCTTTAACAAAGGATGAGAAGCAAAGTCATCTAAGATAAGAAGACATCTATGAGGGTAAGTCTTCCAATCGTACGATTGCAATTTCTTCGAAATGTATTCTATCTCTTTCTGTTTGTTTCTGAAGTGTTTCTTCTCTAATATTCTCTGCATTTCCTCATTTGGGTCTTTAAACTTAGAATTTATATACTCATTTATAGCATTGTACTTCAAAACTCTTCTTTGGTACTTCTTTATCCAATCTAACAACTCAGTATCCTTTATACATACTAACTTAGACTTTTTTATAATATCTTTGAACGAATTTACGGTTTGGTCAAATTGACCAGAAGTACTACAAATGACTACTAACTCATAGAATGGGTTCTTCTCATCTAGTTCTTGTTGTTGTGCAGCCATTTTAAGATAAGTGAAAGTCTTACCCGACCCAGGTGGTGCGATTAGACCTGTTATACCATTCTGAGCAAATAAGAACTTGTCATGTATGGGTTTTATCTGAGCATTTTCTAACTTCCTCTTGTTCTTGTTTAAAACATTCTCAAATTTCTTGTCAATGTCAGCAAACTTTTTTTCTAACATATTTTTAGAAAAATTAAAATTTTTATCTTTTTGAAAATGTCTAGCGATTTCGCTATCTATATTCGAGACAAGCTTTTCGACAGCAAAACATCTGTAGACCATAAAATCTTACATAGTGTAAACAAGAAAGGTGAATTTGTTCTAAAGTTCTGTTTCTGGGAATATGACAAGAACCATAAAACATTAGGCAGAGAAGTCTTTAAGTTTGTCAATGACAGACTTGTTGACAGAGATGACGCCGATTGGAAAGATGAAGTCCAACAAAAGTTCTTAGAATGCAAAGAAGGCACATGCGCTGTTCTTGAAGATGAAATAGAAAACAGAATAGAAGAGCTATTAAAGGACAAAGAACTTTTACATAAATATGGTTCTGAGAAGTTTGACATAACTCCACCAGAAAAGAAGAAGAAGAGAGAAAAGAAAGAAAAGAAAGAAAAGAAAGTAAAGAAGAGAAGAAACCTGAACCAGTTCCAGAGAAGATATGACATGTAAAAATAAAATTTTATTTTTAGAACATTTCTGGGTCAATGTCAATGTTCTCTTCCTCTTTAGGAGCAAACACTGGCTTAGACTCTAAAATCTTTTTACCCAATTTACCTTGAACTTCAACTATCTTAGACTCATAATATTCATAGTCGTCTGCTTTCTTTGGTTCATAAGGTATAACAAGTTTGTATGCTTTGCCTTCTTTAAGGTTTGAAAACCTTCTGTCAAAATTTTCTTTGACTGCTAACAAACCTTCTATGTCTAAGTCTTCAAATTTCGCACCATTTTTAGTCACAATAGCAAACTTAACTGGTTCGATGTTCCAAACTTTGTCAAATGTAGACTTTTCAAAATGGTAGAAGTAAACATTCAAATAAGCGAATGGGTCTAGTTCTTCTTTGACTTCTGTCATGTACTTGTTGACTGAAATATATTTCGTCATCTTTTCTATCGGATAAAAAAATATTTTTTTTAAATTTACTCAGAAAAATTTTTCTTTGTATATACGCCGTTCTGAACATCTAAAAGATTTTTGACATTTGCCAAGAATGTACGTTTAGAAGCTGCCATATAACCATATTCTTGACAATATTGTTTATATTCATCGTACAATGACCTTTCATCTAAACACTCAAAGTTAGTCTCATCTATAAACAGTTCATATACACTCTTGTTTGCTTCTAACAATGTTTGTCTTTCTTCGGTATATGGAATTTGTCTTGGATTGAACTTAGAAATATCTAATGTCATGAAATATGAGAACAAGTGGTTGTAAAAGTTAGGTGTCAAAGTTTCTGCTAAGTCGTCAAAATATTCTGTATCTTGCATATGAGAATCTGACGTTCTGACAACTACATATCTTCTGTCAGAACTTTCTAACTTCATCGGAACGGCATTGTTTGAAACCATGATGAAATTTGCAACATTTTCACAAACTCTTTGGTCTTTATATTTTCTTTCAACAACTCCAACTTTGTCTGTTATAAGACTCTTCAAAGCATCTGAGTTTAAAACCTTTGTTGTATCTATACTTTGAAGTTCGTTACATACTATAAGTTTCATATTCTCTATTGAAGAGTTAAATTTACCGCAGATGTTTTCTAAGTTTGTCATATTCGGGTTCGAATAGCCCTCTAACAGTTTGCATAAGATATCTGTAAAGAAAGTGTTCTTACCAGTTCCTTGTTTTCCAATTATAATGAGAGCAGTTTCATTTTTAGCACTTGGATGTTGTAAGATGTTTGCAAACCAACATAAGATATACTCATAGACTCTTTCGTTTCCATTGCATATAATTTCTTTGACATGGTCTAACCAAGCTTCTATAACATTTTCTTTCCATTCTACTTGTTCGTATTTATATCCAGTGAAGATAGAATAGAAGTTTGGAGATGGTGTATAGAACTTTATACACGAACTGAAAAATCTTCTAACTTTGACAATAAGATATCCCAAGCATCTAACATCTTCATGCCAACTTGTACGACTTTTATTTTCTTAAGTTTCTGTCTACATTCTTGTTCTGAAACTATTGTCGCTCTTGGTTTGTTAAAGACAACATCCCATTCTTTCATGACATAACATTCTGGGGCAGAGTCGACATAAATGACTAAACGTTTCAAATTCTCGACTGCTTTGTTATAGTCTCTAAATGGACACATATTTCTGAAGGCTTGGAAGTCATAAAAATCTGAAACGTCTATTCTGTACATTTTTATAAAAATAAAAAAAATATTTTTTTTATTCTTGACTTTGTTGTTCTTGAGCTATTTGTTGCATTTGTTGTTCTTGAGCTATTTGTTGTTGAAGTTGTTCTTGTAGTACAATACTTTCACCAGTTGCATCTTCCAATTCGAAACTTTCTGCCGTCATTGACAAATACATAGGACATAAAAGTTTTACAGGAACAAAGTTTGCGTCGACTAAGGTTAAGTTTATGTTTGCTAAAGTGTTTGAGTTCACTAAAGCTGAAAACTCTGCATTCGAATGAACAATAGGCAAACCAGCAGAGAAAGTGTTGTTTATACGCATGAGTATCTTTTGGTCATAGTAGTTTCTGTCGACATTCGAATAGCACTTTGAACCTAAGTTTGAAACAATATATAAAATAGGTGTACTTAAAGTCAATGGAACAGACAAACCTTGTATGACACCTTTTCCTGTTATAGGAAACTGTTGGTAGTAAAAACCAGATATAAGTTTTGTATTATAGCTCATATCGTTTATACTAAACTCGGTCGGACATCCAAACATAATGAAACCTGCTCTAGTTGCAGCACATGTTACATCCGTCCTTAAAGTATTAAATAAGTCAACAAAACCTGTTGGTGGTATATCTGAGTAAGTATCTTCAAAGAAGTATTTTTTACCATTCACAACAACAAAGTCTTCTGGTGTCAAAAGAGCAAAACAGGCTTTAGTCGTCATCGTGTTTAAGGTCAGTTTACAATATCGTCCTTGAGGACTTTGTAAGTTTGTTGTTATAGAATTATATGACTCAGGGTTTTTAGTCGTAATAGTATAAACCACTATGTCTTCTGCCATTTACTTAGCAAGTAAATTTTAATGAAATGTTGTGGTCGTCAAATATTTTTATGACGTCTGGGAAACTATATTTTAAGTTCAACGTTTCACCTCCTTTCATAACGTATATCTTGTCAATGACATTATATGAAACACCACAGCAAGCAATGTCGGGTTCTATTTCTTTGATGTTTATATCGTCTGCCTCTGTCAAAAGTTTCAATAGTTCTTTCAAAATTTCATGAGGTGCAATGACATATGAGTTCACTTTTACAGGGTTGTGTTCGACCAAGTTTAACATTATACCCAAAGCTTGACAAATCTTCTCCTGAGTTTTAAGTTTGTCTTTAAGTTGTTGGTAGTCGTTTCGAATATCTGCAACAGAACTTAAGTCTCTGCTAACTTCAGGATATGTTGGTTGTTCTTTTACAGGAACTATTGTTATACCATCTTCGTCTTCGTATGGTTTCTCCACTTCAACATCTCTGTCTTTGACATTGACAACAACACTTTGACTGTTTGTTTGAGTTGGTGAATTTAACTTCACATCTGCCACCGCCATTAAACCTTTTGAAACACTTACGCTTCTATTTTTCGGAAATGACATTTTACTTAGAATAAAAAGATGGACGTATTTGAGTATCTCTTCGAATTGAAGCAGAACAAAGTTTACACACACAAACAATACAAGTTCATTGACAGAGTAGTTCTTTACACAAACAATGGAAAATGTTATAGAATAGCAGTCTTTGCTGAACCAAAATATTTTCATAAAGCAAAGAAAGTTGGTATAACTGAAATGGTGAAAGTTCTTGAAGCAGACAAAAATATAACAACAAAACTTACAGATATTTCTAAAGGTAAGTTTATCTTACAATTTTATATCAAAACTGGCGTACTGTCAATATTTGACGGAGAGAAGTCAGTTCAAGAACAACTTACTGACCTGCTGCCAAAATCTGCTCGATGGAAGCTGTCGTTATACCAATCTGAGGAGCCCCAGCAGGTTTCATCGAACGAATTTTCAAAAGAGCATCTTCCGTGAAAAGTGCTATTGGTTTTGTAAACTTCTTTGCTTTCAATTCATTTGGACCGTCTCTGTCACCAGTATATTGTATTTGAACTGTACCAACAGTTGAAATACCACCCATAAAGTCTTCTGAGTCAGCAAATGGAATGCCAAGCCAAAAGTTTGAACGGTCTCCATTTGTATATTGAGTGTTTTGAGCTCCTGTATGGGTCCATACTTTCACATATGGCATAATAGAACTTTGCATTTCAGGGTTAATGGTTGTTGTGAAGTTGTTGTTAAAGTTCATAGCATCTAATGTCAAGTTGTATGACCTCATATCCTCAACTGTAGAATATTCTTCTCTTGGATAGTATTTGCCATCTATGTTTATATGGTATTTAATACCAGGGTTGTAGAAAAAGAATAGTCATTTATAGTTCGTCTGAACAGTACAAACATAGTATCTGCATGTTTCATTGCAGTTGTTAAGCAATATCTGTTCTTGCACCTGGGTCAGCACTTTGGTTTCCAACTTCACCTGCAAAGTCTTTGACAGATATTTGGTGTATAGGGAACATAAGTGGAACTGCAATATATTTGGCAGCTAAAGCATTTGAAATATCTGGGTCCAACATATAGACTGCAAGTCTGCTTTCTATTCTCTTGCATTCAAATTTTTCGCATGTGAACTTAACTGGGTCCCAAGCAGTTCCAGCAGCATTGAAGTAGTAGTTTACTTCAGTGTTGAGGTTTGAGAAACCAAAGTCTAAGTCAACTTTGTCTTTGCAAAATTCGGCGAATGACGTTTGATTTGCTCCCTTTACGTCTGTAAGAGTGAATGGGTCTTGTGTTGGTGCAATGACTAAGTTATTTTTGCTTGGAGTAAGTTCGATAGAAATTTTTCCTGCCCAGTTTGGCAAGTATCTTAAAAACCTGAAGATGAGGAAAGATGACAAAGGAACTCTAAGTTTCAGTTTTACTTTGGTTACTGCTGCTGCAGTTTGTCCAGAAAGGTTAACATAAACTCCTGGAACGTTAGGGTCAAGTCTTCTTATTTTCTCAATAGTTGCATACTGGTCTGTTTGTTCTCTAGCTTGTGGTTGTACTGAGTTTCTCAAAGCGAACCATTCATAGTTTGCCCATGTTACTGTTTGAACTAAGTCAGAGTTAGAATATATCTTATATCCCATGAAAACTTCTGGAGCATATTGGTATCCGACATAGAAAATTCCATTGCAACCTTTCTTGTCAGACAACTTGGCAGAAGGTTTTATTTCAATGTCTTGTTCCACGTATAAGAAAGAGTTGTCAATAGAAATTATATGAAACCTGTCGCAAGCAATATCTACTGTTGTTGAAGAACCTTCTCCAAACTCACCTACGTTTCCATAAGAAACAGCAGTTGTATATTCGTAAGTTCCAGGAACTATTTCTGACCTTCTAATGGCATTGTCGCATTCGTTATACCATTCGGAAACATTTCCATTCATAGCATCCAAAACTGTTGGCGTTATATTCTGAGCGGCGTACATTTCATATGAGTAAAAATATAGAATAGTTGGATTTATATGTCATAATAGAACCCACGTGACCAAGCTTTACTTTCTTCCTGACTGAGTTTTTAACTCTTCTTTTTCCTTCATTGCCCTCTGCTTGAAGTTGTTGCATCTTTGCATTATGTTCATCTAGTATGTTGCAAATTTCCCATGTCCTTTTTGCCTTTTGGCTCTGGTCGCCCATCTCAGGTAACCTATATCCTAGAAAGATTTTGTCATAGTTTGTATTTGAGTCTTCGCGTATTGTTTGCATGACTCTTTCCTGAGTTTCCGGTTCAAGCTCTTCAAACAGTGCCTGTCCATATGGAATATGCTCGTTTCCAAATATATGTTTTTGTAGCCATTCTGGTTTTCTTTCCATGTTACCAATTATATCTTTTGTGAATGGGAAAGCTTTTACCCAATCTTTCAGTCTTTCGTCGTTTATTTCTGTAGTTGGTTTTATTTTGTCAAGGAACATGTTTTTCAATACTAACATTTCATTTGGTACTGTCCATTTGAGTTTTCTTAAATATTCATCCCTTCTCGTTCATTGTCTGCAAAGTAAGTTTTTATGACATTTTGTAAACTTTCGTTTGCAAGGTCATGTACAATAGGTTCTCTTCCTTCTCTCTCCCTAACTTTCTTTCTAAACTCTTCACCAAATATACCATCTCTATGGTTCTGTGTAGTTCTTTGAGATAAATGTTCTAGAACGTCAGGTGTTATATTTCCATCAGCCATGTTCATTTCATACTGGTCCAAAATATCTGCATGTTTCATATCTTTCAATGGCATTAAAGCCGCGCTTAAAATACCAGCTATATCTGGTTCACCATTGACTTCCATTGCGTCTACAACTTCTTGGAATTGTGGTTGTAAGTTTATGAACCACCTATCTGGATTAGCTTTATGACCCCATCTCATTGTAGTTCCATCGTCTGCAGAAACAAAAGTAGGTTTGTTTCCATCTTGGTTAGGTTCTGAATGAACTTTAAACAATGTTTCATTTCTATATGTTTTCTTGAAATTTAACCTTTTATTTTCACCGAGTTCATCCGAAGATTGAACGTTAAATGCTCGTAAGTAAAAAGGGTTGTTGTATTTGTGTACATTTTCTTTCAGTTTCCATTCTATGCTGAATATTTTCATCTGGTGTTGGAGTCTTTTGTATGTCGGCAAACATTTTTCGATATTCTTCTACTATGTCAGCCGAATTTTTTTTAGACTCTTGGAAATATTCCATATTCTCCGCATACTCTTGTTGAGGGTCAAGATTTTTCGGCTGTTCCAAATCTTCATCTAGTTCTGTGAAGTTAGTTTCCAAAGGAGTGACTTGTTCGTTTCCTTCAGGCTCTTCTAGCTGTTGTTGCTGAACTATTTCTTCCATGTCTGGTTGTATCTGAACTTCTTCCTGTGGAGTTTCTTGTACCTCATCTGCTGGCATTTCATATATTCCGAGACCGTTTTCAACAATTTCCCTATCTACGTCATCCGCATTCATAAGCTTTTGTTCTTTCGTTCCGTCTCTATTTTTTACGCGTTTCATGACGAAAGTTGAATTGTCATTTAGCTCTGACATCAAATATCTCGGAGTAAATTCATCCATGTCATTTGGATGATATGCTATTAAATCATATCCCTTAGCGAGCTTGTATTTTCCAGGTTTGAGATTATATCCGTTTTGGTGCTGAGCCATAAAGCTAAATAGGTTCGGGTCAGTATTTCCATCCTTGAACTTTCCAATAGCTTCTTTATATCTGTCACTAAAGTCAACAGTATCTGGGAAACCACACTCTTCTTTAAGCATTTTTAAGAATTCTTGGTTTCCTTGTTCTCTACTTCTTTTATGTCCTTGCTCTGTTTGTGGAGGTGGTTGTTGTGCAGGGTTTTGAACTGTTGGTTGCTGTGCTGGTTGTTGTTGTTGTGCTGGATTTTGAACTGTTGGTTGTTGTGCTGGTTGTTGTGCATGCCTGTGTCTGTGTCCATGTGACGATGTAAATGTTCTAGGTAGTCCTGGTGCAGGTGCTTCTCTTGGAGGGTTTGGTGGTATATAAGTTCCACCAGCTGGCACATATGTTCCATCTGCAGCGTAATGTCCTACCTGACTTTTCGTTCTTAAGAAAGCATTTACTAGGTCTGTTTTGGTCTGTTGTAACTCTTTTTCTTGACTTTTCACAACAGTTGCTCTAACGGCGTCATAGGCACTTTGAACTGCCTGTCTCGTTGCTGCATCTGTTATTTTCGTCATATTTTGTGCTACTTCTTTTAACTCTTTGTCGAAACCTTCAGACTTCAGTTTCTTTCCAGATGAGAAGTCGTTCACTTGTTTCACCTTACTATGAAGAGCTTCGAAAGCGTTCTTAAAGTCAGCATTTGTTAAAGCTTCATTTGAACTGTCTTCATCCGCTTGTATTTTTGTCCTTATTGACCCTATGAGTTGGGCTGCTTTAGCGTTGGCTTGGGCATCTAACCAGTCATTGTTAGCTTTTATATATTCTGCGCTTTTCATTGCCTTTTGCATGGCTGCGTCGTTATTTTTACTTTCTTGTGCTAAGTTTTCATACTGTACGGTTTGGTTTTGCAACTGTAAAAGTTTTTCTGCCTTTACATTTGCTTCAACTTCCTTTTTATACTCATCGCTATCCATATATGTCTTCAGGGCTTTTTGTTTTATCTCTTCATCTTTCAGTATTTTATATTGAGTAGTATGGTTTTTCAAATTTATGACATCTTGTTCCATTTTTGCTACTTCTGTTGCTTTTTCTGACACTTTTTTCGCATATTCCTCTGTACTTAGTTCTTTCAGTTGTTCTTCTTTCTTCTTTTTCTCTACGTTTAACTCATTGAGTTTCTTTGTGTGTCTGTCATATTCTAGTTTCTTTTCGTTTTCACTTATTTGCTTCTGTATGTCTATGTTTGACTTTTTGACATCTGTTATTTGATTTTTGAGTGAACTCAAATTCATTTGACTTTGAGGGTTATAGGCTGTTCCGTCTGCAGCTCCACCATAGCCTGCCATTTTCGCTAAAAGTGCCGCTCTTAAACCTCCACTCTGTGCACCAACAACTCGGTTTAAAAGCATAGGATTGCTTGACATTTGTTGCAACATAGTGGGGTCATTCAGCATTTGTTGTTGCAACTGTTGTTGTGGTGTCAGTTTTACTATTGGATGTTTCAATGCTCTCTTCCTCTTACGTATATTCTTACGTAGCTTACGTGGCATTTTAAGTGAAGTTAAAAAGCGGTTTTTGACAGATGTTTATATGACACTTTTTGTTCAGCACAAAAAACTACTCGGTCAAAGTGTTGTCAGTTTTGTAAAATAACCGTCCTATCTCATTCTATAAGGGGAAAAGGCTTCTCAAAGTATACTTCCTTGGAACGCCTGTAACTTTTCCTGTAGCGACGATAGACCCTTACTTGTCCGGACAAAGTTATACTATTTTGAGTGCTCTACAAAAAAGTCAACGGCGACGACTCTCAAAAACCGTTGTGTAAAAAGTTTTACCGTTGGACAAAAAAGTATATATAGAAAACAAAAAACGTTTATAGTTCATTCAATATTTGAGATGGAACGGTTTTCCAACGGTAACTATTAAATAAAATAAAATTATAGAAGGGGTTACCGTTGACGAAAACGGTTTATTTTAAACTTTTCTATGAGTAGTCCGAAAAAAACAGTTCATTTTTGTCTAATGGAAGCCAACATTAACAATTCTCAACCGCTAACCAAAGCCAAAGCCCCACAACCTCCAAGAACTGGCACAGCTGTTAGAATAACCGCCAAAAAGTCTAACAGCGAATTAAGAGAAATTCTTCAACAAATTTGCTCTAAATATCTCAAAGACGCCGAAGAAAACACACAACCAGACGCTATATACAATACTCAGTTCTGTGAAGTTCTGAACAAAGCAATTGCTAGTTCAATTGAACTTACTAAGACAATTCCAAGTCCAATTGAGCTTAGCGATGTCTTAGTTCAGTATTTTCCAACATTTACTAAGCTCATAATGTTGAGAACTTTATACCAAGTTCGTCAAAATCTTCCTCGTTACATGCAACGGTCATTCGACAAGACAATTGCCGAATTCCAAGTCTTTAGTTACGGATATGACCAAGATGAATACGTTGACGAGTTCGGAGACAACTGTACAAAATGGTTTGAATGCTATACGACAACACAATTTGAATTCGACTTTCTCGAATTCAACGCAGCAACCATTTATATCATTGCTCTTTACCTTTCCGAACAACAACAAGACCTCGCAGATGGAGATGTTGTTACTGTCGTCATGGAAACTCCTGAACAATTCGGAAAAAAGAAGTCTCTAATTGCCAAATTTGTTCCAGGACATCAGCTTTTCCAACGCACAGAAGTCTTCTGTATTCCTGGAACTAAGTTCTTTGTCAAGAGCGAACTCAAACAAAGATATAATGTGTCATTCAATTACACATTATATAATGTTTTCGACCCAGAAGAAGACTTCTTCCCAGAAGCAATGGAAGAGGAAGAAGAAGAGAAACACGAAGAAGAGAAACACGAAGAGTCCTCCGAATTCACACCAGAAGACTAACAATTTTCCGAATAAAAACCTCATTTTATACTAAACATCTTCGGGGCTAGAAGGGGCGCAGCCCCTGGAAGCCCCACTACCTTTTTTTTTTTTTTTTTTTTTTTTTTTTACTATAAAATTTATACCTCAAATTCAAATATTTAAAATATTATTTACATAATTATCTCAAAATTATATTTTTATATATTATTTTTCATATGTATAAATCATATAATCTATATCTATGCAAATCTCATCTAAATTTTTTTGAAACAAACCGCTACCATTTTATAATGGTCCATCTTAAATTCATCATAAATTCTGGTACATGTTAGTACCAGAGTCTTCAAATCTCAAACACTCTGGTACCAACATGTACCAGACGCGAGTTTCCAATGCCCTCGTACGATTTTCTATTAAGATCTTCTTGAATGAGAAGGTCTTCATAGAAACTCGTGCGAGGGCTTCTCTTTTAAATACTCTGGTACCTGCTGGTATCGGAGTCGACTTTACAGCCCTTTCCCAATTTTGAAGCTGGGGAAAGTTTTCAAGCAATGAAAGGGAAGCTCTCGCTATGAGGTGAAAATCTAGAATTTTTACCTCATAGCGAGTAATCCTTTGTTAATTGCTTGAAAACTTTCTTCAAATTATCAAAATTTCGAGGAAAGTTTCCTTGCTTCAAAGTAGAGATGGAGCCCTTTGAGCCACTGCATATAGGTCAGTGACTCAAAATACTCCATCTCTACTAGAAATCGCCAAAATTTGGGTCGCAATCTTTGAAATGCGACGCAAGTTTTGGCAATTTCGCGAGGGACTTGCTCCATTTGGTGCATAGATTCACACTCTATGCACCAGATGGAACAATTCTTTCGCTGACAGCGGAAACTTTGTCTGAATAGTTTAACATTCAGACAAAGTTTTCCGCTGTCAGAGAGGGAATGGAAGGGTAAGAGGTATATATTCATAATGTATACCTCTTACCCTTTCATTCCTCGAGAAAGTTCAAAAACTTGGGTGCAATCAGTGATTGCACCCAAGTTTTTGAAATTTGTATAAGGAATTGTTGGCTATGATGCACTGATCATGAATCAGTACATCATAGCCAACAATTCCTTCGCAAACAGCGGGAAACTTTGTCTGAATGTTAAACTATTCAGACAAAGTTTCCCGCTGTTTGCGAAGGAATGGAAGGGTAAGAGGTATACATTATGAATATATACCTCTTACCCTTCATTCCCTCGAGAAAGTTCAAAAACTTGGGTGCAATCAGTTCTGATTGCACCCAAGTTTTTGAACTTTGTATAAGGAATTGTTGGCTATGATGCACTGATCATGAATCAGTACATTATAGCCAACAATTCCTTCGCAAACAGCGGGAAACTTTGTCTGAATGTTTAACATTCAGACAAAGTTTCCCGCTGTCGAAGGAATGGAAGGGTAAGAGGTATACATTATAATATATACCTCTTACCCTTTCATTCCCTCGAGAAAGTTCAAAAACTTGGGTGCAATCAGAACTGATTGCACCCAAGTTTTTGAACTTTGTATAAGGAATTGTTGGCTATGATGCACTGATCATGAATCAGTACATCATAGCCAACAATTCCTTCGCAAACAGCGGGAAACTTTGTCTGAATAGTTTAACATTCAGACAAAGTTTCCCGCTGTCAGAGAGGGAATGGAAGGGTAAGAGGTATATATTCATAATGTATACCTCTTACCCTTTCATTCCCTCGAGAAAGTTCAAAAACTTGGGTGCAATCAGTTCTGATTGCACCCAAGTTTTTGAACTTTGTATAAGGAATTGTTGGCTATGATGTACTGATCATGAATCAGTACATCATAGCCAACAATTCCTTCGCAAACAGCGGGAAACTTTGTCCGAATAGTTTAACATTCGGACAAAGTTTCCCAACTTTCAAGCCGAAATTCGCGGATACCATTCACCAACTAGCTCTTGCTATGATGGTTATTAAAAATCAAGATCTATATTAAATTCAAAATCTACTCAAAGTCACTAATGTTCGATTTCGGAGTGTCAAATTACTGTACTACAGTTGCTGCTTCTTCTGCAACTTGCGTATCTCTGTAACGAAGAAAAAAAATATGTAAATGTTTTAAAAAGTAAGTGTTTATTCTTATTAATCTGACTGAGCTTAGTAAGAAGATGTAATCGATATTGTTAATTTGTGTTAAAAATTAGATTTTATTTTCGATTTTAAAATATTACCGAATTAATTTCTTTGATTGGCTCTCCTCTCGCGGAAATGTTGAAGAGAAATCCTCAAATCCTTAATTTCTCCATCAACTTTCCAAAGGGGTTCTTTGGTGGTATCATATTTTTCGCTGATATCATAAAATTTGTTTGGTGTAAACCAGGTATGTATTTCTGGATTTTTTGGTAACTGTGTATGTGGTGTTGCGTTATAATTTTCGATTAAATTTTGAATTTGATCCCAAGCTACCTCATCAACTTGAATATTCTGCCAAAATCTTTCGATTTTGCCATTCATGTAAGGGCAGTGTGGTATTATCGTGATTGATTCGACGTTTGCATTTTTTAATAAATTTTTGAAAACACCGTAGTTTTCAAGCCCATTGTCACTCCATATGGCAAACGGTTTGCCATATACATCGAAACATTGTTGAATGACACGACTTGTTTGTGCCGCTTCTTTAGTTTCGAGATGTGACCAAGCCAAAATTTTTCGTGATTTATCGTCAATAACGGCATATAGATATTCACCTTGGCGATGATTTAAAAAGTGAATATCTACATGCCATATTTCATTAACGTAAAAAGCTTCGTATTTTGTTTGACCTTTTGCCTTTGAATTTTTTGGCGGTTGTGCAAGATTGAGAAGTTTGAAACATTTATTAACAGTTCTTTCGGAAAATTGAATGTTCAATAATTTACGGTCAAAATAATCTGTAGTTTTTTCAAATGTTGAAGTTGTATTTGTGCGTATTGAATATGGGTCATCTTCTGAATTTATATCCGATTCTGTATCAATTGAATTTGGACTTGATGAAAATAATTCTTCGGCTGATGAATCGTCGGAATTTGAAGAGATTTCTGATGATAACTGTTCAGATGAACTTGAAATGTCAGGAGAACTGTAATCAAACTCTGAATTTTGATTCCGTTGAGACAATTGTGGAATTGGAAAATGAATTTGAATATTTTGTTGATTTTGCATTTGCGATTCAAGTATCATTTGACGATCTGTTATAATTCGGCCGAAAGCCCGGGAAATTCCTATTTTTTGAACTTTATTATGTAAATTTTGGACAGTATTTATTAATTCTTGTGGTGGATCTTTTGGTTTTGGACCTGTACGTAATTTTGGAATTTCAATTTGATTGAAATTAAGAGCGTTTTTAAAAGTTTTATGTGATATTGTGGGAAGAATTCTTCCATCTGTTAAAGGGACATTTTGGAGAACGGTTTCGACGTTAATACCGCTTTGAATTTGTTGATTAGCTTGATTTAACCATTCTAAATCAATTAAATCGAAGATTCTACCACTCATTTGAAATGAGTGGGGGACAAACTCGCCCATTGTCACTTTTTCATTAACCTTAAACTTGTAATTTTCATTATTTTAATTAACCTTATTTCTTTCCCAATTCCTGATTTATTTTATTCACTTACTATTAAAAGTCACATTTTAATAAAATATAATAATTTATTTATAGCATTTTTTACTATACTGTAATAAAAAATTAATTATAATAAATTAAATGTTTATTAAATCAAATGTTTTCTTTGCAATAATATTTTTAATGTTGAGTAAACAATGTTGGGATCAAGTGTATCATTTTTCAGACCTTTCTGAACAGCTTCAAGCATACTGATGCATTCGACTTTTTTAAATTGTGTCATTTCTTCGAAATCTCTTGTGACTTTTTTGATAACTTTAACACTTCTCTCTGAATCCAGACCTTTAATTTGCAACTTAATCAGGAATGAAGGAACAACACTGGAATATAACTCGATGACAAGTTCATCGAGTCGAAGATTTGGTTGTACACCACTTGTATGTGCCGGATACCATTGTGTCAAATTTTTTCTGAAATTAACTTTAAAAGTACTAAGTAAGATCATGAGATATAGCAATATATGTTTAAACCAACTTATATTTTGGTTGTACACCACTTGTATTGTTGCATGCTAAGTTCGGTCAATGATAGAAATTGAGTGGAAATTAATCGTCGAGGAAGTACGATTATGTAAAGTAAAAAAATGTTGTGGGATTTTTAATATTATATATTATTTATAATAAAATTTTTTGAGTCATTTTAAGAAGCACATATAATTTTTTGAATTTAAAAATTAAAGTAGTGTCAAACGAATTTATCACTTAATTTAATACTCAGATTTCTTAAAATTAATGAAAAAAAGGTTTTCTGAGAACTTTTGAGAATGGTTTTCAAATTCCATTATTGAAAATATATAGGTATTGTATGAAATCCAAACTCTATATTTATTAAAATTCTAAATTTTTAATAAAATAACTTTTCAGAGGAATATGATTTTGAATGGTTGATTAATAAGTATAAAAATGTCTACGATTTTAAGGAGGGAATTGTTCCTTATGAGGTATACATCATAACTATATACCTCATAAGGAACAATTCCCTCTTGATAGCTGGGAAACTTTCTCTGAATAACTTATCATTTGGAGAAAGTTTCCCAGCTATCTATTAGAAACTAAAAGGCTGTGAGGCACTAATATATAATCAATGCCTCATAGCCTTTAGTTTCTTATTAAAAACGAGAAAACTTGTTCGAAATGATAAACAATTTCGAACAAGTTTTCTCGTTTTAAGGAGGGAATTGTTCCTTATGAGGTATACATCATAACTATATACCTCATAAGGAACAATTCCCTTTTGATATCCTGGATATTTTTGAATATATTTTTTGAATTAAAGTTCTCAAAAGTATTATCAAAAGTGATTTTTTAAAAAATATCTCCAATTAATTAACTAATTAAAAGTATTATATTTTTAAAATTAAATAGTTTTTCAATTTTTTTGAAGGAATTGAGATACTTCCCACGACAATAAAATTGAGAGGTTTACATTATGACTGATCTTAGCATGCAACATTATGTGCCGGATACCATTGTGTCAAATTTTTTCTGAAATTAACTTTAAAAGTACTAAGTAAGATCATGAGATATAGCAATATATGTTCAAACCAACTTATATTTTGGTTGTACACCACTTGTATGTGCCGGATACCATTGTGTCAAATTTTTTCTGAAATTAACTTTAAAAGTACTAAGTAAGATCATGAGATATAGCAATATATGTTCAAACCAACTTATATTTTGGTTGTACACCACTTGTATGTGCCGGATACCATTGTGTCAAATTTTTTCTGAAATTAACTTTAAAAGTACTAAGTAAGATCATGAGATATAGCAATATATGTTAAACCAACTTATATTTTGGTTGTACACCACTTGTATGTGCCGGATACCATTGTGTCAAATTTTTTCTGAAATTAACTTTAAAAGTACTAAGTAAGATCATGAGATATAGCAATATATGTTCAAACCAACTTATATTTTGGTTGTACACCACTTGTATGTGCCGGATACCATTGTGTCAAATTTTTTCTGAAATTAACTTTAAAAGTACTAAGTAAGATCATGAGATATAGCAATATATGTTCAAACCAACTTATATTTTGGTTGTACACCACTTGTATGTGCCGGATACCATTGTGTCAAATTTTTTCTGAAATTAACTTTAAAAGTACTAAGTAAGATCATGAGATATAGCAATATATGTTCAAACCAACTTATATTTTGGTTGTACACCACTTGTATGTGCCGGATACCATTGTGTCAAATTTTTTCTGAAATTAACTTTAAAAGTACTAAGTAAGATCATGAGATATAGCAATATATGTTTAAACCAACTTATATTTTGGTTGTACACCACTTGTATGTGCCGGATACCATTGTGTCAAATTTTTTCTGAAATTAACTTTAAAAGTACTAAGTAAGATCATTTATTTTTGCATAATATAATGCCAATATGGTTTCTTTTGATTTTATTTCATTTATAAGCAAATCAGATTTACCCAAAAACTCCACTCCATAAGCGTTCATTTGCTAAATTAAAAAGTGACAATGGGCTAGTCTGTCTCTTTCTCTTTGAAAATTATAAGTTTTGAAAAAAACCGTAAATCATTATTGAATCTAAAAATATTTATGTACAAAAAGTCGGTATATATTCTATAATTATTTAAAATAATGAAAAAGTTGATTTGTGAATCATTGAAATATTAATGCTGTTATATATATATATCAGATGATATAAGATGATTTTTTTAAATAAAAAATAAAATTTAATTTTTTAATTGTTAAAATAAGAATAGTAAGCTTGACAAGTAATTTAAGTTTTTGCTTTGTAAAGTTATTTGGTTGGCAAATGCATTGTGTCACTTTTTGTTTGAGTTCACTTTCCGTAATTTGTCTTATGATAATAATTTTGGAATGTTCCCAAAGGTTGAATTAATCAATTTTCATTTAACTGGGAAAAATTTATTTGCTGAAAAAGCAGATGAATCAGAAAAAGAATTATAAAAATGGATAGACAACATACTAAGTTTGTTATTACGATATTTTGCAAGATCAAAAACAGAAGAATTTAAGAATCTCGTCATTCGTCAATATTATGAAAGATATGTTATTTATAAGAGCAAACCTAAACGAAAAGAAACAATATTAGATAATGGCAATACAAATGAAGAAAAAATTAAAAGATGGATCTCTAAAAGGAACAAAGATTGCGTTTGCATATTGCAATTAGTTTCTTATGAGCAAAAAATATTCTCTCTTAGGTTAATTTTAGACAAAATAGCAGGTTATTCTTATGATGATTTATTAAATAGCCATTTGTCATTTTGGGATGCAGCCAAGAGTTATGGATTAATAGAGTCGAAACAATAAGAATTACCGAAAAAGTGACAAAACATCAAAAACAGGGAGGGGTCTCAATTTTTATTACTTATATTATTTTACAATATTTATATAAATACTCTTTATAATATATTTTACTATAAAATTTATACCTCAAATTCAAATATTTAAAATATTATTTACATAATTATCTCAAAATTATATTTTTATATATTATTTTTCATATGTATAAATCATATAATCTATATCTATGCAAATCTCATCTAAATTTTTTTGAAACAAACCGCTACCATTTTATAATGGTCCATCTTAAATTCATCATAAATTCTGGTACATGTTAGTACCAGAGTCTTCAAATCTCAAACACTCTGGTACCAACATGTACCAGACGCGAGTTTCCAATGCCCTCGTACGATTTTCTATTAAGATCTTCTTGAATGAGAAGGTCTTCATAGAAACTCGTGCGAGGGCTTCTCTTTTAAATACTCTGGTACCTGCTGGTATCGGAGTCGACTTTACAGCCCTTTCCCCAATTTTGAAGCTGGGGAAAGTTTTCAAGCAATGAAAGGGAAGCTCTCGCTATGAGGTGAAAATCTAGAATTTTTACCTCATAGCGAGTAATCCTTTGTTAATTGCTTGAAAACTTTCTTCAAATTATCAAAATTTCGAGGAAAGTTTCCTTGCTTCAAAGTAGAGATGGAGCCCTTTGAGCCACTGCATATAGGTCAGTGACTCAAAATACTCCATCTCTACTAGAAATCGCCAAAATTTGGGTCGCAATCTTTGAAATGCGACGCAAGTTTTGGCAATTTCGCGAGGGACTTGCTCCATTTGGTGCATAGATTCACACTCTATGCACCAGATGGAACAATTCTTTCGCTGACAGCGGGAAACTTTGTCTGAATAGTTTAACATTCAGACAAAGTTTTCCGCTGTCAGAGAGGGAATGGAAGGGTAAGAGGTATATATTCATAATGTATACCTCTTACCCTTTCATTCCTCGAGAAAGTTCAAAAACTTGGGTGCAATCAGAACTGATTGCACCCAAGTTTTTGAAATTTGTATAAGGAATTGTTGGCTATGATGCACTGATCATGAATCAGTACATCATAGCCAACAATTCCTTCGCAAACAGCGGGAAACTTTGTCTGAATGTTAAACTATTCAGACAAAGTTTCCCGCTGTTTGCGAAGGAATGGAAGGGTAAGAGGTATACATTATGAATATATACCTCTTACCCTTCCATTCCCTCGAGAAAGTTCAAAAACTTGGTGCAATCAGAACTGATTGCACCCAAGTTTTGAATTTGTATAAGGAATTGTTGGCTATGATGCACTGATCATGAATCAGTACATTATAGCCAACAATTCCTTCGCAAACAGCGGGAAACTTTGTCTGAATGTTAAACTATTCAGACAAAGTTTCCCGCTGTTTGCGAAGGAATGGAAGGGTAAGAGGTATACATTATGAATATATACCTCTTACCCTTCCATTCCCTCGAGAAAGTTCAAAAACTTGGGTGCAATCAGAACTGATTGCACCCAAGTTTTTGAAATTTGTATAAGGAATTGTTGGCTATGATGCACTGATCATGAATCAGTACATTATAGCCAACAATTCCTTCGCAAACAGCGGGAAACTTTGTCTGAATGTTAAACTATTCAGACAAAGTTTCCCGCTGTTTGCGAAGGAATGGAAGGGTAAGAGGTATACATTATGAATATATACCTCTTACCCTTCCATTCCCTCGAGAAAGTTCAAAAACTTGGGTGCAATCAGAACTGATTGCACCCAAGTTTTTGAAATTTGTATAAGGAATTGTTGGCTATGATGCACTGATCATGAATCAGTACATTATAGCCAACAATTCCTTCGCAAACAGCGGGAAACTTTGTCTGAATGTTAAACTATTCAGACAAAGTTTCCCGCTGTTTGCGAAGGAATGGAAGGGTAAGAGGTATACATTATGAATATATACCTCTTACCCTTCCATTCCCTCGAGAAAGTTCAAAAACTTGGGTGCAATCAGAACTGATTGCACCCAAGTTTTTGAAATTTGTATAAGGAATTGTTGGCTATGATGCACTGATCATGAATCAGTACATTATAGCCAACAATTCCTTCGCAAACAGCGGGAAACTTTGTCTGAATGTTAAACTATTCAGACAAAGTTTCCCGCTGTTTGCGAAGGAATGGAAGGGTAAGAGGTATACATTATGAATATATACCTCTTACCCTTCCATTCCCTCGAGAAAGTTCAAAAACTTGGGTGCAATCAGAACTGATTGCACCCAAGTTTTTGAAATTTGTATAAGGAATTGTTGGCTATGATGCACTGATCATGAATCAGTACATCATAGCCAACAATTCCTTCGCAAACAGCGGGAAACTTTGTCTGAATAGTTTAACATTCGGACAAAGTTTCCCGCTGTCAGAGAGGGAATGGAAGGGTAAGAGGTATATATTCATAATGTATACCTCTTACCCTTTCATTCCCTCAAGAAAGTTCAAAAACTTGGGTGCAATCAGAACTGATTGCACCAAGTTTTTGAATTTATATAAGGAATTGTTGGCTATGATGTACTGATCATGAATCAGTACATTCATAGCCAACAATTCCTTCGCAAACAGCGGGAAACTTTGTCCGAATAGTTTAACATTCGGACAAAGTTTCCCAACTTTCAAGCCGAAATTCGCGGATACCATTCACCAACTAGCTCTTGCTATGATGGTTATTAAAAATCAAGATCTATATTAAATTCAAAATCTACTCAAAGTCACTAATGTTCGATTTCGGAGTGTCAAATTACTGTACTACAGTTGCTGCTTCTTCTGCAACTTGCGTATCTCTGTAACGAAGAAAAAAAATATGTAAATGTTTTAAAAAGTAAGTGTTTATTCTTATTAATCTGACTGAGCTTAGTAAGAAGATGTAATCGATATTGTTAATTTGTGTTAAAAATTAGATTTTATTTTCGATTTTAAAATATTACCGAATTAATTTCTTTGATTGGCTCTCCTCTCGCGGAAATGTTGAAGAGAAATCCTCAAATCCTTAATTTCTCCATCAACTTTCCAAAGGGGTTCTTTGGTGGTATCATATTTTTCGCTGATATCATAAAATTTGTTTGGTGTAAACCAGGTATGTATTTCTGGATTTTTTGGTAACTGTGTATGTGGTGTTGCGTTATAATTTTCGATTAAATTTTGAATTTGATCCCAAGCTACCTCATCAACTTGAATATTCTGCCAAAATCTTTCGATTTTGCCATTCATGTAAGGGCAGTGTGGTATTATCGTGATTGATTCGACGTTTGCATTTTTTAATAAATTTTTGAAAACACCGTAGTTTTCAAGCCCATTGTCACTCCATATGGCAAACGGTTTGCCATATACATCGAAACATTGTTGAATGACACGACTTGTTTGTGCCGCTTCTTTAGTTTCGAGATGTGACCAAGCCAAAATTTTTCGTGATTTATCGTCAATAACGGCATATAGATATTCACCTTGGCGATGATTTAAAAAGTGAATATCTACATGCCATATTTCATTAACGTAAAAAGCTTCGTATTTTGTTTGACCTTTTGCCTTTGAATTTTTTGGCGGTTGTGCAAGATTGAGAAGTTTGAAACATTTATTAACAGTTCTTTCGGAAAATTGAATGTTCAATAATTTACGGTCAAAATAATCTGTAGTTTTTTCAAATGTTGAAGTTGTATTTGTGCGTATTGAATATGGGTCATCTTCTGAATTTATATCCGATTCTGTATCAATTGAATTTGGACTTGATGAAAATAATTCTTCGGCTGATGAATCGTCGGAATTTGAAGAGATTTCTGATGATAACTGTTCAGATGAACTTGAAATGTCAGGAGAACTGTAATCAAACTCTGAATTTTGATTCCGTTGAGACAATTGTGGAATTGGAAAATGAATTTGAATATTTTGTTGATTTTGCATTTGCGATTCAAGTATCATTTGACGATCTGTTATAATTCGGCCGAAAGCCCGGGAAATTCCTATTTTTTGAACTTTATTATGTAAATTTTGGACAGTATTTATTAATTCTTGTGGTGGATCTTTTGGTTTTGGACCTGTACGTAATTTTGGAATTTCAATTTGATTGAAATTAAGAGCGTTTTTAAAAGTTTTATGTGATATTGTGGGAAGAATTCTTCCATCTGTTAAAGGGACATTTTGGAGAACGGTTTCGACGTTAATACCGCTTTGAATTTGTTGATTAGCTTGATTTAACCATTCTAAATCAATTAAATCGAAGATTCTACCACTCATTTGAAAATGAGTGGGGGACAAACTCGCCCATTGTCACTTTTTCATTAACCTTAAACTTGTAATTTTCATTATTTTAATTAACCTTATTTCTTTCCCAATTCCTGATTTATTTTATTCACTTACTATTAAAAGTCACATTTTAATAAAATATAATAATTATTTATAGCATTTTTTACTATACTGTAATAAAAAATTAATTATAATAAATTAAATGTTTATTAAATCAAATGTTTTCTTTGCAATAATATTTTTAATGTTGAGTAAACAATGTTGGGATCAAGTGTATCATTTTTCAGACCTTTCTGAACAGCTTCAAGCATACTGATGCATTCGACTTTTTTAAATTGTGTCATTTCTTCGAAATCTCTTGTGACTTTTTTGATAACTTTAACACTTCTCTCTGAATCCAGACTTTAATTTGCAACTTAATCAGGAATGAAGGAACAACACTGGAATATAACTCGATGACAAGTTCATCGAGTCGAAGATTTGGTTGTACACCACTTGTATGTGCCGGATACCATTGTGTCAAATTTTTTCTGAAATTAACTTTAAAGTACTAAGTAAGATCATGAGAATAGCAATATATGTTTAAACCAACTTATATTTTGGTTGTACACCACTTGTATTGTTGCATGCTAAGTTCGGTCAATGATAGAAATTGAGTGGAAATTAATCGTCGAGGAAGTACGATTATGTAAAGTAAAAAAATGTTGTGGGATTTTTAATATTATATATTATTTTATAATAAATTTTTTGAGTCATTTTAAGAAGCACATATAATTTTTTGAATTTAAAAATTAAAGTAGTGTCAAACGAATTTATCACTTAATTTAATACTCAGATTTCTTAAATTAATGAAAAAAAGGTTTTCTGAGAACTTTTGAGAATGGTTTTCAAATTCCATTATTGAAAATATATAGGTATTGTATGAAATCCAAACTCTATATTTATTAAAATTCTAAATTTTTAATAAAATAACTTTTCAGAGGAATATGATTTTGAATGGTTGATTAATAAGTATAAAAATGTCTACGATTTTAAGGAGGGAATTGTTCCTTATGAGGTATACATCATAACTATACCTCATAAGGAACAATTCCCTCTTGATAGCTGGGAAACTTTCTCTGAATAACTTATCATTTGGAGAAAGTTTCCCAGCTATCTATTAGAAACTAAAAGGCTGTGAGGCACTAATATATAATCAATGCCTCATAGCCTTTAGTTTCTTATTAAAAACGAGAAAACTTGTTCGAAATGATAAACAATTTCGAACAAGTTTTCTCGTTTTAAGGAGGGAATTGTTCCTTATGAGGTATACATCATAACTATATACCTCATAAGGAACAATTCCCTTTGATATCCTGGATATTTTTGAATATATTTTTTGAATTAAAGTTCTCAAAAGTATTATCAAAAGTGATTTTTTAAAAATATCTCCAATTAATTAACTAATTAAAAGTATTATATTTTTAAAATTAAATAGTTTTTCAATTTTTTTGAAGGAATTGAGATACTTCCCACGACAATAAAATTGAGAGGTTTACATTATGACTGATCTTAGCATGCAACATTATGTGCCTGATACCATTGTGTCAAATTTTTTCTGAAATTAACTTTAAAAGTACTAAGTAAGATCATGAGATATAGCAATATATGTTCAAACCAACTTATATTTTGGTTGTACACCACTTGTATGTGCCGGATACCATTGTGTCAAATTTTTTCTGAAATTAACTTTAAAAGTACTAAGTAAGATCATGAGATATAGCAATATATGTTCAAACCAACTTATATTTTGGTTGTACACCACTTGTATGTGCCGGATACCATTGTGTCAAATTTTTTCTGAAATTAACTTTAAAAGTACTAAGTAAGATCATGAGATATAGCAATATATGTTCAAACCAACTTATATTTTGGTTGTACACCACTTGTATGTGCCGGATACCATTGTGTCAAATTTTTTCTGAAATTAACTTTAAAAGTACTAAGTAAGATCATGAGATATAGCAATATATGTTTAAACCAACTTATATTTTGGTTGTACACCACTTGTATGTGCCGGATACCATTGTGTCAAATTTTTTCTGAAATTAACTTTAAAAGTACTAAGTAAGATCATGAGATATAGCAATATATGTTTAAACCAACTTATATTTTGGTTGTACACCACTTGTATGTGCCGGATACCATTGTGTCAAATTTTTTCTGAAATTAACTTTAAAAGTACTAAGTAAGATCATGAGATATAGCAATATATGTTCAAACCAACTTATATTTTGGTTGTACACCACTTGTATGTGCCGGATACCATTGTGTCAAATTTTTTCTGAAATTAACTTTAAAAGTACTAAGTAAGATCATGAGATATAGCAATATATGTTCAAACCAACTTATATTTTGGTTGTACACCACTTGTATGTGCCGGATACCATTGTGTCAAATTTTTTCTGAAATTAACTTTAAAAGTACTAAGTAAGATCATGAGATATAGCAATATATGTTCAAACCAACTTATATTTTGGTTGTACACCACTTGTATGTGCCGGATACCATTGTGTCAAATTTTTTCTGAAATTAACTTTAAAAGTACTAAGTAAGATCATGAGATATAGCAATATATGTTTAAACCAACTTATATTTTGGTTGTACACCACTTGTATGTGCCGGATACCATTGTGTCAAATTTTTTCTGAAATTAACTTTAAAAGTACTAAGTAAGATCATTTATTTTTGCATAATATAATGCCAATATGGTTTCTTTTGATTTTATTTCATTTATAAGCAAATCAGATTTACCCAAAAACTCCACTCCATAAGCGTTCATTTGCTAAATTAAAAAGTGACAATGGGCTAGTCTGTCTCTTTCTCTTTGAAAATTATAAGTTTTGAAAAAAACCGTAAATCATTATTGAATCTAAAAATATTTATGTACAAAAAGTCGGTATATATTCTATAATTATTTAAAATAATGAAAAAGTTGATTTGTGAATCATTGAAATATTAATGCTGTTATATATATATATCAGATGATATAAGATGATTTTTTTAAATAAAAAATAAAATTTAATTTTTTAATTGTTAAAATAAGAATAGTAAGCTTGACAAGTAATTTAAGTTTTTGCTTTGTAAAGTTATTTGGTTGGCAAATGCATTGTGTCACTTTTTGTTTGAGTTCACTTTCCGTAATTTGTCTTATGATAATAATTTTGGAATGTTCCCAAAGGTTGAATTAATCAATTTTCATTTAACTGGGAAAAATTTATTTGCTGAAAAAGCAGATGAATCAGAAAAAGAATTATAAAAATGGATAGACAACATACTAAGTTTGTTATTACGATATTTTGCAAGATCAAAAACAGAAGAATTTAAGAATCTCGTCATTCGTCAATATTATGAAAGATATGTTATTTATAAGAGCAAACCTAAACGAAAAGAAACAATATTAGATAATGGCAATACAAATGAAGAAAAAATTAAAAGATGGATCTCTAAAAGGAACAAAGATTGCGTTTGCATATTGCAATTAGTTTCTTATGAGCAAAAAATATTCTCTCTTAGGTTAATTTTAGACAAAATAGCAGGTTATTCTTATGATGATTTATTAAATAGCCATTTGTCATTTTGGATGCAGCCAAGAGTTATGGATTAATAGAGTCGAAACAATAAGAATTACCGAAAAAGTGACAAAACATCAAAAACAGGGAGGGGTCTCAATTTTTATTACTTATATTATTTTACATTTATATAAATACTCTTTATAATATATTTTACTATAAATTTATACCTCAAATTCAAATATTTAAATATTATTTACATAATTATCTCAAATTATATTTTTATATATTATTTTTCATATGTATAAATCATATAATCTATATCTATGCAAATCTCATCTAAATTTTTTTGAAACAAACCGCTACCATTTTATAATGGTCCATCTTAAATTCATCATAAATTCTGGTACATGTTAGTACCAGAGTCTTCAAATCTCAAACACTCTGGTACCAACATGTACCAGACGCGAGTTTCCAATGCCTCGTACGATTTTCTATTAAGATCTTCTTGAATGAGAAGGTCTTCATAGAAACTCGTGCGAGGGCTTCTCTTTTAAATACTCTGGTACTGCTGGTATCGGAGTCGACTTTACAGCCCTTTCCCCAATTTTGAAGCTGGGGAAAGTTTTCAAGCAATGAAAGGGAAGCTCTCGCTATGAGGTGAAAATCTAGAATTTTTACCTCATAGCGAGTAATCCTTTGTTAATTGCTTGAAAACTTTCTTCAAATTATCAAAATTTCGAGGAAAGTTTCCTTGCTTCAAAGTAGAGATGGAGCCCTTTGAGCCACTGCATATAGGTCAGTGACTCAAAATACTCCATCTCTACTAGAAATCGCCAAAATTTGGGTCGCAATCTTTGAAATGCGACGCAAGTTTTGGCAATTTCGCGAGGGACTTGCTCCATTTGGTGCATAGATTCACACTCTATGCACCAGATGGAACAATTCTTTCGCTGACAGCGGGAAACTTTGTCTGAATAGTTTAACATTCAGACAAAGTTTTCCGCTGTCAGAGAGGGAATGGAAGGGTAAGAGGTATATATTCATAATGTATACCTCTTACCCTTTCATTCCCTCGAGAAAGTTCAAAAAACTTGGGTGCAATCAGAACTGATTGCACCCAAGTTTTTGAAATTTGTATAAGGAATTGTTGGCTATGATGCACTGATCATGAATCAGTACATCATAGCCAACAATTCCTTCGCAAACAGCGGGAAACTTTGTCTGAATGTTAAACTATTCAGACAAAGTTTCCCGCTGTTTGCGAAGGAATGGAAGGGTAAGAGGTATACATTATGAATATATACCTCTTACCCTTCCATTCCCTCGAGAAAGTTCAAAAACTTGGGTGCAATCAGAACTGATTGCACCCAAGTTTTTGAAATTTGTATAAGGAATTGTTGGCTATGATGCACTGATCATGAATCAGTACATTATAGCCAACAATTCCTTCGCAAACAGCGGGAAACTTTGTCTGAATGTTAAACTATTCAGACAAAGTTTCCCGCTGTTTGCGAAGGAATGGAAGGGTAAGAGGTATACATTATGAATATATACCTCTTACCCTTCCATTCCCTCGAGAAAGTTCAAAAACTTGGGTGCAATCAGAACTGATTGCACCCAAGTTTTTGAAATTTGTATAAGGAATTGTTGGCTATGATGCACTGATCATGAATCAGTACATTATAGCCAACAATTCCTTCGCAAACAGCGGGAAACTTTGTCTGAATGTTAAACTATTCAGACAAAGTTTCCCGCTGTTTGCGAAGGAATGGAAGGGTAAGAGGTATACATTATGAATATATACCTCTTACCCTTCCATTCCCTCGAGAAAGTTCAAAAACTTGGGTGCAATCAGAACTGATTGCACCCAAGTTTTTGAAATTTGTATAAGGAATTGTTGGCTATGATGCACTGATCATGAATCAGTACATTCATAGCCAACAATTCCTTCGCAAACAGCGGGAAACTTTGTCTGAATGTTAACTATTCAGACAAAGTTTCCCGCTGTTTGCGAAGGAATGGAAGGGTAAGAGGTATACATTATAATATATACCTCTTACCCTTCATTCCCTCGAGAAAGTTCAAAAACTTGGGTGCAATCAGAACTGATTGCACCCAAGTTTTTGAAATTTGTATAAGGAATTGTTGGCTATGATGCACTGATCATGAATCAGTACATTATAGCCAACAATTCCTTCGCAAACAGCGGGAAACTTTGTCTGAATGTTAAACTATTCAGACAAAGTTTCCCGCTGTTTGCGAAGGAATGGAAGGGTAAGAGGTATACATTATGAATATATACCTCTTACCCTTCCATTCCTCGAGAAAGTTCAAAAACTTGGGTGCAATCAGAACTGATTGCACCCAAGTTTTTGAAATTTGTATAAGGAATTGTTGGCTATGATGCACTGATCATGAATCAGTACATCATAGCCAACAATTCCTTCGCAAACAGCGGGAAACTTTGTCTGAATAGTTTAACATTCAGACAAAGTTTCCCGCTGTCAGAGAGGGAATGGAAGGGTAAGAGGTATATATTCATAATGTATACCTCTTACCCTTTCATTCCCTCGAAGAAAGTTCAAAAACTTGGGTGCAATCAGAACTGATTGCACCCAAGTTTTTGAAATTTGTATAAGGAATTGTTGGCTATGATGCACTGATCATGAATCAGTACATCATAGCCAACAATTCCTTCGCAAACAGCGGGAAACTTTGTCTGAATGTTTAACATTCAGACAAAGTTTCCCGCTGTCGAGGAATGGAAGGGTAAGAGGTATACATTATGAATATTACCTCTTACCCTTTCATTCCCTCGAGAAAGTTCAAAAACTTGGGTGCAATCAGTTCTGATTGCACCCAAGTTTTTGAAATTTGTATAAGGAATTGTTGGCTATGATGCACTGATCATGAATCAGTACATCATAGCCAACAATTCCTTCGCAAACAGCGGGAAACTTTGTCTGAATAGTTTAACATTCAGACAAAGTTTCCCGCTGTCAGAGAGGGAATGGAAGGGTAAGAGGTATATATTCATAATGTATACCTCTTACCCTTTCATTCCCTCGAGAAAGTTCAAAAACTTGGGTGCAATCAGAACTGATTGCACCCAAGTTTTTGAACTTTGTATAAGGAATTGTTGGCTATGATGCACTGATCATGAATCAGTACATTATAGCCAACAATTCCTTCGCAAACAGCGGGAAACTTTGTCTGAATGTTAAACTATTCAGACAAAGTTTCCCGCTGTTTGCGAAGGAATGGAAGGGTAAGAGGTATACATTATGAATATACCTCTTACCCTTCATTCCCTCGAGAAAGTTCAAAAACTTGGGTGCAATCAGAACTGATTGCACCCAAGTTTTTGAAATTTGTATAAGGAATTGTTGGCTATGATGCACTGATCATGAATCAGTACATCATAGCCAACAATTCCTTCGCAAACAGCGGGAAACTTTGTCTGAATAGTTTAACATTCAGACAAAGTTTCCCGCTGTCAGAGAGGGAATGGAAGGGTAAGAGGTATATATTCATAATGTATACCTCTTACCCTTTCATTCCCTCGAGAAAGTTCAAAAACTTGGGTGCAATCAGTTCTGATTGCACCCAAGTTTTTGAACTTTATAAGGAATTGTTGGCTATGATGTACTGATCATGAATCAGTACATCATAGCCAACAATTCCTTCGCAAACAGCGGGAAACTTTGTCCGAATAGTTTAACATTCGGACAAAGTTTCCCAACTTTCAAGCCGAAATTCGCGGATACCATTCACCAACTAGCTCTTGCTATGATGGTTATTAAAAATCAAGATCTATATTAAATTCAAAATCTACTCAAAGTCACTAATGTTCGATTTCGGAGTGTCAAATTACTGTACTACAGTTGCTGCTTCTTCTGCAACTTGCGTATCTCTGTAACGAAGAAAAAAAATATGTAAATGTTTTAAAAAGTAAGTGTTTATTCTTATTAATCTGACTGAGCTTAGTAAGAAGATGTAATCGATATTGTTAATTTGTGTTAAAAATTAGATTTTATTTTCGATTTTAAAATATTACCGAATTAATTTCTTTGATTGGCTCTCCTCTCGCGGAAATGTTGAAGAGAAATCCTCAAATCCTTAATTTCTCCATCAACTTTCCAAAGGGGTTCTTTGGTGGTATCATATTTTTCGCTGATATCATAAAATTTGTTTGGTGTAAACCAGGTATGTATTTCTGGATTTTTTGGTAACTGTGTATGTGGTGTTGCGTTATAATTTTCGATTAAATTTTGAATTTGATCCCAAGCTACCTCATCAACTTGAATATTCTGCCAAAATCTTTCGATTTTGCCATTCATGTAAGGGCAGTGTGGTATTATCGTGATTGATTCGACGTTTGCATTTTTTAATAAATTTTTGAAAACACCGTAGTTTTCAAGCCCATTGTCACTCCATATGGCAAACGGTTTGCCATATACATCGAAACATTGTTGAATGACACGACTTGTTTGTGCCGCTTCTTTAGTTTCGAGATGTGACCAAGCCAAAATTTTTCGTGATTTATCGTCAATAACGGCATATAGATATTCACCTTGGCGATGATTTAAAAAGTGAATATCTACATGCCATATTTCATTAACGTAAAAAGCTTCGTATTTTGTTTGACCTTTTGCCTTTGAATTTTTTGGCGGTTGTGCAAGATTGAGAAGTTTGAAACATTTATTAACAGTTCTTTCGGAAAATTGAATGTTCAATAATTTACGGTCAAAATAATCTGTAGTTTTTTCAAATGTTGAAGTTGTATTTGTGCGTATTGAATATGGGTCATCTTCTGAATTTATATCCGATTCTGTATCAATTGAATTTGGACTTGATGAAAATAATTCTTCGGCTGATGAATCGTCGGAATTTGAAGAGATTTCTGATGATAACTGTTCAGATGAACTTGAAATGTCAGGAGAACTGTAATCAAACTCTGAATTTTGATTCCGTTGAGACAATTGTGGAATTGGAAAATGAATTTGAATATTTTGTTGATTTTGCATTTGCGATTCAAGTATCATTTGACGATCTGTTATAATTCGGCCGAAAGCCCGGGAAATTCCTATTTTTTGAACTTTATTATGTAAATTTTGGACAGTATTTATTAATTCTTGTGGTGGATCTTTTGGTTTTGGACCTGTACGTAATTTTGGAATTTCAATTTGATTGAAATTAAGAGCGTTTTTAAAAGTTTTATGTGATATTGTGGGAAGAATTCTTCCATCTGTTAAAGGGACATTTTGGAGAACGGTTTCGACGTTAATACCGCTTTGAATTTGTTGATTAGCTTGATTTAACCATTCTAAATCAATTAAATCGAAGATTCTACCACTCATTTGAAAATGAGTGGGGGACAAACTCGCCCATTGTCACTTTTTCATTAACCTTAAACTTGTAATTTTCATTATTTTAATTAACCTTATTTCTTTCCCAATTCCTGATTTATTTTATTCACTTACTATTAAAAGTCACATTTTAATAAAATATAATAATTTATTTATAGCATTTTTTACTATACTGTAATAAAAAATTAATTATAATAAATTAAATGTTTATTAAATCAAATGTTTTCTTTGCAATAATATTTTTAATGTTGAGTAAACAATGTTGGGATCAAGTGTATCATTTTTCAGACCTTTCTGAACAGCTTCAAGCATACTGATGCATTCGACTTTTTTAAATTGTGTCATTTCTTCGAAATCTCTTGTGACTTTTTTGATAACTTTAACACTTCTCTCTGAATCCAGACCTTTAATTTGCAACTTAATCAGGAATGAAGGAACAACACTGGAATATAACTCGATGACAAGTTCATCGAGTCGAAGATTTGGTTGTACACCACTTGTATGTGCCGGATACCATTGTGTCAAATTTTTTCTGAAATTAACTTTAAAAGTACTAAGTAAGATCATGAGATATAGCAATATATGTTTAAACCAACTTATATTTTGGTTGTACACCACTTGTATTGTTGCATGCTAAGTTCGGTCAATGATAGAAATTGAGTGGAAATTAATCGTCGAGGAAGTACGATTATGTAAAGTAAAAAAATGTTGTGGGATTTTTAATATTATATATTATTTTATAATAAAATTTTTTGAGTCATTTTAAGAAGCACATATAATTTTTTGAATTTAAAAATTAAAGTAGTGTCAAACGAATTTATCACTTAATTTAATACTCAGATTTCTTAAAATTAATGAAAAAAAGGTTTTCTGAGAACTTTTGAGAATGGTTTTCAAATTCCATTATTGAAAATATATAGGTATTGTATGAAATCCAAACTCTATATTTATTAAAATTCTAAATTTTTAATAAAATAACTTTTCAGAGGAATATGATTTTGAATGGTTGATTAATAAGTATAAAAATGTCTACGATTTTAAGGAGGGAATTGTTCCTTATGAGGTATACATCATAACTATATACCTCATAAGGAACAATTCCCTCTTGATAGCTGGGAAACTTTCTCTGAATAACTTATCATTTGGAGAAAGTTTCCCAGCTATCTATTAGAAACTAAAAGGCTGTGAGGCACTAATATATAATCAATGCCTCATAGCCTTTAGTTTCTTATTAAAAACGAGAAAACTTGTTCGAAATGATAAACAATTTCGAACAAGTTTTCTCGTTTTAAGGAGGGAATTGTTCCTTATGAGGTATACATCATAACTATATACCTCATAAGGAACAATTCCCTTTTGATATCCTGGATATTTTTGAATATATTTTTTGAATTAAAGTTCTCAAAAGTATTATCAAAAGTGATTTTTTAAAAAATATCTCCAATTAATTAACTAATTAAAAGTATTATATTTTTAAAATTAAATAGTTTTTCAATTTTTTTGAAGGAATTGAGATACTTCCCACGACAATAAAATTGAGAGGTTTACATTATGACTGATCTTAGCATGCAACATTATGTGCCGATACCATTGTGTCAAATTTTTTCTGAAATTAACTTTAAAAGTACTAAGTAAGATCATGAGATATAGCAATATATGTTCAAACCAACTTATATTTTGGTTGTACACCACTTGTATGTGCCGGATACCATTGTGTCAAATTTTTTCTGAAATTAACTTTAAAAGTACTAAGTAAGATCATGAGATATAGCAATATATGTTCAAACCAACTTATATTTTGGTTGTACACCACTTGTATGTGCCGGATACCATTGTGTCAAATTTTTTCTGAAATTAACTTTAAAAGTACTAAGTAAGATCATGAGATATAGCAATATATGTTCAAACCAACTTATATTTTGGTTGTACACCACTTGTATGTGCCGGATACCATTGTGTCAAATTTTTTCTGAAATTAACTTTAAAAGTACTAAGTAAGATCATGAGATATAGCAATATATGTTTAAACCAACTTATATTTTGGTTGTACACCACTTGTATGTGCCGGATACCATTGTGTCAAATTTTTTTCTGAAATTAACTTTAAAAGTACTAAGTAAGATCATGAGATATAGCAATATATGTTTAAACCAACTTATATTTTGGTTGTACACCACTTGTATGTGCCGGATACCATTGTGTCAAATTTTTTCTGAAATTAACTTTAAAAGTACTAAGTAAGATCATGAGATATAGCAATATATGTTCAAACCAACTTATATTTTGGTTGTACACCACTTGTATGTGCCGGATACCATTGTGTCAAATTTTTTCTGAAATTAACTTTAAAAGTACTAAGTAAGATCATGAGATATAGCAATATATGTTCAAACCAACTTATATTTTGGTTGTACACCACTTGTATGTGCCGGATACCATTGTGTCAAATTTTTTCTGAAATTAACTTTAAAAGTACTAAGTAAGATCATGAGATATAGCAATATATGTTCAAACCAACTTATATTTTGGTTGTACACCACTTGTATGTGCCGGATACCATTGTGTCAAATTTTTTCTGAAATTAACTTTAAAAGTACTAAGTAAGATCATGAGATATAGCAATATATGTTTAAAACCAACTTATATTTTGGTTGTACACCACTTGTATGTGCCGGATACCATTGTGTCAAATTTTTTCTGAAATTAACTTTAAAAGTACTAAGTAAGATCATTTATTTTTGCATAATATAATGCCAATATGGTTTCTTTTGATTTTATTTCATTTATAAGCAAATCAGATTTACCCAAAAACTCCACTCCATAAGCGTTCATTTGCTAAATTAAAAAGTGACAATGGGCTAGTCTGTCTCTTTCTCTTTGAAAATTATAAGTTTTGAAAAAAACCGTAAATCATTATTGAATCTAAAAATATTTATGTACAAAAAGTCGGTATATATTCTATAATTATTTAAAATAATGAAAAAGTTGATTTGTGAATCATTGAAATATTAATGCTGTTATATATATATATCAGATGATATAAGATGATTTTTTTAAATAAAAAATAAAATTTAATTTTTTAATTGTTAAAATAAGAATAGTAAGCTTGACAAGTAATTTAAGTTTTTGCTTTGTAAAGTTATTTGGTTGGCAAATGCATTGTGTCACTTTTTGTTTGAGTTCACTTTCCGTAATTTGTCTTATGATAATAATTTTGGAATGTTCCCAAAGGTTGAATTAATCAATTTTCATTTAACTGGGAAAAATTTATTTGCTGAAAAAGCAGATGAATCAGAAAAAGAATTATAAAAATGGATAGACAACATACTAAGTTTGTTATTACGATATTTTGCAAGATCAAAAACAGAAGAATTTAAGAATCTCGTCATTCGTCAATATTATGAAAGATATGTTATTTATAAGAGCAAACCTAAACGAAAAGAAACAATATTAGATAATGGCAATACAAATGAAGAAAAAATTAAAAGATGGATCTCTAAAAGGAACAAAGATTGCGTTTGCATATTGCAATTAGTTTCTTATGAGCAAAAAATATTCTCTCTTAGGTTAATTTTAGACAAAATAGCAGGTTATTCTTATGATGATTTATTAAATAGCCATTTGTCATTTTGGGATGCAGCCAAGAGTTATGGATTAATAGAGTCGAAACAATAAGAATTACCGAAAAAGTGACAAAACATCAAAAACAGGGAGGGGTCTCAATTTTTATTACTTATATTATTTTACAATATTTATATAAATACTCTTTATAATATATTTACTATAAAATTTATACCTCAAATTCAAATATTTAAAATATTATTTACATAATTATCTCAAAATTATATTTTTATATATTATTTTTCATATGTATAAATCATATAATCTATATCTATGCAAATCTCATCTAAATTTTTTTGAAACAAACCGCTACCATTTTATAATGGTCCATCTTAAATTCATCATAAATTCTGGTACATGTTAGTACCAGAGTCTTCAAATCTCAAACACTCTGGTACCAACATGTACCAGACGCGAGTTTCCAATGCCCTCGTACGATTTTCTATTAAGATCTTCTTGAATGAGAAGGTCTTCATAGAAACTCGTGCGAGGGCTTCTCTTTTAAATACTCTGGTACCTGCTGGTATCGGAGTCGACTTTACAGCCCTTTCCCCAATTTTGAAGCTGGGGAAAGTTTTCAAGCAATGAAAGGGAAGCTCTCGCTATGAGGTGAAAATCTAGAATTTTTACCTCATAGCGAGTAATCCTTTGTTAATTGCTTGAAAACTTTCTTCAAATTATCAAAATTTCGAGGAAAGTTTCCTTGCTTCAAAGTAGAGATGGAGCCCTTTGAGCCACTGCATATAGGTCAGTGACTCAAAATACTCCATCTCTACTAGAAATCGCCAAAATTTGGGTCGCAATCTTTGAAATGCGACGCAAGTTTTGGCAATTTCGCGAGGGACTTGCTCCATTTGGTGCATAGATTCACACTCTATGCACCAGATGGAACAATTCTTTCGCTGACAGCGGGAAACTTTGTCTGAATAGTTTAACATTCAGACAAAGTTTTCCGCTGTCAGAGAGGGAATGGAAGGGTAAGAGGTATATATTCATAATGTATACCTCTTACCCTTTCATTCCCTCGAGAAAGTTCAAAAACTTGGGTGCAATCAGAACTGATTGCACCCAAGTTTTTGAAATTTGTATAAGGAATTGTTGGCTATGATGCACTGATCATGAATCAGTACATCATAGCCAACAATTCCTTCGCAAACAGCGGGAAACTTTGTCTGAATGTTAAACTATTCAGACAAAGTTTCCCGCTGTTTGCGAAGGAATGGAAGGGTAAGAGGTATACATTATGAATATATACCTCTTACCCTTCCATTCCCTCGAGAAAGTTCAAAACTTGGGTGCAATCAGAACTGATTGCACCCAAGTTTTTGAAATTTGTATAAGGAATTGTTGGCTATGATGCACTGATCATGAATCAGTACATTATAGCCAACAATTCCTTCGCAAACAGCGGGAAACTTTGTCTGAATGTTAAACTATTCAGACAAAGTTTCCCGCTGTTTGCGAAGGAATGGAAGGGTAAGAGGTATACATTATGAATATATACCTCTTACCCTTCCATTCCCTCGAGAAAGTTCAAAAACTTGGGTGCAATCAGAACTGATTGCACCCAAGTTTTTGAAATTTGTATAAGGAATTGTTGGCTATGATGCACTGATCATGAATCAGTACATTATAGCCAACAATTCCTTCGCAAACAGCGGGAAACTTTGTCTGAATGTTAAACTATTCAGACAAAGTTTCCCGCTGTTTGCGAAGGAATGGAAGGGTAAGAGGTATACATTATGAATATATACCTCTTACCCTTCCATTCCCTCGAGAAAGTTCAAAAACTTGGGTGCAATCAGAACTGATTGCACCCAAGTTTTTGAAATTTGTATAAGGAATTGTTGGCTATGATGCACTGATCATGAATCAGTACATTATAGCCAACAATTCCTTCGCAAACAGCGGAAACTTTGTCTGAATGTTAAACTATTCAGACAAAGTTTCCCGCTGTTTGCGAAGGAATGGAAGGGTAAGAGGTATACATTATGAATATACCTCTTACCCTTCCATTCCCTCGAGAAAGTTCAAAAACTTGGGTGCAATCAGAACTGATTGCACCCAAGTTTTTGAAATTTGTATAAGGAATTGTTGGCTATGATGCACTGATCATGAATCAGTACATTATAGCCAACAATTCCTTCGCAAACAGCGGGAAACTTTGTCTGAATGTTAAACTATTCAGACAAAGTTTCCCGCTGTTTGCGAAGGAATGGAAGGGTAAGAGGTATACATTATGAATATATACCTCTTACCCTTCCATTCCCTCGAGAAAGTTCAAAAACTTGGGTGCAATCAGAACTGATTGCACCCAATTTTTGAAATTTGTATAAGGAATTGTTGGCTATGATGCACTGATCATGAA
>NC_067206.1:14503536-14537671 GCF_026262505.1 Trichomonas vaginalis G3 | reverse complement strand
GATCAGTACATCATAGCCAACAATTCCTTCGAAACAGGGGAACTTGTCTGAATAGTTTAACATTCAGACAAAGTTCCCGCTGTCAGAGAGGAATGGAGGGTAAGAGTTATATTTCAATAATGTATACCTCTTACCCTTTCATTCCCTCGAGAAAGTTCAAAAACTTGGGTGCAATCAGTTCTGATTGCACCCAAGTTTTTTGAACTTGTATAAGGAATTTGGCTATGATTACTGATATGATCAGTACATCATAGCCAACAATTCCTTCGCAAAACGGGGAAACTTTGTTGAATGAGTTTAACATTCAGACAAAGTTTCCCGCTGTCAGAGAGGGAATGGAAGGTAAGAGGTATATATCATAATGTTTACCTCTTCCTTTCATTCCGGCTTGAAAGTTGGGAAACTTTGTCCGAATGTTAAACTATTCGGACAAAGTTTCCCGCTGTTTGCGAAGGAATTGTTGGCTATGATGTACTGATTCATGATCAGTACATCATAGCCAACAATTCCTTATACAAAGTTCAAAAACTTGGGTGCAATCAGAACTGATTGCACCCAAGTTTTTGAACTTTCTCGAGGGAATGAAAGGGTAAGAGGTATACATTATGAATATATACCTCTTACCCTTCCATTCCCTCTCTGACAGCGGGAAACTTTGTCAATGTTAAACTATTCAGACAAAGTTTCCCGCTGTTTGCGAAGGAATTGTTGGCTATGATGTACTGATTCATGATCAGTGCATCATAGCCAACAATTCCTTATACAAATTTCAAAAACTTGGGTGCAATCAGTTCTGATTGCACCCAAGTTTTTGAACTTTCTCGAGGGAATGGAAGGGTAAGAGGTATATATTCATAATGTATACCTCTTACCCTTCCATTCCTTCGCAAACAGCGGGAAACTTTGTCTGAATAGTTTAACATTCAGACAAAGTTTCCCGCTGTTTGCGAAGGAATTGTTGGCTATAATGTACTGATTCATGATCAGTGCATCATAGCCAACAATTCCTTATACAAATTTCAAAAACTTGGGTGCAATCAGTTCTGATTGCACCCAAGTTTTTGAACTTTCTCGAGGGAATGAAGGGTAAGAGGTATATATTCATAATGTATACCTCTTACCCTTCCATTCCTTCGCAAACAGCGGGAAACTTTGTCTGAATAGTTTAACATTCAGACAAAGTTTCCCGCTGTTTGCGAAGGAATTGTTGGCTATAATGTACTGATTCATGATCAGTGCATCATAGCCAACAATTCCTTATACAAATTTCAAAAACTTGGGTGCAATCAGTTCTGATTGCACCCAAGTTTTTGAACTTTCTCGAGGGAATGGAAGGGTAAGAGGTATATATTCATAATGTATACCTCTTACCCTTCCATTCCTTCGCAAACAGCGGGAAACTTTGTCTGAATAGTTTAACATTCAGACAAAGTTTCCCGCTGTTTGCGAAGGAATTGTTGGCTATAATGTACTGATTCATGATCAGTGCATCATAGCCAACAATTCCTTATACAAATTTCAAAAACTTGGGTGCAATCAGTTCTGATTGCACCCAAGTTTTTGAACTTTCTCGAGGGAATGGAAGGGTAAGAGTATATATTCATAATGTATACCTCTTACCCTTCCATTCCTTCGCAAACAGCGGGAAACTTTGTCTGAATAGTTTAACATTCAGACAAAGTTTCCCGCTGTTTGCGAAGGAATTGTTGGCTATAATGTACTGATTCATGATCAGTGCATCATAGCCAACAATTCCTTATACAAATTTCAAAAACTTGGGTGCAATCAGTTCTGATTGCACCCAAGTTTTGAACTTTCTCGAGGGAATGGAAGGGTAAGAGGTATATATTCATAATGTATACCTCTTACCCTTCCATTCCTTCGCAAACAGCGGGAAACTTTGTCTGAATAGTTTAACATTCAGACAAAGTTTCCCGCTGTTTGCGAAGGAATTGTTGGCTATGATGTACTGATTCATGATCAGTGCATCATAGCCAACAATTCCTTATACAAATTTCAAAAACTTGGGTGCAATCAGTTCTGATTGCACCCAAGTTTTTGAACTTTCTCGAGGAATGAAAGGGTAAGAGGTATACATTATGAATATATACCTCTTACCCTTCCATTCCCTCTCTGACAGCGGAAAACTTTGTCTGAATGTTAAACTATTCAGACAAAGTTTCCGCTGTCAGCGAAAGAATTGTTCCATCTGGTGCATAGAGTGTGAATCTATGCACCAAATGGAGCAAGTCCCTCGCGAAATTGCCAAAACTTGCGTCGCATTTCAAAGATTGCGACCCAAATTTTGGCGATTTCTAGTAGAGATGGAGTATTTTGAGTCACTGACCTATATGCAGTGGCTCAAAGGGCTCCATCTCTACTTTGAAGCAAGGAAACTTTCCTCGAAATTTTGATAATTTGAAGAAAGTTTTCAAGCAATTAACAAAGGATTACTCGCTATGAGGTAAAAATTCTAGATTTTCACCTCATAGCGAGAGCTTCCCTTTCATTGCTTGAAAACTTTCCCCAGCTTCAAAATTGGGGAAAGGGCTGTAAAGTCGACTCCGATACCAGCAGGTACCAGAGTATTTAAAAGAGAAGCCCTCGCACGAGTTTCTATGAAGACCTTCTCATTCAAGAAGATCTTAATAGAAAATCGTACGAGGGCATTGGAAACTCGCGTCTGGTACATGTTGGTACCAGAGTGTTTGAGATTTGAAGACTCTGGTACTAACATGTACCAGAATTTATGATGAATTTAAGATGGACCATTATAAAATGGTAGCGGTTTGTTTCAAAAAAATTTAGATGAGATTTGCATAGATATAGATTATATGATTTATACATATGAAAAATAATATATAAAAATATAATTTTGAGATAATTATGTAAATAATATTTTAAATATTTGAATTTGAGGTATAAATTTTATAGTAAAATATATTATAAAGAGTATTTATATAAATATTGTAAAATAATATAAGTAATAAAAATTGAGACCCCTCCCTGTTTTTGATGTTTTGTCACTTTTTCGGTAATTCTTATTGTTTCGACTCTATTAATCCATAACTCTTGGCTGCATCCCAAAATGACAAATGGCTATTTAATAAATCATCATAAGAATAACCTGCTATTTTGTCTAAAATTAACCTAAGAGAGAATATTTTTTGCTCATAAGAAACTAATTGCAATATGCAAACGCAATCTTTGTTCCTTTTAGAGATCCATCTTTTAATTTTTTCTTCATTTGTATTGCCATTATCTAATATTGTTTCTTTTCGTTTAGGTTTGCTCTTATAAATAACATATCTTTCATAATATTGACGAATGACGAGATTCTTAAATTCTTCTGTTTTTGATCTTGCAAAATATCGTAATAACAAACTTAGTATGTTGTCTATCCATTTTTATAATTCTTTTTCTGATTCATCTGCTTTTTCAGCAAATAAATTTTTCCCAGTTAAATGAAAATTGATTAATTCAACCTTTGGGAACATTCCAAAATTATTATCATAAGACAAATTACGGAAAGTGAACTCAAACAAAAAGTGACACAATGCATTTGCCAACCAAATAACTTTACAAAGCAAAAACTTAAATTACTTGTCAAGCTTACTATTCTTATTTTAACAATTAAAAAATTAAATTTTATTTTTTATTTAAAAAAATCATCTTATATCATCTGATATATATATATAACAGCATTAATATTTCAATGATTCACAAATCAACTTTTTCATTATTTTAAATAATTATAGAATATATACCGACTTTTTGTACATAAATATTTTTAGATTCAATAATGATTTACGGTTTTTTTCAAAACTTATAATTTTCAAAGAGAAAGAGACAGACTAGCCCATTGTCACTTTTTAATTTAGCAAATGAACGCTTATGGAGTGGAGTTTTTGGGTAAATCTGATTTGCTTATAAATGAAATAAAATCAAAAGAAACCATATTGGCATTATATTATGCAAAAATAAATGATCTTACTTAGTACTTTTAAAGTTAATTTCAGAAAAAATTTGACACAATGGTATCCGGCACATACAAGTGGTGTACAACCAAAATATAAGTTGGTTTAAACATATATTGCTATATCTCATGATCTTACTTAGTACTTTTAAAGTTAATTTCAGAAAAAATTTGACACAATGGTATCCGGCACATACAAGTGGTGTACAACCAAAATATAAGTTGGTTTGAACATATATTGCTATATCTCATGATCTTACTTAGTACTTTTAAAGTTAATTTCAGAAAAAATTTGACACAATGGTATCCGGCACATACAAGTGGTGTACAACCAAAATATAAGTTGGTTTGAACATATATTGCTATATCTCATGATCTTACTTAGTACTTTTAAAGTTAATTTCAGAAAAAATTTGACACAATGGTATCCGGCACATACAAGTGGTGTACAACCAAAATATAAGTTGGTTTGAACATATATTGCTATATCTCATGATCTTACTTAGTACTTTTAAAGTTAATTTCAGAAAAAATTTGACACAATGGTATCCGGCACATACAAGTGGTGTACAACCAAAATATAAGTTGGTTTAAACATATATTGCTATATCTCATGATCTTACTTAGTACTTTTAAAGTTAATTTCAGAAAAAATTTGACACAATGGTATCCGGCACATACAAGTGGTGTACAACCAAAATATAAGTTGGTTTAAACATATATTGCTATATCTCATGATCTTACTTAGTACTTTTAAAGTTAATTTCAGAAAAAATTTGACACAATGGTATCCGGCACATACAAGTGGTGTACAACCAAAATATAAGTTGGTTTGAACATATATTGCTATATCTCATGATCTTACTTAGTACTTTTAAAGTTAATTTCAGAAAAAATTTGACACAATGGTATCCGGCACATACAAGTGGTGTACAACCAAAATATAAGTTGGTTTGAACATATATTGCTATATCTCATGATCTTACTTAGTACTTTTAAAGTTAATTTCAGAAAAAATTTGACACAATGGTATCCGGCACATACAAGTGGTGTACAACCAAAATATAAGTTGGTTTGAACATATATTGCTATATCTCATGATCTTACTTAGTACTTTTAAAGTTAATTTCAGAAAAAATTTGACACAATGGTATCAGGCACATAATGTTGCATGCTAAGATCAGTCATAATGTAAACCTCTCAATTTTATTGTCGTGGGAAGTATCTCAATTCCTTCAAAAAAATTGAAAAACTATTTAATTTTAAAAATATAATACTTTTAATTAGTTAATTAATTGGAGATATTTTTTAAAAAATCACTTTTGATAATACTTTTGAGAACTTTAATTCAAAAAATATATTCAAAAATATCCAGGATATCAAAAGGGAATTGTTCCTTATGAGGTATATAGTTATGATGTATACCTCATAAGGAACAATTCCCTCCTTAAAACGAGAAAACTTGTTCGAAATTGTTTATCATTTCGAACAAGTTTTCTCGTTTTTAATAAGAAACTAAAGGCTATGAGGCATTGATTATATATTAGTGCCTCACAGCCTTTTAGTTTCTAATAGATAGCTGGGAAACTTTCTCCAAATGATAAGTTATTCAGAGAAAGTTTCCCAGCTATCAAGAGGGAATTGTTCCTTATGAGGTATATAGTTATGATGTATACCTCATAAGGAACAATTCCCTCCTTAAAATCGTAGACATTTTTATACTTATTAATCAACCATTCAAAATCATATTCCTCTGAAAAGTTATTTTATTAAAAATTTAGAATTTTAATAAATATAGAGTTTGGATTTCATACAATACCTATATATTTTCAATAATGGAATTTGAAAACCATTCTCAAAAGTTCTCAGAAAACCTTTTTTTCATTAATTTTAAGAAATCTGAGTATTAAATTAAGTGATAAATTCGTTTGACACTACTTTAATTTTTAAATTCAAAAAATTATATGTGCTTCTTAAAATGACTCAAAAAATTTTATTATAAAATAATATATAATATTAAAAATCCCACAACATTTTTTTACTTTACATAATCGTACTTCCTCGACGATTAATTTCCACTCAATTTCTATCATTGACCGAACTTAGCATGCAACAATACAAGTGGTGTACAACCAAAATATAAGTTGGTTTAAACATATATTGCTATATCTCATGATCTTACTTAGTACTTTTAAAGTTAATTTCAGAAAAAATTTGACACAATGGTATCCGGCACATACAAGTGGTGTACAACCAAATCTTCGACTCGATGAACTTGTCATCGAGTTATATTCCAGTGTTGTTCCTTCATTCCTGATTAAGTTGCAAATTAAAGGTCTGGATTCAGAGAGAAGTGTTAAAGTTATCAAAAAAGTCACAAGAGATTTCGAAGAAATGACACAATTTAAAAAAGTCGAATGCATCAGTATGCTTGAAGCTGTTCAGAAAGGTCTGAAAAATGATACACTTGATCCCAACATTGTTTACTCAACATTAAAAATATTATTGCAAAGAAAACATTTGATTTAATAAACATTTAATTTATTATAATTAATTTTTTATTACAGTATAGTAAAAAATGCTATAAATAAATTATTATATTTTATTAAAATGTGACTTTTAATAGTAAGTGAATAAAATAAATCAGGAATTGGGAAAGAAATAAGGTTAATTAAAATAATGAAAATTACAAGTTTAAGGTTAATGAAAAAGTGACAATGGGCGAGTTTGTCCCCCACTCATTTTCAAATGAGTGGTAGAATCTTCGATTTAATTGATTTAGAATGGTTAAATCAAGCTAATCAACAAATTCAAAGCGGTATTAACGTCGAAACCGTTCTCCAAAATGTCCCTTTAACAGATGGAAGAATTCTTCCCACAATATCACATAAAACTTTTAAAAACGCTCTTAATTTCAATCAAATTGAAATTCCAAAATTACGTACAGGTCCAAAACCAAAAGATCCACCACAAGAATTAATAAATACTGTCCAAAATTTACATAATAAAGTTCAAAAAATAGGAATTTCCCGGGCTTTCGGCCGAATTATAACAGATCGTCAAATGATACTTGAATCGCAAATGCAAAATCAACAAAATATTCAAATTCATTTTCCAATTCCACAATTGTCTCAACGGAATCAAAATTCAGAGTTTGATTACAGTTCTCCTGACATTTCAAGTTCATCTGAACAGTTATCATCAGAAATCTCTTCAAATTCCGACGATTCATCAGCCGAAGAATTATTTTCATCAAGTCCAAATTCAATTGATACAGAATCGGATATAAATTCAGAAGATGACCCATATTCAATACGCACAAATACAACTTCAACATTTGAAAAAACTACAGATTATTTTGACCGTAAATTATTGAACATTCAATTTTCCGAAAGAACTGTTAATAAATGTTTCAAACTTCTCAATCTTGCACAACCGCCAAAAAATTCAAAGGCAAAAGGTCAAACAAAATACGAAGCTTTTTACGTTAATGAAATATGGCATGTAGATATTCACTTTTTAAATCATCGCCAAGGTGAATATCTATATGCCGTTATTGACGATAAATCACGAAAAATTTTGGCTTGGTCACATCTCGAAACTAAAGAAGCGGCACAAACAAGTCGTGTCATTCAACAATGTTTCGATGTATATGGCAAACCGTTTGCCATATGGAGTGACAATGGGCTTGAAAACTACGGTGTTTTCAAAAATTTATTAAAAAATGCAAACGTCGAATCAATCACGATAATACCACACTGCCCTTACATGAATGGCAAAATCGAAAGATTTTGGCAGAATATTCAAGTTGATGAGGTAGCTTGGGATCAAATTCAAAATTTAATCGAAAATTATAACGCAACACCACATACACAGTTACCAAAAAATCCAGAAATACATACCTGGTTTACACCAAACAAATTTTATGATATCAGCGAAAAATATGATACCACCAAAGAACCCCTTTGGAAAGTTGATGGAGAAATTAAGGATTTGAGGATTTCTCTTCAACATTTCCGCGAGAGGAGAGCCAATCAAAGAAATTAATTCGGTAATATTTTAAAATCGAAAATAAAATCTAATTTTTAACACAAATTAACAATATCGATTACATCTTCTTACTAAGCTCAGTCAGATTAATAAGAATAAACACTTACTTTTTAAAACATTTACATATTTTTTTTCTTCGTTACAGAGATACGCAAGTTGCAGAAGAAGCAGCAACTGTAGTACAGTAATTTGACACTCCGAAATCGAACATTAGTGACTTTGAGTAGATTTTGAATTTAATATAGATCTTGATTTTTAATAACCATCATAGCAAGAGCTAGTTGGTGAATGGTATCCGCGAATTTCGGCTTGAAAGTTGGGAAACTTTGTCCGAATGTTAAACTATTCGGACAAAGTTTCCCGCTGTTTGCGAAGGAATTGTTGGCTATGATGTACTGATTCATGATCAGTACATCATAGCCAACAATTCCTTATACAAAGTTCAAAAACTTGGGTGCAATCAGAACTGATTGCACCCAAGTTTTTGAACTTTCTCGAGGGAATGAAAGGGTAAGAGGTATACATTATGAATATATACCTCTTACCCTTCCATTCCCTCTCTGACAGCGGGAAACTTTGTCTGAATGTTAAACTATTCAGACAAAGTTTCCCGCTGTTTGCGAAGGAATTGTTGGCTATGATGTACTGATTCATGATCAGTGCATCATAGCCAACAATTCCTTATACAAATTTCAAAAACTTGGGTGCAATCAGTTCTGATTGCACCCAAGTTTTTGAACTTTCTCGAGGGAATGAAGGGTAAGAGGTATATTTCATAATGTATACCTCTTACCCTTCCATTCCTTCGCAAACAGCGGGAAACTTTGTCTGAATAGTTTAACATTCAGACAAAGTTTCCCGCTGTTTGCGAAGGAATTGTTGGCTATAATGTACTGATTCATGATCAGTGCATCATAGCCAACAATTCCTTATACAAATTTCAAAAACTTGGGTGCAATCAGTTCTGATTGCACCCAAGTTTTTGAACTTTCTCGAGGGAATGAAGGGTAAGAGGTATATTCATAATGTATACCTCTTACCCTTCCATTCCTTCGCACAGCGGGAAACTTTGTCTGAATGTTTAACATTCAGACAAAGTTTCCCGCTGTTTGCGAAGGAATTGTTGGCTATATGTACTGATTCATGATCAGTGCATCATAGCCAACAATTCCTTATACAAATTTCAAAAACTTGGGTGCAATCAGTTCTGATTGCACCCAAGTTTTTGAACTTTCTCGAGGGAATGGAAGGGTAAGAGGTATATATTCATAATGTATACCTCTTACCCTTCCATTCCTTCGCAAACAGCGGGAAACTTTGTCTGAATAGTTTAACATTCAGACAAAGTTTCCCGCTGTTTGCGAAGGAATTGTTGGCTATAATGTACTGATTCATGATCAGTGCATCATAGCCAACAATTCCTTATACAAATTTCAAAAACTTGGGTGCAATCAGTTCTGATTGCACCCAAGTTTTTGAACTTTCTTGAGGGAATGAAAGGGTAAGAGGTATACATTATGAATATATACCTCTTACCCTTCCATTCCCTCTCTGACAGCGGGAAACTTTGTCTGAATGTTAAACTATTCAGACAAAGTTTCCCGCTGTTTGCGAAGGAATTGTTGGCTATGATGTACTGATTCATGATCAGTGCATCATAGCCAACAATTCCTTATACAAATTTCAAAAACTTGGGTGCAATCAGAACTGATTGCACCCAAGTTTTTGAACTTTCTCGAGGGAATGAAAGGGTAAGAGGTATACATATTCATAATGTATACCTCTTACCCTTCCATTCCTTCGACAGCGGGAAACTTTGTCTGAATGTTAACTATTCAGACAAAGTTTCCCGCTGTTTGCGAAGGAATTGTTGGCTATGATGTACTGATTCATGATCAGTGCATCATAGCCAACAATTCCTTATACAAATTTCAAAAACTTGGGTGCAATCAGTTCTGATTGCACCCAAGTTTTTGAACTTTCTCGAGGGAATGAAAGGGTAAGAGGTATATATTATAATATATACCTCTTACCCTTCCATTCCCTCTCTGACAGCGGGAAACTTTGTCTGAATGTTAAACTATTCAGACAAAGTTTCCCGCTGTTTGCGAAGGAATTGTTGGCTATGATGTACTGATTCATGATCAGTGCATCATAGCCAACAATTCCTTATACAAAGTTCAAAAACTTGGGTGCAATCAGAACTGATTGCACCCAAGTTTTTGAACTTTCTCGAGGGAATGAAAGGGTAAGAGGTATATTATAATATATACCTCTTACCCTTCCATTCCTCTCTGACAGCGGGAAACTTTGTCTGAATGTTAAACTATTCAGACAAAGTTTCCCGCTGTTTGCGAAGGAATTGTTGGCTATGATGTACTGATTCATGATCAGTGCATCATAGCCAACAATTCCTTATACAAAGTTCAAAAACTTGGGTGCAATCAGAACTGATTGCACCCAAGTTTTTGAACTTTCTCGAGGGAATGAAAGGGTAAGAGGTATACATTATGAATATATACCTCTTACCCTTCCATTCCTCTCTGACAGCGGGAAACTTTGTCTGAATGTTAAACTATTCAGACAAAGTTTCCGCTGTTTGCGAAGGAATTGTTGGCTATGATGTACTGATTCATGATCAGTGCATCATAGCCAACAATTCCTTATACAAAGTTCAAAAACTTGGGTGCAATCAGAACTGATTGCACCCAAGTTTTTGAACTTTCTCGAGGGAATGAAAGGGTAAGAGGTATATATTATAATTATACCTCTTACCCTTCCATTCCCTTCGACAGCGGGAAACTTTGTCTGAATGTTAAACATTCAGACAAAGTTTCCCGCTGTTTGCGAAGGAATTGTTGGCTATGATGTACTGATTCATGATCAGTGCATCATAGCCAACAATTCCTTATACAAAGTTCAAAAAACTTGGGTGCAATCAGTTCTGATTGCACCCAAGTTTTTGAACTTTCTCGAGGGAATGAAAGGGTAAGAGGTATACATTATGAATATATACCTCTTACCCTTCCATTCCCTCTCTGACAGCGGGAAACTTTGTCTGAATGTTAAACTATTCAGACAAAGTTTCCCGCTGTCAGCGAAAGAATTGTTCCATCTGGTGCATAGAGTGTGAATCTATGCACCAAATGGAGCAAGTCCCTCGCGAAATTGCCAAAACTTGCGTCGCATTTCAAAGATTGCGACCCAAATTTTGGCGATTTCTAGTAGAGATGGAGTATTTTGAGTCACTGACCTATATGCATGAGTGCTCAAAGGGCTCCATCTCTACTTTGAAGCAAGGAACTTTCCTCGAAATTTTGATAATTTGAAGAAAGTTTTCAAGCAATTAACAAAGGATTACTCGCTATGAGGTAAAAATTCTAGATTTTCAACCTCATAGCGAGAGCTTCCCTTTTATTGCTTGAAAAACTTTCCCCAGCTTCAAAATTGGGGAAAGGGCTGTAAAGTCGACTCCGATACCAGCAGGTACCAGAGTATTTAAAAGAGAAGCCCCTCGAACGAGTTTCTATGAAGACCTTCTCATTCAAGAAGATCTTAATAGAAAATCGTACGAGGGCATTGGAAACTCGCGTCTGGTACATGTTGGTACCAGAGTGTTTGAGATTTGAAGACTCTGGTACTAACATGTACCAGAATTTATGATGAATGTAAGATGGACCATTATAAAATGGTAGCGGTTTGTTTCAAAAAATTTAGATGAGATTTGCATAGAATATAGATTATATGATTTATACATATGAAAAATAATATATAAAAAATATAATTTTGAGATAATTATGTAAATAATATTTTAATATTTGAATTTGAGGTATAAATTTTATAGTAAAATATATTATAAAGAGTATTTATATAAATATTGTAAAATAATATAAGTAATAAAAATTGAGACCCCTCCCTGTTTTTGATGTTTTGTCACTTTTTCGGTAATTCTTATTGTTTCGACTCTATTAATCCATAACTCTTGGCTGCATCCCAAATGACAAAATGGCTATTTAATAAATCATCATAAGAATAACCTGCTATTTTGTCTAAAATTAACCTAAGAGAGAATATTTTTTGCTCATAAGAAACTAATTGCAATATGCAAACGCAATCTTTGTTCCTTTTAGAGATCCATCTTTTAATTTTTTCTTCATTTGTATTGCCATTATCTAATATTGTTTCTTTTCGTTTAGGTTTGCTCTTATAAATAACATATCTTTCATAATATTGACGAATGACGAGATTCTTAAATTCTTCTGTTTTTGATCTTGCAAAATATCGTAATAACAAACTTAGTATGTTGTCTATCCATTTTTATAATTCTTTTTCTGATTCATCTGCTTTTTCAGCAAATAAATTTTTCCCAGTTAAATGAAAATTGATTAATTCAACCTTTGGGAACATTCCAAAATTATTATCATAAGACAAATTACGGAAAGTGAACTCAAACAAAAAGTGACACAATGCATTTGCCAACCAAATAACTTTACAAAGCAAAAACTTAAATTACTTGTCAAGCTTACTATTCTTATTTTAACAATTAAAAAATTAAATTTTATTTTTTATTTAAAAAAATCATCTTATATCATCTGATATATATATATAACAGCATTAATATTTCAATGATTCACAAATCAACTTTTTCATTATTTTAAATAATTATAGAATATATACCGACTTTTTGTACATAAATATTTTTAGATTCAATAATGATTTACGGTTTTTTTCAAAACTTATAATTTTCAAAGAGAAAGAGACAGACTAGCCCATTGTCACTTTTTAATTTAGCAAATGAACGCTTATGGAGTGGAGTTTTTGGGTAAATCTGATTTGCTTATAAATGAAATAAAATCAAAAGAAACCATATTGGCATTATATTATGCAAAAATAAATGATCTTACTTAGTACTTTTAAAGTTAATTTCAGAAAAAATTTGACACAATGGTATCCGGCACATACAAGTGGTGTACAACCAAAATATAAGTTGGTTTAAACATATATTGCTATATCTCATGATCTTACTTAGTACTTTTAAAGTTAATTTCAGAAAAAATTTGACACAATGGTATCCGGCACATACAAGTGGTGTACAACCAAAATATAAGTTGGTTTGAACATATATTGCTATATCTCATGATCTTACTTAGTACTTTTAAAGTTAATTTCAGAAAAAATTTGACACAATGGTATCCGGCACATACAAGTGGTGTACAACCAAAATATAAGTTGGTTTGAACATATATTGCTATATCTCATGATCTTACTTAGTACTTTTAAAGTTAATTTCAGAAAAAATTTGACACAATGGTATCCGGCACATACAAGTGGTGTACAACCAAAATATAAGTTGGTTTGAACATATATTGCTATATCTCATGATCTTACTTAGTACTTTTAAAGTTAATTTCAGAAAAAATTTGACACAATGGTATCCGGCACATACAAGTGGTGTACAACCAAAATATAAGTTGGTTTAAACATATATTGCTATATCTCATGATCTTACTTAGTACTTTTAAAGTTAATTTCAGAAAAAATTTGACACAATGGTATCCGGCACATACAAGTGGTGTACAACCAAAATATAAGTTGGTTTAAACATATATTGCTATATCTCATGATCTTACTTAGTACTTTTAAAGTTAATTTCAGAAAAAATTTGACACAATGGTATCCGGCACATACAAGTGGTGTACAACCAAAATATAAGTTGGTTTGAACATATATTGCTATATCTCATGATCTTACTTAGTACTTTTAAAGTTAATTTCAGAAAAAATTTGACACAATGGTATCCGGCACATACAAGTGGTGTACAACCAAAATATAAGTTGGTTTGAACATATATTGCTATATCTCATGATCTTACTTAGTACTTTTAAAGTTAATTTCAGAAAAAATTTGACACAATGGTATCCGGCACATACAAGTGGTGTACAACCAAAATATAAGTTGGTTTGAACATATATTGCTATATCTCATGATCTTACTTAGTACTTTTAAAGTTAATTTCAGAAAAAATTTGACACAATGGTATCCGGCACATAATGTTGCATGCTAAGATCAGTCATAATGTAAACCTCTCAATTTTATTGTCGTGGGAAGTATCTCAATTCCTTCAAAAAAATTGAAAAACTATTTAATTTTAAAAATATAATACTTTTAATTAGTTAATTAATTGGAGATATTTTTTAAAAAATCACTTTTGATAATACTTTTGAGAACTTTAATTCAAAAAATATATTCAAAAATATCCAGGATATCAAAAGGGAATTGTTCCTTATGAGGTATATAGTTATGATGTATACCTCATAAGGAACAATTCCCTCCTTAAAACGAGAAAACTTGTTCGAAATTGTTTATCATTTCGAACAAGTTTTCTCGTTTTTAATAAGAAACTAAAGGCTATGAGGCATTGATTATATATTAGTGCCTCACAGCCTTTTAGTTTCTAATAGATAGCTGGGAAACTTTCTCCAAATGATAAGTTATTCAGAGAAAGTTTCCCAGCTATCAAGAGGGAATTGTTCCTTATGAGGTATATAGTTATGATGTATACCTCATAAGGAACAATTCCCTCCTTAAAATCGTAGACATTTTTATACTTATTAATCAACCATTCAAAATCATATTCCTCTGAAAAGTTATTTTATTAAAAATTTAGAATTTTAATAAATATAGAGTTTGGATTTCATACAATACCTATATATTTTCAATAATGGAATTTGAAAACCATTCTCAAAAGTTCTCAGAAAACCTTTTTTTCATTAATTTTAAGAAATCTGAGTATTAAATTAAGTGATAAATTCGTTTGACACTACTTTAATTTTTAAATTCAAAAAATTATATGTGCTTCTTAAAATGACTCAAAAAATTTTATTATAAAATAATATATAATATTAAAAATCCCACAACATTTTTTTACTTTACATAATCGTACTTCCTCGACGATTAATTTCCACTCAATTTCTATCATTGACCGAACTTAGCATGCAACAATACAAGTGGTGTACAACCAAAATATAAGTTGGTTTAAACATATATTGCTATATCTCATGATCTTACTTAGTACTTTTAAAGTTAATTTCAGAAAAAATTTGACACAATGGTATCCGGCACATACAAGTGGTGTACAACCAAATCTTCGACTCGATGAACTTGTCATCGAGTTATATTCCAGTGTTGTTCCTTCATTCCTGATTAAGTTGCAAATTAAAGGTCTGGATTCAGAGAGAAGTGTTAAAGTTATCAAAAAAGTCACAAGAGATTTCGAAGAAATGACACAATTTAAAAAAGTCGAATGCATCAGTATGCTTGAAGCTGTTCAGAAAGGTCTGAAAAATGATACACTTGATCCCAACATTGTTTACTCAACATTAAAAATATTATTGCAAAGAAAACATTTGATTTAATAAACATTTAATTTATTATAATTAATTTTTATTACAGTATAGTAAAAAATGCTATAAATAAATTATTATTTTATTAAAATGTGACTTTTAATAGTAAGTGAATAAAATAAATCAGGAATTGGGAAAGAAATAAGGTTAATTAAAATAATGAAAATTACAAGTTTAAGGTTAATGAAAAAGTGACAATGGGCGAGTTTGTCCCCCACTCATTTTCAAATGAGTGGTAGAATCTTCGATTTAATTGATTTAGAATGGTTAAATCAAGCTAATCAACAAATTCAAAGCGGTATTAACGTCGAAACCGTTCTCCAAAATGTCCCTTTAACAGATGGAAGAATTCTTCCCACAATATCACATAAAACTTTTAAAAACGCTCTTAATTTCAATCAAATTGAAATTCCAAAATTACGTACAGGTCCAAAACCAAAAGATCCACCACAAGAATTAATAAATACTGTCCAAAATTTACATAATAAAGTTCAAAAAATAGGAATTTCCCGGGCTTTCGGCCGAATTATAACAGATCGTCAAATGATACTTGAATCGCAAATGCAAAATCAACAAAATATTCAAATTCATTTTCCAATTCCACAATTGTCTCAACGGAATCAAAATTCAGAGTTTGATTACAGTTCTCCTGACGTTTCAAGTTCATCTGAACAGTTATCATCAGAAATCTCTTCAAATTCCGACGATTCATCAGCCGAAGAATTATTTTCATCAAGTCCAAATTCAATTGATACAGAATCGGATATAAATTCAGAAGATGACCCATATTCAATACGCACAAATACAACTTCAACATTTGAAAAAACTACAGATTATTTTGACCGTAAATTATTGAACATTCAATTTTCCGAAAGAACTGTTAATAAATGTTTCAAACTTCTCAATCTTGCACAACCGCCAAAAAATTCAAAGGCAAAAGGTCAAACAAAATACGAAGCTTTTTACGTTAATGAAATATGGCATGTAGATATTCACTTTTTAAATCATCGCCAAGGTGAATATCTATATGCCGTTATTGACGATAAATCACGAAAAATTTTGGCTTGGTCACATCTCGAAACTAAAGAAGCGGCACAAACAAGTCGTGTCATTCAACAATGTTTCGATGTATATGGCAAACCGTTTGCCATATGGAGTGACAATGGGCTTGAAAACTACGGTGTTTTCAAAAATTTATTAAAAAATGCAAACGTCGAATCAATCACGATAATACCACACTGCCCTTACATGAATGGCAAAATCGAAAGATTTTGGCAGAATATTCAAGTTGATGAGGTAGCTTGGGATCAAATTCAAAATTTAATCGAAAATTATAACGCAACACCACATACACAGTTACCAAAAAATCCAGAAATACATACCTGGTTTACACCAAACAAATTTTATGATATCAGCGAAAAATATGATACCACCAAAGAACCCCTTTGGAAAGTTGATGGAGAAATTAAGGATTTGAGGATTTCTCTTCAACATTTCCGCGAGAGGAGAGCCAATCAAAGAAATTAATTCGGTAATATTTTAAAATCGAAAATAAAATCTAATTTTTAACACAAATTAACAATATCGATTACATCTTCTTACTAAGCTCAGTCAGATTAATAAGAATAAACACTTACTTTTTAAAACATTTACATATTTTTTTTCTTCGTTACAGAGATACGCAAGTTGCAGAAGAAGCAGCAACTGTAGTACAGTAATTTGACACTCCGAAATCGAACATTAGTGACTTTGAGTAGATTTTGAATTTAATATAGATCTTGATTTTTAATAACCATCATAGCAAGAGCTAGTTGGTGAATGGTATCCGCGAATTTCGGCTTGAAAGTTGGGAAACTTTGTCCGAATGTTAAACTATTCGGACAAAGTTTCCCGCTGTTTGCGAAGGAATTGTTGGCTATGATGTACTGATTCATGATCAGTACATCATAGCCAACAATTCCTTATATAAAGTTCAAAAACTTGGGTGCAATCAGAACTGATTGCACCCAAGTTTTTGAACTTTCTTGAGGGAATGAAAGGGTAAGAGGTATACATTATGAATATATACCTCTTACCCTTCCATTCCCTCTCTGACAGCGGGAAACTTTGTCGAATGTTAAACTATTCAGACAAAGTTTCCCGCTGTTTGCGAAGGAATTGTTGGCTATGATGTACTGATTCATGATCAGTGCATCATAGCCAACAATTCCTTATACAAATTTCAAAAACTTGGGTGCAATCAGTTCTGATTGCACCCAAGTTTTTGAACTTTCTCGAGGGAATGGAAGGGTAAGAGGTATCATAATGTATACCTCTTACCCTTCCATTCCTTCGCAAACAGCGGGAAACTTTGTCTGAATAGTTTAACATTCAGACAAAGTTTCCCGCTGTTTGCGAAGGAATTGTTGGCTATAATGTACTGATTCATGATCAGTGCATCATAGCCAACAATTCCTTATACAAATTTCAAAAACTTGGGTGCAATCAGTTCTGATTGCACCCAAGTTTTTGAACTTTCTCGAGGGAATGAAGGGTAAGAGGTATATATTCATAATGTATACCTCTTACCCTTCCATTCCTTCGACAGCGGGAAACTTTGTCTGAAAGTTTAACATTCAGACAAAGTTTCCCGCTGTTTGCGAAGGAATTGTTGGCTATAATGTACTGATTCATGATCAGTGCATCATAGCCAACAATTCCTTATACAAATTTCAAAAACTTGGGTGCAATCAGTTCTGATTGCACCCAAGTTTTTGAACTTTCTCGAGGGAATGAAGGGTAAGAGGTATATATTCATAATGTATACCTCTTACCCTTCCATTCCTTCGCAAACAGCGGGAAACTTTGTCTGAATAGTTTAACATTCAGACAAAGTTTCCCGCTGTTTGCGAAGGAATTGTTGGCTATAATGTACTGATTCATGATCAGTGCATCATAGCCAACAATTCCTTATACAAATTCAAAAACTTGGGTGCAATCAGTTCTGATTGCACCCAAGTTTTTGAACTTTCTCGAGGGAATGGAAGGGTAAGAGGTATATATTCATAATGTATATACCTCTTACCCTTCCATTCCTTCGCAAACAGCGGGAAACTTTGTCTGAATAGTTAAACATTCAGACAAAGTTTCCCGCTGTTTGCGAAGGAATTGTTGGCTATAATGTACTGATTCATGATCAGTGCATCATAGCCAACAATTCCTTATACAAATTTCAAAAACTTGGGTGCAATCAGTTCTGATTGCACCCAAGTTTTTGAACTTTCTCGAGGGAATGGAAGGGTAAGAGGTATATATTCATAATGTATACCTCTTACCCTTCCATTCCTTCGCAAACAGCGGGAAACTTTGTCTGAATAGTTTAACATTCAGACAAAGTTTCCCGCTGTTTGCGAAGGAATTGTTGGCTATGATGTACTGATTCATGATCAGTGCATCATAGCCAACAATTCCTTATACAAATTTCAAAAACTTGGGTGCAATCAGTTCTGATTGCACCCAAGTTTTTGAACTTTCTCGAGGGAATGAAAGGGTAAGAGGTATACATTATGAATATATACCTCTTACCCTTCCATTCCCTCTCTGACAGCGGAAAACTTTGTCTGAATGTTAAACTATTCAGACAAAGTTTCCCGCTGTCAGCGAAAGAATTGTTCCATCTGGTGCATAGAGTGTGAATCTATGCACCAAATGGAGCAAGTCCTCGCGAAATTGCCAAAACTTGCGTCGCATTTCAAAGATTGCGACCCAAATTTTGGCGATTTCTAGTAGAGATGGAGTATTTTGAGTCACTGACCTATATGCAGTGGCTCAAAGGGCTCCATCTCTACTTTGAAGCAGAGGAACTTTCCTCGAAATTTTGATAATTTGAAGAAAGTTTTCAAGCAATTAACAAAGGATTACTCGCTATGAGGTAAAAATTCTAGATTTTCACCTCATAGCGAGAGCTTCCCTTTCATTGCTTGAAAACTTTCCCCAGCTTCAAAATTGGGGAAAGGGCTGTAAAGTCGACTCCGATACCAGCAGGTACCAGAGTATTTAAAAGAGAAGCCCTCGCACGAGTTTCTATGAAGACCTTCTCATTCAAGAAGATCTTAATAGAAAATCGTACGAGGGCATTGGAAACTCGCGTCTGGTACATGTTGGTACCAGAGTGTTTGAGATTTGAAGACTCTGGTACTAACATGTACCAGAATTTATGATGAATTTAAGATGGACCATTATAAAATGGTAGCGGTTTGTTTCAAAAAAATTTAGATGAGATTTGCATAGATATAGATTATATGATTTATACATATGAAAAATAATATATAAAAATATAATTTTGAGATAATTATGTAAATAATATTTTAAATATTTGAATTTGAGGTATAAATTTTATAGTAAAATATATTATAAAGAGTATTTATATAAATATTGTAAAATAATATAAGTAATAAAAATTGAGACCCCTCCCTGTTTTTGATGTTTTGTCACTTTTTCGGTAATTCTTATTGTTTCGACTCTATTAATCCATAACTCTTGGCTGCATCCCAAAATGACAAATGGCTATTTAATAAATCATCATAAGAATAACCTGCTATTTTGTCTAAAATTAACCTAAGAGAGAATATTTTTTGCTCATAAGAAACTAATTGCAATATGCAAACGCAATCTTTGTTCCTTTTAGAGATCCATCTTTTAATTTTTTCTTCATTTGTATTGCCATTATCTAATATTGTTTCTTTTCGTTTAGGTTTGCTCTTATAAATAACATATCTTTCATAATATTGACGAATGACGAGATTCTTAAATTCTTCTGTTTTTGATCTTGCAAAATATCGTAATAACAAACTTAGTATGTTGTCTATCCATTTTTATAATTCTTTTTCTGATTCATCTGCTTTTTCAGCAAATAAATTTTTCCCAGTTAAATGAAAATTGATTAATTCAACCTTTGGGAACATTCCAAAATTATTATCATAAGACAAATTACGGAAAGTGAACTCAAACAAAAAGTGACACAATGCATTTGCCAACCAAATAACTTTACAAAGCAAAAACTTAAATTACTTGTCAAGCTTACTATTCTTATTTTAACAATTAAAAAAATTAAATTTTATTTTTTATTTAAAAAAATCATCTTATATCATCTGATATATATATATAACAGCATTAATATTTCAATGATTCACAAATCAACTTTTTCATTATTTTAAATAATTATAGAATATATACCGACGTTTTGTACATAAATATTTTTAGATTCAATAATGATTTACGGTTTTTTTCAAAACTTATAATTTTCAAAGAGAAAGAGACAGACTAGCCCATTGTCACTTTTTAATTTAGCAAATGAACGCTTATGGAGTGGAGTTTTTGGGTAAATCTGATTTGCTTATAAATGAAATAAAATCAAAAGAAACCATATTGGCATTATATTATGCAAAAATAAATGATCTTACTTAGTACTTTTAAAGTTAATTTCAGAAAAAATTTGACACAATGGTATCCGGCACATACAAGTGGTGTACAACCAAAATATAAGTTGGTTTAAACATATATTGCTATATCTCATGATCTTACTTAGTACTTTTAAAGTTAATTTCAGAAAAAATTTGACACAATGGTATCCGGCACATACAAGTGGTGTACAACCAAAATATAAGTTGGTTTGAACATATATTGCTATATCTCATGATCTTACTTAGTACTTTTAAAGTTAATTTCAGAAAAAATTTGACACAATGGTATCCGGCACATACAAGTGGTGTACAACCAAAATATAAGTTGGTTTGAACATATATTGCTATATCTCATGATCTTACTTAGTACTTTTAAAGTTAATTTCAGAAAAAATTTGACACAATGGTATCCGGCACATACAAGTGGTGTACAACCAAAATATAAGTTGGTTTGAACATATATTGCTATATCTCATGATCTTACTTAGTACTTTTAAAGTTAATTTCAGAAAAAATTTGACACAATGGTATCCGGCACATACAAGTGGTGTACAACCAAAATATAAGTTGGTTTAAACATATATTGCTATATCTCATGATCTTACTTAGTACTTTTAAAGTTAATTTCAGAAAAAATTTGACACAATGGTATCCGGCACATACAAGTGGTGTACAACCAAAATATAAGTTGGTTTAAACATATATTGCTATATCTCATGATCTTACTTAGTACTTTTAAAGTTAATTTCAGAAAAAATTTGACACAATGGTATCCGGCACATACAAGTGGTGTACAACCAAAATATAAGTTGGTTTGAACATATATTGCTATATCTCATGATCTTACTTAGTACTTTTAAAGTTAATTTCAGAAAAAATTTGACACAATGGTATCCGGCACATACAAGTGGTGTACAACCAAAATATAAGTTGGTTTGAACATATATTGCTATATCTCATGATCTTACTTAGTACTTTTAAAGTTAATTTCAGAAAAAATTTGACACAATGGTATCCGGCACATACAAGTGGTGTACAACCAAAATATAAGTTGGTTTGAACATATATTGCTATATCTCATGATCTTACTTAGTACTTTTAAAGTTAATTTCAGAAAAAATTTGACACAATGGTATCCGGCACATAATGTTGCATGCTAAGATCAGTCATAATGTAAACCTCTCAATTTTATTGTCGTGGGAAGTATCTCAATTCCTTCAAAAAAATTGAAAAACTATTTAATTTTAAAAATATAATACTTTTAATTAGTTAATTAATTGGAGATATTTTTTAAAAAATCACTTTTGATAATACTTTTGAGAACTTTAATTCAAAAAATATATTCAAAAATATCCAGGATATCAAAAGGGAATTGTTCCTTATGAGGTATATAGTTATGATGTATACCTCATAAGGAACAATTCCCTCCTTAAAACGAGAAAACTTGTTCGAAATTGTTTATCATTTCGAACAAGTTTTCTCGTTTTTAATAAGAAACTAAAGGCTATGAGGCATTGATTATATATTAGTGCCTCACAGCCTTTTAGTTTCTAATAGATAGCTGGGAAACTTTCTCCAAATGATAAGTTATTCAGAGAAAGTTTCCCAGCTATCAAGAGGGAATTGTTCCTTATGAGGTATATAGTTATGATGTATACCTCATAAGGAACAATTCCCTCCTTAAAATCGTAGACATTTTTATACTTATTAATCAACCATTCAAAATCATATTCCTCTGAAAAGTTATTTTATTAAAAATTTAGAATTTTAATAAATATAGAGTTTGGATTTCATACAATACCTATATATTTTCAATAATGGAATTTGAAAACCATTCTCAAAAGTTCTCAGAAAACCTTTTTTTCATTAATTTTAAGAAATCTGAGTATTAAATTAAGTGATAAATTCGTTTGACACTACTTTAATTTTTAAATTCAAAAAATTATATGTGCTTCTTAAAATGACTCAAAAAATTTTATTATAAAATAATATATAATATTAAAAATCCCACAACATTTTTTTACTTTACATAATCGTACTTCCTCGACGATTAATTTCCACTCAATTTCTATCATTGACCGAACTTAGCATGCAACAATACAAGTGGTGTACAACCAAAATATAAGTTGGTTTAAACATATATTGCTATATCTCATGATCTTACTTAGTACTTTTAAAGTTAATTTCAGAAAAAATTTGACACAATGGTATCCGGCACATACAAGTGGTGTACAACCAAATCTTCGACTCGATGAACTTGTCATCGAGTTATATTCCAGTGTTGTTCCTTCATTCCTGATTAAGTTGCAAATTAAAGGTCTGGATTCAGAGAGAAGTGTTAAAGTTATCAAAAAAGTCACAAGAGATTTCGAAGAAATGACACAATTTAAAAAAGTCGAATGCATCAGTATGCTTGAAGCTGTTCAGAAAGGTCTGAAAAATGATACACTTGATCCCAACATTGTTTACTCAACATTAAAAATATTATTGCAAAGAAAACATTTGATTTAATAAACATTTAATTTATTATAATTAATTTTTTATTACAGTATAGTAAAAAATGCTATAAATAAATTATTATATTTTATTAAAATGTGACTTTTAATAGTAAGTGAATAAAATAAATCAGGAATTGGGAAAGAAATAAGGTTAATTAAAATAATGAAAATTACAAGTTTAAGGTTAATGAAAAAGTGACAATGGGCGAGTTTGTCCCCCACTCATTTTCAAATGAGTGGTAGAATCTTCGATTTAATTGATTTAGAATGGTTAAATCAAGCTAATCAACAAATTCAAAGCGGTATTAACGTCGAAACCGTTCTCCAAAATGTCCCTTTAACAGATGGAAGAATTCTTCCCACAATATCACATAAAACTTTTAAAAACGCTCTTAATTTCAATCAAATTGAAATTCCAAAATTACGTACAGGTCCAAAACCAAAAGATCCACCACAAGAATTAATAAATACTGTCCAAAATTTACATAATAAAGTTCAAAAAATAGGAATTTCCCGGGCTTTCGGCCGAATTATAACAGATCGTCAAATGATACTTGAATCGCAAATGCAAAATCAACAAAATATTCAAATTCATTTTCCAATTCCACAATTGTCTCAACGGAATCAAAATTCAGAGTTTGATTACAGTTCTCCTGACATTTCAAGTTCATCTGAACAGTTATCATCAGAAATCTCTTCAAATTCCGACGATTCATCAGCCGAAGAATTATTTTCATCAAGTCCAAATTCAATTGATACAGAATCGGATATAAATTCAGAAGATGACCCATATTCAATACGCACAAATACAACTTCAACATTTGAAAAAACTACAGATTATTTTGACCGTAAATTATTGAACATTCAATTTTCCGAAAGAACTGTTAATAAATGTTTCAAACTTCTCAATCTTGCACAACCGCCAAAAAATTCAAAGGCAAAAGGTCAAACAAAATACGAAGCTTTTTACGTTAATGAAATATGGCATGTAGATATTCACTTTTTAAATCATCGCCAAGGTGAATATCTATATGCCGTTATTGACGATAAATCACGAAAAATTTTGGCTTGGTCACATCTCGAAACTAAAGAAGCGGCACAAACAAGTCGTGTCATTCAACAATGTTTCGATGTATATGGCAAACCGTTTGCCATATGGAGTGACAATGGGCTTGAAAACTACGGTGTTTTCAAAAATTTATTAAAAAATGCAAACGTCGAATCAATCACGATAATACCACACTGCCCTTACATGAATGGCAAAATCGAAAGATTTTGGCAGAATATTCAAGTTGATGAGGTAGCTTGGGATCAAATTCAAAATTTAATCGAAAATTATAACGCAACACCACATACACAGTTACCAAAAAATCCAGAAATACATACCTGGTTTACACCAAACAAATTTTATGATATCAGCGAAAAATATGATACCACCAAAGAACCCCTTTGGAAAGTTGATGGAGAAATTAAGGATTTGAGGATTTCTCTTCAACATTTCCGCGAGAGGAGAGCCAATCAAAGAAATTAATTCGGTAATATTTTAAAATCGAAAATAAAATCTAATTTTTAACACAAATTAACAATATCGATTACATCTTCTTACTAAGCTCAGTCAGATTAATAAGAATAAACACTTACTTTTTAAAACATTTACATATTTTTTTTCTTCGTTACAGAGATACGCAAGTTGCAGAAGAAGCAGCAACTGTAGTACAGTAATTTGACACTCCGAAATCGAACATTAGTGACTTTGAGTAGATTTTGAATTTAATATAGATCTTGATTTTTAATAACCATCATAGCAAGAGCTAGTTGGTGAATGGTATCCGCGAATTTCGGCTTGAAAGTTGGGAAACTTTGTCCGAATGTTAAACTATTCGGACAAAGTTTCCCGCTGTTTGCGAAGGAATTGTTGGCTATGATGTACTGATTCATGATCAGTACATCATAGCCAACAATTCCTTATATAAAGTTCAAAAACTTGGGTGCAATCAGAACTGATTGCACCCAAGTTTTTGAACTTTCTTGAGGGAATGAAAGGGTAAGAGGTATACATTATGAATATATACCTCTTACCCTTCCATTCCCTCTCTGACAGCGGGAAACTTTGTCTGAATGTTAAACTATTCAGACAAAGTTTCCCGCTGTTTGCGAAGGAATTGTTGGCTATGATGTACTGATTCATGATCAGTGCATCATAGCCAACAATTCCTTATACAAATTTCAAAAACTTGGGTGCAATCAGTTCTGATTGCACCCAAGTTTTTGAACTTTCTCGAGGGAATGGAAGGGTAAGAGGTATATATTCATAATGTATACCTCTTACCCTTCCATTCCTTCGCAAACAGCGGGAAACTTTGTCTGAATAGTTTAACATTCAGACAAAGTTTCCCGCTGTTTGCGAAGGAATTGTTGGCTATAATGTACTGATTCATGATCAGTGCATCATAGCCAACAATTCCTTATACAAATTTCAAAAACTTGGGTGCAATCAGTTCTGATTGCACCCAAGTTTTTGAACTTTCTCGAGGGAATGGAAGGGTAAGAGGTATTATTCATAATGTATACCTCTTACCCTTCCATTCCTTCGCAAACAGCGGGAAACTTTGTCTGAATAGTTTAACATTCAGACAAAGTTTCCCGCTGTTTGCGAAGGAATTGTTGGCTATATGTACTGATTCATGATCAGTGCATCATAGCCAACAATTCCTTATACAAATTTCAAAAACTTGGGTGCAATCAGTTCTGATTGCACCCAAGTTTTTGAACTTTCTCGAGGAATGGAAGGGTAAGAGGTATATATTCATAATGTATACCTCTTACCCTTCCATTCCTTCGCAAACAGCGGGAAACTTTGTCTGAATAGTTTAACATTCAGACAAAGTTTCCCGCTGTTTGCGAAGGAATTGTTGGCTATAATGTACTGATTCATGATCAGTGCATCATAGCCAACAATTCCTTATACAAATTTCAAAAACTTGGGTGCAATCAGTTCTGATTGCACCCAAGTTTTTGAACTTTCTTGAGGGAATGGAAAGGGTAAGAGGTATACATTATGAATATATACCTCTTACCCTTCCATTCCCTCTCTGACAGCGGGAAACTTTGTCTGAATGTTAAACTATTCAGACAAAGTTTCCCGCTGTTTGCGAAGGAATTGTTGGCTATGAATGTACTGATTCATGATCAGTGCATCATAGCCAACAATTCCTTATACAAATTTCAAAAACTTGGGTGCAATCAGTTCTGATTGCACCCAAGTTTTTGAACTTTCTCGAGGGAATGGAAGGGTAAGAGGTATATATTCATAATGTATACCTCTTACCCTTCCATTCCTTCGCAAACAGCGGGAAACTTTGTCTGAATAGTTTAACATTCAGACAAAGTTTCCCGCTGTTTGCGAAGGAATTGTTGGCTATATGTACTGATTCATGATCAGTGCATCATAGCCAACAATTCCTTATACAAATTTCAAAAACTTGGGTGCAATCAGTTCTGATTGCACCCAAGTTTTTGAACTTTCTCGAGGGAATGAAGGGTAAGAGGTATATATTCATAATGTATACCTCTTACCCTTCCATTCCTTCGCAAACAGCGGGAAACTTTGTCTGAATAGTTTAACATTCAGACAAAGTTCCCGCTGTTTGCGAAGGAATTGTTGGCTATAATGTACTGATTCATGATCAGTGCATCATAGCCAACAATTCCTTATACAAATTTCAAAAACTTGGGTGCAATCAGTTCTGATTGCACCAAAGTTTTTGAACTTCTCGAGGGAATGGAAGGGTAAGAGGTATATATTCATGTAATACCTCTTACCCTTCCATTCCTTCGCAAACAGCGGGAAACTTTGTCTGAATAGTTTAACATTCAGACAAAGTTTCCCGCTGTTTGCGAAGGAATTGTTGGCTATAATGTACTGATTCATGATCAGTGCATTCATAGCCAACAATTCCTTATACAAATTTCAAAAACTTGGGTGCAATCAGTTCTGATTGCACCCAAGTTTTTGAACTTTCTCGAGGGAATGGAAGGGTAAGAGGTATATATTCATAATGTATACCTCTTACCCTTCCATTCCTTCGCAAACAGCGGGAAACTTTGTCTGAATAGTTTAACATTCAGACAAAGTTTCCGCTGTTTGCGAAGGAATTGTGGCTATAATGTACTGATTCATGATCAGTGCATCATAGCCAACAATTCCTTATACAAATTCAAAAACTTGGTGCAATCAGTTCTGATTGCACCCAAGTTTTTGAACTTTCTCGAGGGAATGGAAGGGTAAGAGGTATATATTCATAATGTATACCTCTTACCCTTCCATTCCTTCGCAAACAGCGGGAAACTTTGTCTGAATAGTTTAACATTCAGACAAGTTTCCCGCTGTTTGCGAAGGAATTGTTGGCTATGATGTACTGATTTCATGATCAGTGCATCATAGCCAAAATTCCTTATACAAATTTCAAAAACTTGGTGCAATCAGTTCTGATTGCACCAAGTTTTTTGAACTTTCTCGAGGAATGAAAGGGTAAGAGGTATACATTATGAATATATACCTCTACCCTTCCATTCCCTCTCTGACAGCGGAAAACTTTGTCTGAATGTTAAACTATTCAGACAAAGTTTCCCGCTGTCAGCGAAAGAATTGTTCCATCTGGTGCATAGAGTGTGAATCTATGCACCAAATGGAGCAAGTCCCTCGCGAAATTGCCAAACTTGCGTCGCATTTCAAAGATTGCGACCCAAATTTTGGCGATTTCTAGTAGAGATGGAGTATTTTGAGTCACTGACCTATATGCAGTGGCTCAAAGGGCTCCATCTCTACTTTGAAGCAAGGAAACTTTCTCGAAATTTGATAATTTGAAGAAAGTTTTCAAGCAATTAACAAAGGATTACTCGCTATGAGGTAAAAATTCTAGATTTTCACCTCATAGCGAGAGCTTCCCTTTCATTGCTTGAAAAACTTTCCCCAGCTTCAAAATTGGGGAAAGGGCTGTAAAGTCGACTCCGATACCAGCAGGTACCAGAGTATTTAAAGAGAAGCCCTCGCACGAGTTTCTATGAAGACCTTCTCATTCAAGAAGATCTTAATAGAAAATCGTACGAGGGCATTTGGAAACTCGCGTCTGGTACATGTTGGTACCAGAGTGTTTGAGATTTGAAGACTCTGGTACTACATGTACCAGAATTTATGATGAATTTAAGATGGACCATTATAAAATGGTAGCGGTTTGTTTCAAAAAAATTTAGATGAGATTTGCATAGATATAGATTATATGATTTATACATATGAAAAATATATATATAAAAATATAATTTTGAGATAATTATGTAAATAATATTTTAATATTTGAATTTGAGGTATAAATTTTATAGTAAAATATATTATAAAGAGTATTTATATAAATATTGTAAAATAATATAAGTAATAAAATTGAGACCCCTCCCTGTTTTTGATGTTTTGTCACTTTTTCGGTAATTCTTATTGTTTTCGACTCTATTAATCCATAACTCTTGGCTGCATCCCAAAATGACAAATGGCTATTTAATAAATCATCATAAGAATAACCTGCTATTTTGTCTAAAATTAACCTAAGAGAGAGATATTTTTTGCTCATAAGAAACTAATTGCAATATGCAAACGCAATCTTTGTTCCTTTTAGAGATCCATCTTTTAATTTTTTCTTCATTTGTATTGCCATTATCTAATATTGTTTCTTTTCGTTTAGGTTTGCTCTTATAAATAACATATCTTTCATAATATTGACGAATGACGAGATTCTTAAATTCTTCTGTTTTTGATCTTGCAAAATATCGTAATAACAAACTTAGTATGTTGTCTATCCATTTTTATAATTCTTTTTCTGATTCATCTGCTTTTTCAGCAAATAAATTTTTCCCAGTTAAATGAAAATTGATTAATTCAACCTTTGGGAACATTCCAAAATTATTATCATAAGACAAATTACGGAAAGTGAACTCAAACAAAAAGTGACACAATGCATTTGCCAACCAAATAACTTTACAAAGCAAAAACTTAAATTACTTGTCAAGCTTACTATTCTTATTTTAACAATTAAAAAATTAAATTTTATTTTTATTTAAAAAAATCATCTTATATCATCTGATATATATATATAAAGCATTAATATTTCAATGATTCACAAATCAACTTTTTCATTATTTTAAATAATTATAGAATATATACCGACTTTTTGTACATAAATATTTTTAGATTCAATAATGATTTACGGTTTTTTCAAAACTTATAATTTTCAAAGAGAAAGAGACAGACTAGCCCATTGTCACTTTTTAATTTAGCAAATGAACGCTTATGGAGTGGAGTTTTTGGGTAAATCTGATTTGCTTATAAATGAAATAAAATCAAAAGAAACCATATTGGCATTATATTATGCAAAAATAAATGATCTTACTTAGTACTTTTAAAGTTAATTTCAGAAAAAATTTGACACAATGGTATCCGGCACATACAAGTGGTGTACAACCAAAATATAAGTTGGTTTAAACATATATTGCTATATCTCATGATCTTACTTAGTACTTTTAAAGTTAATTTCAGAAAAAATTTGACACAATGGTATCCGGCACATACAAGTGGTGTACAACCAAAATATAAGTTGGTTTGAACATATATTGCTATATCTCATGATCTTACTTAGTACTTTTAAAGTTAATTTCAGAAAAAATTTGACACAATGGTATCCGGCACATACAAGTGGTGTACAACCAAAATATAAGTTGGTTTGAACATATATTGCTATATCTCATGATCTTACTTAGTACTTTTAAAGTTAATTTCAGAAAAAATTTGACACAATGGTATCCGGCACATACAAGTGGTGTACAACCAAAATATAAGTTGGTTTGAACATATATTGCTATATCTCATGATCTTACTTAGTACTTTTAAAGTTAATTTCAGAAAAATTTGACACAATGGTATCCGGCACATACAAGTGGTGTACAACCAAAATATAAGTTGGTTTAAACATATATTGCTATATCTCATGATCTTACTTAGTACTTTTAAAGTTAATTTCAGAAAAAATTTGACACAATGGTATCCGGCACATACAAGTGGTGTACAACCAAAATATAAGTTGGTTTAAACATATATTGCTATATCTCATGATCTTACTTAGTACTTTTAAAGTTAATTTCAGAAAAAATTTGACACAATGGTATCCGGCACATACAAGTGGTGTACAACCAAAATATAAGTTGGTTTGAACATATATTGCTATATCTCATGATCTTACTTAGTACTTTTAAAGTTAATTTCAGAAAAAATTTGACACAATGGTATCCGGCACATACAAGTGGTGTACAACCAAAATATAAGTTGGTTTGAACATATATTGCTATATCTCATGATCTTACTTAGTACTTTTAAAGTTAATTTCAGAAAAAATTTGACACAATGGTATCCGGCACATACAAGTGGTGTACAACCAAATATAAGTTGGTTTGAACATATATTGCTATATCTCATGATCTTACTTAGTACTTTTAAAGTTAATTTCAGAAAAAATTTGACACAATGGTATCGGCACATAATGTTGCATGCTAAGATCAGTCATAATGTAAACCTCTCAATTTTATTGTCGTGGGAAGTATCTCAATTCCTTCAAAAAATTGAAAAACTATTTAATTTTAAAAATATAATACTTTTAATTAGTTAATTAATTGGAGATATTTTTTAAAAAATCACTTTTGATAATACTTTTGAGAACTTTAATTCAAAAAATATATTCAAAAATATCCAGGATATCAAAAGGGAATTGTTCCTTATGAGGTATATAGTTATGATGTATACCTCATAAGGAACAATTCCCTCCTTAAAACGAGAAAACTTGTTCGAAATTGTTTATCATTTCGAACAAGTTTTCTCGTTTTTAATAAGAAACTAAAGGCTATGAGGCATTGATTATATATTAGTGCCTCACAGCCTTTTAGTTTCTAATAGATAGCTGGGAAACTTTCTCCAAATGATAAGTTATTCAGAGAAAGTTTCCCAGCTATCAAGAGGGAATTGTTCCTTATGAGGTATATAGTTATGATGTATACCTCATAAGGAACAATTCCCTCCTTAAAATCGTAGACATTTTTATACTTATTAATCAACCATTCAAAATCATATTCCTCTGAAAAGTTATTTTATTAAAAATTTAGAATTTTAATAAATATAGAGTTTGGATTTCATACAATACCTATATATTTTCAATAATGGAATTTGAAAACCATTCTCAAAAGTTCTCAGAAAACCTTTTTTTCATTAATTTTAAGAAATCTGAGTATTAAATTAAGTGATAAATTCGTTTGACACTACTTTAATTTTTAAATTCAAAAAATTATATGTGCTTCTTAAAATGACTCAAAAAATTTTATATAAAATAATATATAATATTAAAAATCCCACAACATTTTTTTACTTTACATAATCGTACTTCCTCGACGATTAATTTCCACTCAATTTCTATCATTGACCGAACTTAGCATGCAACAATACAAGTGGTGTACAACCAAAATATAAGTTGGTTTAAACATATATTGCTATATCTCATGATCTTACTTAGTACTTTTAAAGTTAATTTCAGAAAAAATTTGACACAATGGTATCCGGCACATACAAGTGGTGTACAACCAAATCTTCGACTCGATGAACTTGTCATCGAGTTATATTCCAGTGTTGTTCCTTCATTCCTGATTAAGTTGCAAATTAAAGGTCTGGATTCAGAGAGAAGTGTTAAAGTTATCAAAAAAGTCACAAGAGATTTCGAAGAAATGACACAATTTAAAAAAGTCGAATGCATCAGTATGCTTGAAGCTGTTCAGAAAGGTCTGAAAAATGATACACTTGATCCCAACATTGTTTACTCAACATTAAAAATATTATTGCAAAGAAAACATTTGATTTAATAAACATTTAATTTATTATAATTAATTTTTTATTACAGTATAGTAAAAAATGCTATAAATAAATTATTATATTTTATTAAAATGTGACTTTTAATAGTAAGTGAATAAAATAAATCAGGAATTGGGAAAGAAATAAGGTTAATTAAATAATGAAAATTACAAGTTTAAGGTTAATGAAAAAGTGACAATGGGCGAGTTTGTCCCCCACTCATTTTCAAATGAGTGGTAGAATCTTCGATTTAATTGATTTAGAATGGTTAAATCAAGCTAATCAACAAATTCAAAGCGGTATTAACGTCGAAACCGTTCTCCAAAATGTCCCTTTAACAGATGGAAGAATTCTTCCCACAATATCACATAAAACTTTTAAAAACGCTCTTAATTTCAATCAAATTGAAATTCCAAAATTACGTACAGGTCCAAAACCAAAAGATCCACCACAAGAATTAATAAATACTGTCCAAAATTTACATAATAAAGTTCAAAAAATAGGAATTTCCCGGGCTTTCGGCCGAATTATAACAGATCGTCAAATGATACTTGAATCGCAAATGCAAAATCAACAAAATATTCAAATTCATTTTCCAATTCCACAATTGTCTCAACGGAATCAAAATTCAGAGTTTGATTACAGTTCTCCTGACATTTCAAGTTCATCTGAACAGTTATCATCAGAAATCTCTTCAAATTCCGACGATTCATCAGCCGAAGAATTATTTTCATCAAGTCCAAATTCAATTGATACAGAATCGGATATAAATTCAGAAGATGACCCATATTCAATACGCACAAATACAACTTCAACATTTGAAAAAACTACAGATTATTTTGACCGTAAATTATTGAACATTCAATTTTCCGAAAGAACTGTTAATAAATGTTTCAAACTTCTCAATCTTGCACAACCGCCAAAAAATTCAAAGGCAAAAGGTCAAACAAAATACGAAGCTTTTTACGTTAATGAAATATGGCATGTAGATATTCACTTTTTAAATCATCGCCAAGGTGAATATCTATATGCCGTTATTGACGATAAATCACGAAAAATTTTGGCTTGGTCACATCTCGAAACTAAAGAAGCGGCACAAACAAGTCGTGTCATTCAACAATGTTTCGATGTATATGGCAAACCGTTTGCCATATGGAGTGACAATGGGCTTGAAAACTACGGTGTTTTCAAAAATTTATTAAAAAATGCAAACGTCGAATCAATCACGATAATACCACACTGCCCTTACATGAATGGCAAAATCGAAAGATTTTGGCAGAATATTCAAGTTGATGAGGTAGCTTGGGATCAAATTCAAAATTTAATCGAAAATTATAACGCAACACCACATACACAGTTACCAAAAAATCCAGAAATACATACCTGGTTTACACCAAACAAATTTTATGATATCAGCGAAAAATATGATACCACCAAAGAACCCCTTTGGAAAGTTGATGGAGAAATTAAGGATTTGAGGATTTCTCTTCAACATTTCCGCGAGAGGAGAGCCAATCAAAGAAATTAATTCGGTAATATTTTAAAATCGAAAATAAAATCTAATTTTTAACACAAATTAACAATATCGATTACATCTTCTTACTAAGCTCAGTCAGATTAATAAGAATAAACACTTACTTTTTAAAACATTTACATATTTTTTTTTTCGTTACAGAGATACGCAAGTTGCAGAAGAAGCAGCAACTGTAGTACAGTAATTTGACACTCCGAAATCGAACATTAGTGACTTTGAGTAGATTTTGAATTTAATATAGATCTTGATTTTTAATAACCATCATAGCAAGAGCTAGTTGGTGAATGGTATCCGCGAATTT
>NC_067206.1:14417756-14503436 GCF_026262505.1 Trichomonas vaginalis G3 | reverse complement strand
TCCATGGAGGTCATTTAAGAAGTTCAATGAAGCTGCAAGAGTTGGGGATTTACTAACAGAGCTGAAGTTAAAAAGTTTTGACAAAAATGTTGTACATCAAACAAAAATAACCCTTACGACTACTTTTTACCAATTTACTCCAACACTCCTGACGCATACCAATTTGACACTCTCATTCAAAGCAGAAAAGGAGGACATAAACCATTCCTCACTTCATAAATGTTAACACTCGTAAAGCATATGCATATCCAATAAAATAAAGGACTCGTGAAGTGTTAAGAGTTTTACAAAAGTTTGTAGCAGAACATAACCCAAGTACTTTAACATCAGACCAAGACAGTGCATACCTCAGCAATGAAATCACAGAATTTCTCATTAAGCATAACATAACTCACTACACTACTGAAGCATAACCATAACATTACTCGGCATCATAAACCGCTTCATAAGGACTCTCAGAGATTTAAACCAAGAGCGAGACTTACCGAAGAAACAATGAAACATTTTCTCGAAGTATATATTCCTCAACACATTCTACAACAGGACATACACCAAATTCAATGACACAACACACAGAAGAAAAGTATATACAAAAGAAACGAAGCCAAACACAAAATATCAGAAATTCAACACAATTTACCCTCATTCCTGGTACAAAGTTCGTGTAGTTCTTGACGACAAACCGTTGACAAAAGAAACGTTTAAGGTTAAGTCGAAATTATTATATCGTAGACTCTACGCAAGGTAATGGATATCTTATAAAGCTGCGACGACTCTATTGCGTTTTATCTCGTCTAAATTAGTCGAAAGTAGTAATGGAAACTTGCTGAAACCATTGACGAAGCAAAGCGAGGAGTGGTTATTGAAATACTGGCTATAACACAAACGATGACACTTATAAAAGTATATATGAAGGAGGTGTTGAAGATGTTATACCATCTAAGAACTTGAGAGAGTCGAAGCCAACACTCTGGGCATTAGAGCGGGAGTACTGGAAAGACAAAAATATGCCAGAAAGAATAAGAAATTCTTCTAAACTTTTTCATTAGATGTAAATCAGACAAAAATAATATTTAGGTGAAGAGGTGAGATCTCACCTGTTTTTTCACCTTTTTTTCACCCCGTGATTTTCATGAATTTCCTTAAGATAGAAAAAATAAGTTAGTTTTATTTTTATTTTATTTTTTTTATTTTGTATGTAAGACAGAAATGTCAGTCGAAGCAAAAACATTCACGAACAAATCTAATGGTGAAACATTCACAAAAGGCATTATAACGGTATTGAAGTCTTACGTAGAGACAAGGATGGTTACATTAATGCAACAAAGATGGCAAGAGAAGCAGGAAAGTTAAACCATTTAAACAGATTTCTCAATAGTGCTAAAATGCAGGAAATTCTTGAGTTTTGGTTGAAAGAATACGGTCGAGCAAAAGTGGCTCAACCTCAAAACAAGCATTTTATGAGCTTACTAAGGGCGTTATGAATGAATTCAAAGGTATTTACATACATGCTGACCTCGTTCATTTTGTTGCTGAATGGTGCTCTGTAAAGTATGCATTTTATGTCAAAGATATTATGGACTCCATAGACAAGAAAGTTCATGAGAAGTTAGATGAAGAAGAACTCGAAGATACAGTGGAGAATGCTAAACCTTTGTTCGAAGAAGAAGTTGGAAAAATGTGTGAAAAACAATTAGAACATGAACGTGAGATATATTATGGTTATAGAGATTCTCCATACGAACTAGACCAATGGGAACAAGAAGATTTAAAGAGAGAATTTAGAGAATATGAACTCGCTAAGATAGCATTTGAAGCTGCAGAAAAGAAGTTAAAAGTTTGGGGTCGTTTTGTAAAAAATATTGTGAGTAAATGAACCATTTATTTTTATTGAATTCACCAAAAAATATAATTTAGGTGAAGAGGTGAGATCTCACTTTTTTTTTCACCCTCGTGAATTTTCATGAATTTCCTTAAGATAGAAAAAATAAAGTTAGTTTTATTTTTTTTATTTTTTTATTTTGTATAAAAGATATGATTTCAACAATCGGCACAACAACAATTCAAGCGCGAACGGCGGACTCTGTCCACAACAACAGCACCAAACTCGTTAGTCATGAATCCTACGTCAATGTTAGTAGAGATGAAAAACTTCATTCCTTCTTCATATACTTTTGAAACAAAATCCAGAAGATAAAGCAAGAACTTTTAACAAGTAATTTAGACTGTAGTGCGAAAGATGAAGAAAATGAAGAATATCTTTATGAAATGCAGGACATTATTGACCATTTACCCAAATTGCCTGAAATCCAACAACAAAAACTCACTATTCCTGAATTCGACGAAATTGAAGTGAAACCAACTGACTCAGTAGAAATAAAGAAGTTCATACGTAAAGTAAATTATGAATTCCTTGGTTTTCATTGCAACCATAAGGTTATGGACAAAGATTGCGACATGGTATATAAAAACATTTCTGACATATATAAATCTGAGGAGTTTAAGACTACGAACTTTGTTTCATTAGTTGCAAAATGTGTTTGGGAATAAGAGATAAAGATAGAAGAGGCAAAGTATGGAACGAACAAATAAGACCCGCTATGTTTGAGATGAAGAGAGCAATTGACGCCTTAGTTGTTTTAGCTGGTTTTATTTCAATGTATAACGCAAAAATGAACCCGCAATGTTCAAAATGTAAGGCAGCAATTAGGAAATATAACTACTCAGTCAAAGAGATAGAAAGAATGAGAAACGACTATGCAGACTTAAAGAAAGAAGCAGAAAAGCCAGCAGAAGATAAAATGAACATGTTAGAATTTCTGAACAAAAACTATCCAACAGCAGAAGATTTCCTTCTATCTGACGTCAAGAAGAAGTATAGAAACCTTCGGTATTGTTAAAACTTTTGACATACTGACAGAAGAAATAGAAGCTACGAAATTGTTTAGGATTTCAAATATACATCGTACAATTCATGTAAAACGCTTGTGAAAAAACTGGGGTGAAAAAAGGTGAAAAACAGGTGAGATCTCACCTCTTCACCTAAATTATATTTTTGCTTTAATTAAATGCTTTCCGGAAACGTCGATGAAAATCATATGGACAAATTATATGAAAAAATTAATAATGATTACCCTCATTAACCAGGGAAATGACGGATTCTATAGTTCGTAAATTCGATGAAATACAGGATATGTGGTTCGACAGATTCGACATGAACGATAAGGAAAAGAGAAAGAACGATAACAATTTACTTACTAAAAGAATCCTAAAATCTAAAATAGGTGAAGCTTCAACATTTAACACAGTACATAACTTTTACACCGCTGTTTATATTTTCAATAATTTATTTAACGATGAACGAGAAAGAAAAAGTATGTTTAACGGAAGAAATGAATATGATTTTATCCTTTGTGCTGTTCGGGATGTTGACATGAAACTAAAGAAAATATTCTTATTACAAGATGACACGGTTGAAGATGAAGTCAATGAGTTTTTAAATCGTGATTTAAATGAAATTGATGAAGTTATGACCGAATGTTATAAAAAGTTCAAGGGGTGAAAAATTAGGTGAAAACAGGTGAGATCTCACCTCTTCACCTAAATTATATTTTTGTTCAAAGCTTCCACGAGAGAAAAGATTCCTCATTCGCTAAGGATTCCAAAAATGAAAAATCATTGATTTCGGCTGAGAAAAAACAGCAAAACCCTTCTTCCACGGGAAAAAAGAAATAAAGAAGAAATAAAGAAATAAAGTAATTTTTTATTTATTCCCGTGGAAGATAGAGCACTTTTATGACACTTTTTATTCACGACAAACAAGACAAACAAAGAAAATAAGAAAATACGGCGCTGTCGCGGTTCGAACCACAGACTCTGACCCCTCCATAACACCACCTTAGACCACTGTGCTACGTAGCCTGTCGACATAAGATTTTATAAATTGCATATTTGACGTAAATTTATTTCCATCTAGCTTCCCACCGCATAAGATATTCATACGTGTTTGTAAGACATTCATTAAAATTCTTTTCTATTGCATCTAATCTTGCGTTATTTTTTTCAATAGCTTGTCTGTATTCTTCATCATCTCCAGCAGTGTTTGGGTCTTCACGTTTAAAATATTCATTGTTAACCAATTTTTTATCTACAAATTTTATTAGTGTTTGATTCACTTCGTTATGATAACGGTCATATTCTTTCAATACGTAAGTGAAGACAAAATGCGTCGTACCTTCAATCTTAAAGCTTAAAGAACTTTCAACACAGTTTTGAGGGTCTGTCAGTGCGTCAATGAGATAGTATTCGAAGTCAGTCAATAATTTTTTAAAGTCATTTCATACAGGATAAAATTTAATGTTGTGAAGAAATAGTGTTTATCTCAGAAAAAATAACGCTAATTTTATTTTTATTTATTTTTTATTTTGTATGTAAAGACAGTAATGACAACATCAGAGACACAACAACTGCTATCGTTCATGAAGCATAAATGAAGAATACGAGTACATACAGTAAACAACTCCGTCTCATTCGTTCAGTCAAAGACGATATGTACCAAATGCAAAGTATTTTGACAGCATGTTTTGCTCCAGACACTAAACACGCAGACGATTGGTTCAAAAACCAAAGCACACAAGAACTTTTGAGCGAAGCACAGCGAGACATACTTTTTTCTGAAAACAGTGAAGAACAGCGAGACGACTTCCTTCAGGGTCGCCTAAAACTCATGAAAACAGTGAAATTTCTCTAGACCGACTTTTATCGGCCATGCATAAAACACATGAAAATCGTAAAAATTTGCCAATAAATTTAAGAGGATATTATGTACATAGACTTCTTGTAAATGCTGTTGCAATGTGGGCTTCGCCTCGTTATGCTTGGTATGTTTGTAAACTTCTTGACGAAATTCACAGACAAGAACGTGAACAGATGGAAAAGAAACTTCAAGCAAAAGATGAAGTCATTGAATCCAAAGACAAAAGCATACAGAAAAGAATACCGCGTTCAGTACCAAAAGGAAAGGAAAAGAGTTATAAGTATATGATATACTGAAGAGATGGAAAATGAAGAAGACAAGATATGGTTATGTTGCATTTAGTCAGAAGAAACAACAAAAGCTTTTATGACCTTGCTAAGATTTACAAATCTGACAGAAACTGGTTCTATCGTGAAAACTTACCGATTTCAATGACACCGAATGAGCAAATAAAGGAAATTGTCAAAAATACTCTTCCTCAAACACACTATGACATCAAAGGTTTACAATACTTACATTCAAAGAAGACTTAACATTACCTGTTAAAGGAAAAAATAACAAGTATTTCGATAACTTCAAAGAGGAAGAATGAAAATCTAAGCTAATTTTATTTTTTTTTATAAAATTTTATCTCATATGAAAGAACATGAATTTAGAATATTCGGAACTCATGACAGAAGAGGAGAACGAACAGCATGTAAAAGATTATGCAAAATTTATGAAGACATACAAAGCATTTAAACAATATCTAAATGCTTCTAAAGATTATGCAAAATTTCTGAAGGTATATAAAGCTTATGAAAAAGCGTATGAAAAGTTTATACATTGGGGAATTGTTGTAAAATATCCATATGAAGACTAACCAAAAATATATTTTTGCTTAAATAGCTTCAGGGTCAATTTCTTCAACCATTTCACTTCCTTCGTCAATGTCAATTGAAGCTTCTTCAACCTTTGGTAAGAATTTCTGTATAACATCTTTGTTCGTTATTGTCTTCAGAGATGAAGGATAATATTTCACATTTGTTTCACCCTTCTTATATTCTTTCTGTTCGGAAAGATTCATAGCAATACTGAAGAAGTCAATGTTAGAGTTCTTTATGACAGTATAATGAGTATCTTTGACATTCACGAAGAAACTCTTTTGTTTCAAAACTACTGCTAACTCTTGTGAAGTATAACGTTTGCGGTCAATGACGATAGCTAATGGTCTGACATACTGACCAAACTTAGATTCTTTCACAAACTTCTTGTTAAAGATAACATTAACGTTTGAAGCATTATTGAACTCATTCTTGATGGCATTAGCGAGAGCATTGTATGAAAAGAACTTGCAATCTTGCATGTGTTTCATTAAATAAAAATATTAAATTATTTTGAAAAATAACTTAAAAAAAATCTAATCTAATTTTTTCAAAAATATTTTTTTTATTTCCTACTAAAGATGTATCGGAAGTTGTCTAAGTTAGAACACTCGGAAATAAAACAACTTCTTACAGAAGCTAACATAGATGTTGCAAAGCATTACGCAACAAACAAAAAAGCACTCGCTGACTTCATTAAAGACTATAATGGTGCAATAAGTTATGATAGAATTCATGATTACATTAATAACAAAACTTTTCCTTTAAATGACGTTGCTATTGACTTATATCATAGACGTTCAATACCTCATGAAGTAAGTGAGATGTTTGACATAACAAATGCAACGTTGGTCATACTCGTAAAGCTCTTTCACATGATGTTCGTCAAGAGATGTTTGACATAACAAATGCAAACGTTGGTCATACTCGTAAAGCTCTTTCACATGACGTTCGTCAAGAGATGTTTGACATAACAAATGCAAACGTTGGTGAAACAGAAGAAGAGACGACACACTGAAACAACAGAGAAGAGAGATGTTTAAGAGCGCTATAGAACAAGTTCGCAAAGCTAACGATGTCATTCGTTCCATTGACGACAAACCAAAAGAAGGTGAGAGATGGTTAAAGAAAGATGAAGAGAATAGGAAGAGAAATGTGAAGTCAGGCAATAGACTCATTGACTTTAACATCGAAGCTTTAGATGAACCAAACAGAGACTACTTACACAAACATTTCGGTAAGGTTTTCATGAGACTCTTAGAGAAATTAAAATAAACTCACAAAAGATGGATGGTATGTTATAAACTTGGTGGAAAGTATGAATGTTCTACGTTAAACCTCAATAATATTGGAACATTACTACATCAGCTCTTGAAGGAGAACTTTATATCAGAGATAGAAGCAAATGCTGCAGGTATTGTTGAAATGCACTATGACTTCTTCTTGACAAACATAAAGAATCTTACCGAAATAAAGATGTATGATTTAACAGAATATGAAGGCTTAACGATGTCAGATGTAAAGAAAGGCAAACCAAAAAAGAGACCATATAGAGATGAAAGCACACTGACAAATGACCAGAAAGCCATTTTGGAAGCTCTTAAGCAAACAGGAAACCCAGCACTTATAGAAAGCTTTTGGAAAGATAATGGTGAAAAGAAGTTTTATAAGAAGAGAAGCGGTCAGTTCTGGAAGTATCTTTGCACATTACCTATAAATCTTGAACGCTACCAAATCTTCAATGAACTGAACAAAAGAACTGCAACACTTATGACAGAAGACAATTGTTTCGTTTATGCTTGCATTCAGGCTGGAGTAGATGAAGAAACTATTGACCACATGAGAGAAGTCATTCGTGTTAGAGACTTTCCTCAAAGTAAAGTACAAGAAATTTCTGACGCAACAGGTATAGCATTTAATGTTACCATTGGTTACTTCAATGACTCAAGACATAATGAAATAAAGAGATACATACCAAAAGAATGTGAAACTGTTCGAACTATTGACTTACTTCTTGTTGAAGACCACTACATGCTAAACGAAAGATTACCAATGACAACATATTTCATTCGCAACTATATAGAAATTCTCAAAGCTTGTGGTGGAATGAACATTGAAAAACAGATGAAAATATATACAAAGAGAGAGAACAAATATGTAGTTCGTTATGATAGAACTACACCGCTATGGGATGTTATGAAAACATTGTGGGAGTGCAAATATTTCGAACCTATTTCTTATGGAGAACTTTTCACATATACGACTGACTTATATAAACAGAACCTTGCACCATTTAAAGATTTGACATATGCTCCAAAGTATTGTGTACAACTGAAGAAGAAAGCCGAGTCAAAGAAGTAAATAAAAATAAGTGCAAGTTCATTCCTGAGACGTTTTCTTTGCTGACTTTGAGTGCAGCACAGACGGCTTTCATAAAGCTTTTAACATATGTTACGACAGTGAAGATGGTTCAGTGAGTGAAAGCATTTGGGGTCAGAACTGTGCAACAGAATTTTTGGAACGACTTCCTGACAAGAGTTTAATATATTTCCATAACCTCAGTTATGATATAAACTTCATCTTAAGACACATGACAAGTGAAAGAACTCCCATCATTAAGGTTCACGAACAATGCAAATAACTGGCTTATATAAAGGAAGGGCAATTATTTTAAAAAGACTCTTACAGTGTTATAAATAAGAAGCTTAAACTATTCCTGCTATGTTTAACTTACAAACAGGACCGAAAGAAGTATTTCCATACAACTACTACAGCAGTGTTTTGTTAGCAAATGACAACAGAACTGGTGTCATTTCTGAAGCATGTAAGTTTATCCGGGATGCAGATACATTCATGAAAAACATAGATTCCATCAAAGGTTGCAGAATAGATGAAAACCATTTCGATTTAGAAAAATATAGCACATTTTATTGCAAACAAGATGTAAGAATTTTAAGAGAAGGTTTTGTTAAGTTCCGCAATGACATATTGAAAGAATTTGATTTAAACGTATATGACTACGTTAGTATTTGTTCTATTGCTAACAAATTGTTTGAGAACAGAGTGTACTTCCCGAATGGAAATTTATATGACCTCTCAAATAAACCAAGAGAATTTATTTCACGCTGTATTCAAGGTGGAAGATGTATGTTGTCAGATAACATTAAACAAAAGAGCGAAAAGAAACTCATTGCTGATTTCGACGCTGTTTCATTATATCCATCAGCTATAGCAAGACTTTATACTTTAGAAGGTATTCCAAAGGTTATGAAGAAAGAAATGTTAAGCACAGAGTATCTCATGAGACATTTATTCGATGACGACCAAAAGGAACCCATTGGTGAAAAGTTTATGTCTGGCTTCTTTGTTCTCATTAAGATAACAGAGATTGGAATACATAGACACTTTCCTTTAATAGTTTTGTGACCCTGAACTAAATCCAGAACTTAATGTTCCAGAAGTTCAAACACTTGCTGTTTAATGTATGTTGACCATATAACATTACAAGACCTCATAAAATATCAAGGTGTCAAATGTGAAGTGTTGCAAGGATACTATTACGATGGAAACAGAGATATTAGAATAAGAGATGAAGTAAGGAAGTTGTTTGAGTTAAGGTTAAAGTATAAGAAAGAAGGAAATCCTTTGCAAGAAAATATAAAGTCATTCTGAACAGTTTTATGGCAAAACTATTCTATCTCCTATTGAGTCAAAAATAACCATAGTAAATGACAAAGATGCTATAAGATATGCCATCAGAAACTACAACCATATAGTGAAGTTCGAAAGTTTGGATGGTTCAGATAAAACTATTTTCAAGCTAACGAAAAGTATTTGCAGACACTTTAACTTCTGTCCACTTGGTGTTAACATTCTGTCTATGTCGAAGAGAATAATGTGTGAGTATTCTGTAACTGCTGAGGACATGGGACTTCAAATATTTTACCAGGACTGTGATAGCATGCATATTTTCAATGAAGACATACCAAAGCTTGCAGCAGAGTTTAAGAAGAGATACGGTCGCGAACTTATAGGAAAGAACCTTTGGTCATTTCCATTCTGACTTCGCAGAATAACACCTGGAAAACAAAAGTTTAGCATACAAGTCAATATTTTGTGGAAAGAAGACTTACATAGACTTACTCACGAATGATTTAAATGAAGTTGCATTCCATGCACGTTGCAAAGGTGTCAACAAGACGTCCTTGCTTTAACAGCTAATGAAATGTTTCCTGAAGCTATACAATGCTATTACAATGAAGATAAGAACATTCACATACCTGTTGGAACATATGACAAAGACTCTGAGTTCAGTTTAATGAAACTTTACAAAGCACTTCATGATTGTCAAGAGATTGGATTTGACTTATGTAAGTCATGTCAACCTTGCTTTGCTGAAAAGTTTAACTTCTCAATAACGACTAAAACAAGCTTTATTCGTAAGTTGAAGTTCTGAGGTCATTTATTTTTGTCAGCAATGAGGTCAGCAATGAGGTCAGCAATGAGGTCAGCAATGAGGTCATTTATTTTTGTCAGAAATGAGGTCATTCGTGATAAAAATAAAGCTAGCGTAGATTTTACAATACTGCGATGGTAGAGTTTAAGAGTTGTGCTTCAATGTAGAGACAGTCCTTATGGTCTGGAGGTAAGAACACTGGGCAGTTATGGTCATGAGTGGAGAACATGTCTATCCAAAACTCACGATTGAAGCCAGTTAATTTATAGTATTTAGGGTTAGGAAGTGGTGAAGTTCTTGTATGACCAATGAACTCATTTTCAACTCCCTTACTTAAGTTTGAATATAATATAGCTTGCTTTCTATCCCAAATGCCAGGTGTTACAATCTTTGAAAATTCATTTTTCCTCGGAAGCATTGCATCATAATTGAAAACATTCTTGAAGTCTTCATTGGGTTCAGAGATTTGAAATCTTATACGTAATGGATTTTCTTTCTTTTTAGCTACTTCATTGAATGGTGAATATATAACAAACTGACAGTCATGTGTTCCATCTTCATTTTCATTAAATTCATAATGAAAGTCTATAAGTTGTGGCTGACTACCTTCTTCTTTCAGTTGTGCAAGAAACTCACGTAAAGGCTGTAAAGTTTGTACTTCAATGTTGAACTTTTTCTCGAACATCTCATTAAATGAAATCATACATTGCAACAATGTTGTATCGTCTTTAAAGTATTTGTATATGTGAATGTTTTGGGCGCTTAAAGACTGTTCGTCATTTTCTATCTCGACTTGAAGTATAAAGTCAACCTTTCTGAAAGCACGTGTTATATACATAGATGTTATGCCAATGTACTTCTCTTCATTTATGTTCACAATCCAGTCTGTTGGAAACTTAAACGTTACTCTGTTCCCCTTTATTTTGACGTCAGGGTTTTCACTACTGAACGCAATAGTTAAAGGTATTTGTCTATACATTTAATTCGGATAAAAATAAACCATTTACTCTTTCTTTGCTTCAGCTTCTTTAGCTTTTGCTTCAGCTTCTTCTCTAGCTTTCTTCGCCAGCAAACGTGGGTTCTTTTGTCTTCCAGCAGCTAATGCAGCAAGTTGTTTTTCACTAAGTTTTCTCTTTGGTCTCTCTGGCTTTTGTTCTTGTTTTTGTTCCTTCAGTTCGGATAAAATTTGCTCACGAATTTCTTTCTTCAATGCTTCAACATCTATGACCCCTTGGTCTTGTCCGTAGGGCTTGTCTGAGTCATTTGACTGCAGATAAAAAACAAAATTAAAACTTTAACCGGTGTAAAATGAGCTTGTCAAAATCAGAGCGAGAGTCTATTATATTAAATGACGCAAGAGGAATACAACATCCTTTCTATTACGTAAGTCAGAGTAAAGATGGTAAAATATACGTAAGAAAAAGAAAGGTTCCATTAGCGAATGCAGAAAGCGACAACATTAAGGTGCATGGCAAGGATGAAGTCCACGTTAAGCCTTCTATTCAAACTGAAAAGTCAATAGAACCAGAAGAAAAGAAGCCAGATGTACTTTCAATAACGAACCAAGAGCTTATTGCAAAGTTCGTGAATTTCATTGAAAAACAAACCGAGTCAAAGAATCCTGACCCGCCAGTGAAAGAAGTTGAGACAAAAGAGAATGTACAGTTCATTGAAAATGTCAAGAAACAACTTCCACCACGAATGCCAAGAAGAAGAGTGAGAATAATGAAGTAAATAGATATTTTTATCCGAAGTAAATACATGCAGAACGAACAGTTAAACGAATTTACTCCAGCAGAGCATATTCATCAGATTCGCTCATATTTCGATATCATAGACAATGCAGTTCAAATTGGTGACACTAATAGAAATATTCTGACGCAAAGATTCCATCACAACCTGGAACTGCTAAAGATAACACATGGGTAACATTCAATCTCTCACCTCCTGGTGAAAATATGTTGGACCTTTACAATACATTCATTACGTATAAAATGGAAGGTCAATTTATTGTAGATAAAGAAATTGGTTCAGGTTCCAATAAAACAAACCCACCAGGATTTTGGATTGGTTTCGATGACGCTTTCTATGCAGTTGCTGGATATCAAATCCTTGCAAATGGTCGTATCGTATATTCTCAAGACAACGCAAGAGAAGCATATATAACTTCAAACTCACAAACTACCGAACAAATAAAGAAGTAGATGTTTTCTCAAAGACTCGACATGAAGATGTATGGAGTCATTCGGGAACATGCAGAACAGGACAAATTGTTAGTGGTCCAATTACAGCAGGAAAATCATTTGATTTTAAGCTTCGTTTAAGAATTCCTGTTAGAAAGTTTTTTACCATTAGAAGCTATAAGATTTATTCCAGCTTTTGCAGGAAACATTCAGCTTAAAGTAAAGTTCAGTAGCGACGCCTTACAATGCACATCTATATCTGTAAATGATATCATTGCTTTCAATCCAACTCTTAAAGTTGCATTTGCTTCAGATTCAAATCCACCGACAAATAAATTTGTTCCATGGAATGAACCATTCACTATGATAACGAAGGCAGTAGAAGCTAGTGGAACAGTTACTATTACAACTGTAACCCAGCAACTATTTCGAACAAAGATGGATTTTAATGAATGTTTCATTCATCCAAAGTCATTCTCTTTAGACCCTAACATTTATACAGAACTTGTAGAACATTATACAAACGAGGCTTTATGTTTTCCTGTTAAAGTTATGGATTTGGATTCCTATGGACGGTTCATTCTCAAAAATACAGATAGTTCAAGTGCAACATTTACAGCAGCTTATACGCCTATTAATGTTAAAAGTTTTGGGCACTATTTAGAAAGAAAGACAACTATTATGTTAATTTTGAGAACCCTAAGTTTAAATATCTTCAGCTTTCCATGGGAGCTTATGGAAATATGCCTGCAGAACCTGAAAAATCATATGGACCTGTATTTTATGAATATGGTTGCGAACGCTTGCAATACAAACAATGATATGAGGATTTTAATGAAGATGATGAGGTCATTGGTGATGATGTAGTGTGGAACATAAATGGGAAGCTATGACAACACACATTCTTATGTGGTTTTCCAACAGAAGTGGACTTTTGCTTCCAGCAAGGTCAAACATCTACCTCCAATAACATACAAATTGTCTGTTAAAGGACCTATTGAAACTAGCAACTGAAAACGTACCAAAGCCACTTATTGGATTTATGAGGGATTGTTGCTCTTGCCATTCAGTGTGCGTGCTAATGGCATCCCCATAATAAGATTAGATGACTATAACTTAGCAACTGACGACAGTGAGGAATAAAGGATGAACGTTATTTTTAAAGCTTATAAATGATTCTTCATCAAGTTCTCGCGAACCTTCACATCTATGAAACAAACTTTACCAAACGATTATGGAGCACCTATTGAATATTTCTTACGAGCTGCACAATGGCAAAGAGCAGTCTCACCAAGGTTAGGTGTTCCACCAGCTCCTGTCAAAAATAGCATTTGGTCAAGTCCTTATATAAAATATGGTCTCCCACTAGGTTTGCTAGCTACAGCAGGAGCAGTAATGATGTTGAAAAGAAATAAAGCAAATGTTGTAAATAATACTGAAGTAGCTGAAGTTAAACAAACTCCGACACCTTCACAAGCAAAACCTTCAATGACTCCTGAACCTATGGAAGTACAAACTCCTGTTCAAAAGTCAACTCCTAAACCGACTCCAACATTTAAACCAGAACCTACTCCTCAAATAAATCGTAAAACTCCTGCGTTTCCTTACTGAAAAATAACGTTATTTTTATTTAATATTAAAATTTTTATTTGATTGAAATGACAAATAAAGTCACTGAAGCAATGAAACAAAAGTTTTTGGTAGAATACATTAAATCAGGAACTATTCCAGAAGGTTTTTACATTCATACTATGAAGGATGGTAGAGTTCAGTTTAGAAAGATAAAGCAACCATTAGATAAAGAAGGAATTTTGAGAAAGATTAAACTTCATGAGGACAACATTGCTGAACTTAGGAAGAAGTTAGAAGAGTTGGAGAAAGGAAGAGAGTTATAAAACAATGAATTCAACAGGGTGAAAAAAGAGGTGAAAAAACAGGTGAAATCTCACCGCTTCACCTAAATTTATTTTTGCGCTATGTTTTCATACGTGTGGGAGTGGTGATATCATTTATTTTTAAGTTTATTTTTTATTTTTACTGAAAATTTTTATTTGGATGTAAATGACGAAAACTATTGAGATAACAAACTACAACGGTCATGAGTTCAAGAATTTGTTCTTCGTTCCTCGTGAAAATACATTCTATCAGATACGAGGGAGAAAGGGTAAAGTTAGTTTGAGCGTTTATGAAGGAATGAAGAATGGAAAGTTTATACAAGCATACGATACAAACGGTAAACGTGTTTCATTAGCTTTGTCAAAACTTACTAACATTTATTTTGACAGTGACTTTGACCTATATGAAGAAGAAAGTGAGTCAGAAGATTATGAGCTGTTATGTGAAGCACAGCAATGGGAGGAGTTGCAATACTTTTGTAAGTGAGAACGCTTATTTTTACAGTAGTAAGGTGAAGTGGTTGGCGGCTTTATAAATATTTAAGGTTAAGTTGGTGTTGTCGTTTGTGTTGTAAAATATATGTTAACGGTTTTGTAAAGTGTCAAATTCACAAGTATTGCGTACGGAGGAATGCAGTGCCACCGTACACGAGATAACCATACTAACTTTTAATTCATCCACTCCAATTCAAACTAATTTTGAGCAAGCCGATACAAATCAAGGTTCAGATGCTCCAATTCGCTCCGAAAATTCAAATATTGCAGACTCTACAGATTTAGAACCAGAAAATCAAAACCATCCTTCTACAAATCAAATGTCTAGTAATCTAGAACATAAGCTGGACCTTCTTGATCATATTGAAAAACAATTATCGAAAATGCGCTCGTTATTGGGAATTCTTCCTACTACAAATGCTATTGTTGGGCCGTCAAAACAAGTTTCAGTTAATAGCAAGCAAAATTCTGAAAAAAATAAGAAAAAATCTTCCATAACAACAAAATCAAACAATAAAAAACAAAATTCATCCGACAATCCTCCTAAACGTAAAGCTCCTATTTCGGAAAGGATTCTCAGCGATAATAACTTATATTTTCAAGTTCATCGAAAGAGATCGAAAAGCAAACGTTCCACATTTACAGAGAAAAAGAATTGATATATGAAGTCTAATTCCTTTTATAACTACTATATTTTTATTCTTATGACTAAAAAATAATATATTATTTAAGGGTGCACCTGTATGTATGTTTATTTGAGAGGAGGAGGATTACCCTCTCAATTTTGAGGGATTCGTTAGTTTATTTTCTCGATGAATATGCAATAAAATTTGATTTTTACCTTATCAATATACTTCATATAATATACACATGTTCATGTAAAAACTTTTTTCAAAAATCCTCAGGAATTAAGGGATTTTGAATTTTAAGAATTTTTTCGAATTTTTTCGAAAAAAAATATTTTCAGAACAGCCTTAACGGCTAAGATTTAGGAACAATGTTAAGTATCAAAAAGAAAGGAGGTCTGATATAGACAACATATATCGTTGAAGGTTGAAAAAATCTCTAATATTTGAGCCAAAATTTCAAATTTTAATTTTTTGAAAAAAGAGGCCACCCGTATGTACGTTTATTTGAGAGGAGGAGGATTATATTTTTGAAAGTGTGAAACATTATGAATATGTTAATTATATAATAATATGTATTATTATAAAAAAGAAAAAATAAAGCACGTTAAAATTTTTCTTTCTTGATTTTTTACAAAATCTACTTAGAATTAAAAAAAAAAAAAAAGGTAGTGGGGCTTCCAGGCACTTCGTGCCTTCTAGCCCTGATGATGTTTAATATAAATGAAGTTTTTTATTCGGAAAATTGTTAGTCTTCTGGGTCGAAAACATTATATATAATGTGTCGCTTTTCACAAATTATATATGTTTTCATGTTTTGTCAAGACTTCTTCGTAAATGTTTTGTCAAGACTTCTTCGTAAATGTTTTGTCAAGACTTCTTCGTAAATGTTTTGTCAAGACTTCTTCGTAAATGTTTTGTCAAACATGAACGTAAATGTTTTGTCAAGACTTCATCGTAATGAGTGTAAATGACCAAAAATAATGTTTAGGGTAGAAGGTTAGATCTAACCTCTTTTCTAACCTCTTTTCTACCCTCTTGAATTTGTCAAGATTTCTTCGTAAATGTTTTGTCAAGACTTCTTCGTAAATGTTTTGTCAAGACTTCTTCATCGTAATGAGTGTAAAGGACCCAAAAATAAAGTTTAGGTGAAGAGGTGAGATCTCACCTGTTTTCTCACCTCTTTTCTCACCTCTTGAATTTTCATGATTTCTTCGTCATAGGCACGGAGATAGGACGGTTATTTTACAAAACTGACAACACTTTGACCGAGTAGTTTTTTGTGCTGAACAAAAAGTGTCATATAAACATCTGTCAAAAACCGTTTTTTACTTCACTTAAAATGCCACGTAAGCTACGTAAGAATATACGTAAGAGGAAGGAGCATTGAAACATCCAATAGTAAAACTAACACCACAACAACAGTTGCAACAACAAATTATGAATGACCCCACTATGTTGCAACAAATGTCAAGCAACCCTATGCTTTTAAGCCGAGTTATTGGTGCACAGATGGAGGTTTAAGAGCGGCACTTTTAGCGAAAATGGCAGGCTATGGTGGAGCTGCAGACGGAACAGCTTATAACCCTCAAAGTCAAATGAATTTGAGTTCACTCAAAAATCAAATAACAGATGTCAAAAAGTCAAACATAGACATACAGAAACAAATAAGTGAAAACGAAAAGAAACTAGAATATGACAGACACACAAAGAAACTCAATGAGTTAAACGTAGAGAAAAGAAGAAAGAAGAACAACTGAAAGAAACTAAGTACAGAGGAATATGCGAAAAAAGTGTCAGAAAAAGCAGCAGAAGTAGCAAAAAATGGAACAAGATGTTATAAAATTTGAAAAACCATACTACTCAATATAAAGTACTGAAAGATGAAGAAATAAAACAAAAGCCCTGAAGACATATATGGATAGCGATGAGTATAAAAAGAAGTTGAAGCAAATGTAAAGGCAGAAAAACTTTTACAGTTGCAAAACCAAACCGTACAGTATGAAAACTTAGCACAAGAAAGTAAAAATAACGACGCAGCCATGCAAAAGGCAATGAAAAGCGCAGAATATATAAAGCTAATAATGACTGGTTAGATGCCCAAGCCAACGCTTAAAGCAGCCCAACTTATAGGGTCAATAAGGACAAAAATACAAGCGGATGAAGACAGTTCAAATGAAGCTTTAATGAATGCTGACTTTAAGAACGCCTTCGAAGCTCTTCATAGTAAGGTGAAACTAGTGAACGACTTCTCATCTGGAAAGAAACTGAAGTCTGAAGGTTTCGACAAAGAGTTAAGAGAAGTAGCACAAAATATGACGAAAATAACAGATGCAGCAACGAGACAGGCAGTTCAAAGTGCCTATGACGCCGTTAGAGCAACTGTTGTGGAAAGTCAAGAAAAATAGTTACAACAGACTAAAACAGACCTAGTAAATGCTTTCTTAAAAACGAAAAGTCAGGTAGGACATTATGCTGCAGATGGAACATATGTGCCAGCTGGTGGAACTTATATACCACCAAACCCTCCAAGAGAAGCACCTGCACCAGGACTACCTAAAACATTTACATCGTCACATGGACACAGACACAGGCATGCACCAAAACCAACACAACAACCAACACAACAACCAACAGTTCAAAACACTGCACCACAACCAACAGTTCAAAATCCAGCACCACAACCAACAGTTCAAAATCCAGCACCACAACCAACAGTTCAAAATCCAGCACCACAACCACAAACAGAGCAAGGACATAAAAGAAGTAGAGAACAAGGAAACCAAGAATTCTTAAAAATGCTTAAGGAAAATTATGGTTACCCAGATACTCTTGACTTTAGTGACAGATATAAAGAAGCTATTAGAAAGTTCAAGGAAGGAAATACTGACCCGAACCTATTTAGCTTTATGGTTCAGCACCAAATGGGATATAATTTCAAACCTGGAAAATACAAGCTCGCTAAGGGATATGATTTAATAGCATATCATCCAAATGACATGACTGAATTTACTCCGAGATATTTGTTGTCAGAGCTAAACGATAATTCAACTCTCTTCATGAAACGCGTAAAAAATAGAGACGGAACGAAAGAAGAAAGGTTTATGAGTCCGGATGACTTAGATAGGGAACTTGTTAAAAACGGTCTCGGAATATATGAAATGCCAGCAGATGAGGTACAAGAAACTCCACAGGAAGAAGTTCAGATACAACCAGACATGGAAGAAATAGTTCAGCAACAACAGCTAGAAGAGCCTGAAGGAAACAAACAAGTCCCTCCTTTGGAAACTAACTTCACAGAACTAGATGAAGATTTGGAACAGCCGAAAAATCTTGACCCTCAACAAGTGTATGCGGGGAATATGGAATCTTTCCAAGAGTCTAAGAAAAATTCGGCTGACATAGTAGAAGAATATCGAAAAATGTTCGCCGACATACAAAAGACTCCAACATCAGATGAAAATATCCAGCATAGAATGGAAGAACTGAAAGAAAGTGTACACAAATACAACAATCCTTTTTACTTACGAGCATATAACGTTCAATCTTTGGATGAACTCGGTGAAAATAAAGGTTAAATTTCAACAAAACATATAGAAATGAAACATTGTTTAAAGTTCATTCAGAACCTAGCCAATATGGAAACAAACCTACTTTTGTTTCTGCAGACGATGGAACTACAATGAGATGGGTCATAAAGCTAATCCGGATAGGTGGTTCATAAACTTACAACCTCAATTCCAAGAAGTTGTAGACGCAATGGAAGTGAATGGTGAACCAGATGTAGCTGGTATTTTCAGCGCGGCTTTAATGCCATTGAAAGATATGAAAGATGCAGATATTTTGGACCAGTATGAATGAACATGGCTGATGGAAATATAACACCTGACGTTCTAAAACATTTATCTCAAAGAACTACACAGAACCATAGAGATGGTATATTTGGTGAAGAGTTTAGAAAGAAAGTTAGGGAGAGAGAAGGAAGAGAACCTATTGTACATGACCTTGCAAACGAAAGTTTACAAAATGTCATAAAAACTTACTTTGCAGACAATGAACGAGAAGGGATGAATATTTAAGAAAACTCAAATGGACAGTACCAAATGAAATGTTAGTATTGAAAAACATGTTCCTTGACAAAATAAAACCAACTACAGAAATAAATGACGCAAGACTGAAACATTGGGTAAAAGCTTTCCCATTCACAAAAGATATTGTTGGTAACATGGAAAGAAAACCAGAATGGCTACAAAAACATATATTTGGAAACGAGCTTATTCCATATGGACAAGCTCTGTTTGAAGAGCTTGAACCGGAAACTCAGGAAAGAGTCATGCAAACAATACGCGAAGACTCAAATACAAACTATGACAAAATCTTTCTAGGATATAGGTTACCTGAGTTGGGCGACCAGAGCCCAAAGGCAAAAAGGACATGGGAAATTTACAACATACTAGGTGAACATGAGGCAAAGATGCAACAACTTGAAGCAGAGGGCAAGTTACCAAAAGCGACACCAAAGAAGAAGAGTAGAACAAAGTAAAGCTTGGTCCGAGTGGGTTCTATTATGATATATAAATCCAACTATTCTATATTTTTACCCATATGAAATGTACGCCGCTCAGAATATAACGCCAACAGTTTTGGATGCCATGAACGGAAATGTTCCGAATGGTATAACGAATGCGACAATGCCATTAGAAGGTCAGAAATAGTTCCTGGAACTTACGAATATACAACTGCTGTTTCTTATGGAAATGTAGGTGAGTTTGGTGAAGGTTCTTCAACAACAGTAGATATTGCTTGCGACAGGTTTCATATTATTTCTATTGACAACTCATTCTTATACGTGGAACAAGACATTGAAATAAAACCTTCTGCACAAGTTGTCTGACAAGAAAGGTTGCAATGGAATTTTCTATGTCGGATACCAATATGCTCCAGAAGTTTTCATGGGATATAAGATATATTTCTAACTCTGACTTAGTTCAAACAGTAACATGGGCAAACATGAATGGTTCGCTTTGAAAGAAACTCAGTACAACACAAGCTAGAGAACAAACAGACCAGTATGCAAATATTGAAAAAATAAGAAGACTTGACCCTAACGTTCCAGGAGTTTATGTTAACCTTTCTGGTTCAGATGGAACTGCTGCCACTAAGTAAAACTGAAACTTAGAGTTCCTTTGTCATCTTTCCTCATCTTCAGGTTTTTAAGATACTTGCCAAACTGGGCAGGAAAAATTTCTATTGAACTTACTCCAAGCAAAAATAACTTAGTCATTGCACCAACACAAGACCCATTCACTCTTACAGACGTAATGGGAACAAATAAAACGTCATTCGCCGACTTTTGCAAAGACAAAGTTGACTTAGACTTTGGTTTCTCAAACTTCAACAATGAAGTAAACTATTATTTCAATGCTGCTGGAACTGCTTGGGACCCAGTTAAGTTCACATGCGAAAAGTTTGAATGCAAGAGAATAGAAAGCAGACTTGCAGTCTATATGTTGGACCCAGATATTTCAAATGCTTTAGCTGCCAAATATATTGCAGTTCCACTTATGTTCCCTATACACCAAATATCTGTCAAAGACTTTGCAGGTGAAGTTGGAAACCAAAGTGCTGACCCAGGTGCAAGAACAGATATTGCTTTAACAACTGCAATGAAACATGCAGATACTATGTTTGTACTGTTCAGACGAACTATAAATGACTATTCTTGTTTCTACAACCCCGGTATTAAATATCATATAAACATAGATGGCAAATATTATCCAAGAGAAGAATATTCTACAGTTGAGGATATGAGGTCATACAACTTGACATTAGATGCTATGAACTTTAACAACAACTTCACAACGACCATTAACCCTGAAATGCAAAGTTCTATTATGCCATATGTGAAAGTATGGACTCATACAGGAGGTTAAAAAACTCAATATACAAATGGAGACCGTTCAAACTTTTGGCTTGGCATTCCATTTGCTGACTCAGAAGACTTTATGGGTGGTATTTCAACTGTTGGTACTGTAGCAAATACAATATACTGGTGACAGAGACGGTCCAGATGAACTGAGAGCAAAGAAGTTTACAAAACCAATAGCACTTTTCACGGAAGATGCTCTTTTGAAGATTCGTTCGATGAAACCTGCTGGGGCTCCTCAGATTGGCATAACGACAGCTTCCATCGAGCAGATTTTTGGCAGCAGGTCAGTAAGTTGTTCTTGAACTGACTTCTCTCCGTCAAATATTGACAGTACGCCAGTTTTGACATAATATTGTAAGATAAACTTACCTTTAGAAATATCTGTAAGTTTTGTTGTTATATTTTTGTCAACGTCAAGAACTTTCACCATCTCGGTTATACCAACTTTCTTTGCTTTATGGAAATATTTTGGTTCAGCAAATATTGCTATTCTATAACATTTACCATTGTTTGTATAAAGAACTATTCTGTCAATGTATTTGTATTGTTTGTGTGTGTAAACTTTGTTCTGCTTCAATTCGAAGAGATACTCGAATACGTCCATCTTTTTATTCTAAGTAAAATGTCATTTCCGAAAAATAGAAGCGTGAGTGTTTCAAAAGGTTTAATGGCGGTGGCAGATGTGAAGTTAAATTCACCAACTCAAACAAACAGTCAAAGTGTTGTTGTCAATGTCAAAGACAGAGATGTTGAAGTGGGGAAACCATACGAAGACGAAGATGGTATAACAATTGTTCCTGTAAAAGAACCAACATATCCTGAAGTTAGCAGAGACTTAAGTTCTGTTGCAGATATTCGAAACGACTACCAACAACTGAAAGACAAACTTCAAACTCAGGAGAAGATTTGTCAGGCTTTAAGTATAATGTTAAACTTGGTCGAACACAACCCTGTAAAAGTGAACTCATATGTCATTGCACCTCATGAAGTTTTGAAAGAACTATTGAAACTTTTGACAGAGGCAGACGATATAAACATCAAAGAAATAGAACCCGACATTAGTTGCTGTGGTGTTTCATATAATGTCATTGACAAGATATACGTTATGAAAGGAGGTGAAACGTTGAACTTAAAGTATAGTTTCCCAGACGTCATAAAAATATTTGACGACCACAACATTTCATTAAAATTTATTTGCTAAGTAAAAATGTCAAAACTTCTTGAAAGATGTTTGAAGAAAAATAATATAGACTTTATTTCATGTAAAGGACTTTACACACTTTTGAACGATATGAAAGACCCTGTTTTGTTTGTTCGTGTAGACAAAGGAAAGTTCTATGTCTTTACAAAATATTTGAACTTCTTAGACAGAGAACTTCAAGAAACGCCATGTGAAAGTTTAGATTAGAGATGCGAGTTTCCGAATTTTTTTAGCCCTGGGATGTCATAACCGCTGCGGTTTTGTAAAATTTGGGATAAATTTTGACAATCCATTTTTTGTGGGATGTACGTTTATATCAATTTGCTCGGCGTTTGCCGAGCTATTGTACAATCCTACTCGAATTCATTACGCAGCCCTGGTCACTCAAAGGCCAGGGCATACAATTACAAAATAGTAGAGTGAGACTCTTCTAATTTCTTCCAATCACAAGGAAGATCTTAGAAGAGCCTCACTCTACTCGAACACATTACGCAGCCCTGGTCACTCAAAGGCCATGGCATACAATTACAAAATAGTAGAGTGAGACTCTTCTAATTTCTTCCAATCACAAGGAAGATCTTAGAAGAGCCTCACTCTACTCGAACACATTACGCAGCTCCTGCTCAACAATGAGCAGGTCTTACCACTTTGAGAGGCTTTCGTTCGAGTTCTGATGCAGATCCCAACGCGAGCGAGAGTCTCTCAAGCAAGCTTCTAATTCGTAGCTAGAGTTTCACTCTTATGAACTGGCAGCCAATTTGAGAGAATTTCGCTCGAGATCTAATGAAAAATCAGAACTCGGCCAAAAATTGCCCAAACAGGCTTGTAATTCGTAGCTATAGTATTGATCGTATGGATGTGTTGCCAATATGAGAGACTTTCGCTCGATGTCTGATATTGCATCAGACATCGAGCGAAAGTCACTCAAAACAGCTTAGACATGTCTATTTTGACGGCATTAAATGATTTCATAGGAAATGTCTCAGTTGTTAATTAAGTTCACGTGAGCTTTTATGAATGAAAATAAGTAAAAAAAAAGAATTTTCTCAAAAAAAATTGTGTACGCATTGAAATTTTTATCTATAAATTTAGATATGTCATCAATAATATAATATAATTTTAAATTCGTGGAGTACACTTGGGATAATTGAATATGGGCTACCCCATCCCAACCTCTCAAACTTCCTCTGAATTTGGACAAGGTATCCCAATCCCAAAGACCTATCTGAATAAAATGAAATAAGTATATTATATATATTATTTATTTGCTAATAATGAGCATAAATCGCTAAAATTATGAAGAAATTAAAAATTAAAAATTAAAATTAGAAAAAAATGTTGATTTAATGAGAGAATATTGTATAAAAATAGAATTATTAGCTAAAATACGTATTAATTTTATGATATTTCAATCACATTAACGAAAATCGCCCATTTTTAATTCAAATGGGCGGGAAAAAAAATAAAATTCCAAAAAAAAATTGAATTGGGGAAACGATAGGGGACGGGATATGAGAAACCCCATATGTTTGGGAATTTTTCGCATCACTAGTTTAGATGAAGTTCTTCTCCACTTTCAGAAAAACTTTTAAATATATATAAATGGCAGAAGATATAATGGTTTATACTATTACGACTAAAAACCCTGAGTCATATAATTCTATAACAACAAACTTACAAAGTCCTCAAGGACGATATTGTAAACTAACCTTAAACACAATGACGACTAAAGCCTGTTTTGCTCTTTTGACACCAGAAGACTTTATTGTTGTGAATGGTAAAAAATACTCCTTTGAAGATACTTACTCAGATATACCACCAACAGGTTTTGTTGACTTATTTAATACTTTAAGGACGGGTGTAACATGTGCTGCAACTAGAGCAGGTTTCATTATGTTTGGATGTCCGACTGAGTTTACTATAAACAATATGAGCTATAATACAAAACTTATTTCTGGTTTTTACTACCAACAGTTTCCTATAACAGGAAAAGGTGTCATACAAGGAATGTCTATTCCATTGACATTAAGCACACCAATCTTATATATTGTTTCAAACTTAGGTTCAAAGTGTTATTCGAATGTCGACAGAAACTATTATGACCAAAAAATACTTATGCGTATAAACAATACTTTCTCTGCTGGTTTGCCTATTGTTCATTCGAATGCAGAATTTTCAACCTTAGTGAACTCAAACACTTTGGCAAGTATAACGTTGACATTAGTTGACGCAAACTTTGTTCCTGTAAAACTTTTATGTCCTATGTATTTGTCAATGACGGCAGAAAGTTTCGAATTGGAAGATGCAACTGGTGAAAGTATTGTATTACAAGAACAACTTCAACAACAAATAGCTCAAGAACAACAAATGCAACAAATGCAACAAATGCAACAACAAAGTCAAGAATAAAAAAATATTATTTTTTTATTTTTATAAAAATGTACAGAATAGATGTTTCAGATTTTTATGACTTCCAAGCATTCAGAAATATGTGTCCATTTAGAGACTATAACAAAGCAGTCGAGAATTTGAAACGTTTAGTCATTTATGTCGACTCTGCCCCAGAATGTTATGTCATGAAAGAATGGGATGTTGTCTTTAACAAACCAAGAGCAACAATAGTTTCAGAACAAGAATGTAGACAGAAACTTAAGAAAATAAAAGTCGTACAAGTTGGCATGAAGATGTTAGATGCTTGGGATATCTTATTGTCAAAGTTAGAAGATTTTTCAGTTCGAGGTATAAAGTTTTATACACCTTCTCCAAACTTCTATTCTATCTTCACTGGATATAAATATGAACAAGTAGAATGGAAAGAAAATATTATAGAAGCTTGGTTAGACCATGTCAAAGAAATTATATGCAATGGAAACGAAAAGGTTTATGAGTATATCTTATGTTGGTTTGCAAACATCTTACAACATCCAAGTGCTAAAAATGAAACTGCTCTCATTATAATTGGAAAACAAGGAACTGGTAAGAACACATTCTTTACAGATATTTTGTGCAAACTGTTAGAAGGTTATTCGAATCCGAATATGACAAACTTAGAAAACATCTGTGGCAAGTTTAACTCCTCAATAGAGAATATGAAACTTATAGTATGTAACGAACTTCAAAGTATAGATACAACAAAAGTTTTAAACTCAGATGCTTTGAAGAGTCTTATAACAGACAAAGTTGGAGTTGTTGAAAGAAAATATAAAGACCAAAGAGTTTGTGAAAATGTTGCAAACTTCATTATGGTTTCAAACAATGTTGTTCCGATGAAGTTAGAAAGTTCTGACAGAAGATATGTAGTTGTCAGAACGTCAGATTCTCATATGCAAGATACAGAATATTTTGACGACTTAGCAGAAACTTTGACATCTGACTTTTACAACCACTTGTTCTCATATTTTATGACATTAGATATTTCTAAGTTCAATCCAAGACAAATTCCACATACCGAAGAGAGACAAACATTGTTAGAAGCAAACAAGAGTGTATATGAACTGTTCTTAGATGAAACTGACTTTGAGTGTTTAGATGAAAGGTCATTGTACGATTCGTATAAACAATATTGTCAAGAATATGGTTATATGGCAGCTTCTAAACGAACATTCTTGGCAAATGTCAAAAGTCTTTTAGACGTACAGAATGGTGTATATACAAAGAAAATTTTTTATGAGTAAATTTAAAAAAAATATTTTTTTATCCGATAGAAAAGATGGCAAAATTCATCTCAGTAAACAAGTACATGTCAGGACTTAAAGAAGAACTAGACCCATTCACATATTTGAATGTTTACTTCTACCATTTTGAAAAGTCTTCATTCAGCAAAGTTTGGAACATCGAACCAGTTAAGTTTGCTATTGTGACTAAAAATGGTGCGAAATTTGAAGACTTAGACATAGAAGGTTTGTTAGCAGTCAAAGAAAATTTTGACAGAAGGTTCTCAAACCTTAAAGAAGGCAAAGCATACAAACTTGTTATACCTTATGAACCAAAGAAAGCAGACGACTATGAATATTATGAGTCTAAGATAGTTGAAGTTCAAGGTAAATTGGGTAAAAAGATTTTAGAGTCTAAGCCAGTGTTTACTCCTAAAGAGGAAGAGAACATTGACATTGACCCAGAAATGTTCTAAAAATAAAATTTTATTTTTACATGTCAAATTTCTTTTTCTCTGGAACTGGTTCAGGTTCTTTCTTCTCTTCTACTTTCTTCTCTTTCTTTTCTCTCTTCTTCTTCTCTGGTGGAGTTATGTCAAATTTCTCCGAACCATATTTCTGTAAAAGTTCTTTGTCCTTTAATAGCTCATCTATTCTGTTTCCTATTTCATCTTCAAGAACAGCGCATGTGTCTTCTTTGCATTCTAAGAACTTTTGTTGGACTTCATCTTTCCAAGAGGCGTCATCTCTGTCAACAAGTCTGTCATTGACAAACTTAAAGACTTCTCTGCCTAATGTTTTATGGTTCTTGTCATATTCCCAGAAACAGAACTTTAGAACAAATTCACCTTTCTTGTTTACACTATGTAAGATTTTATGGTCGACAGATGTTTTGCTGTCAAAAAGCTTGTCTCGAATATAGATAGCGAAATCGCTAGACATTTTCTAAAAGATAAAAATTTTAATTTTTCTAAAAATATGTTAGAAAAAAAGTTTGCTGACATTGACAAGAAATTTGAGAATGTTTTAAACAAGAACAAGAGGAAGTTAGAAAATGCTCAGATAAAACCTATACATGACAAGTTCTTATTTGCTCAGAATGGTATAACAGGTCTAATTGCACCACCTGGGTCGGGTAAGACTTTCACTTATCTTAAAATGGCTGCACAACAACAAGAACTAGATGAGAAGAACCCATTCTATGAGTTAGTTGTCATTTGTAGTACTTCTGGTCAATTTGACCAAACCGTCAATTCGTTCAAAGATATTATAAAGAAGTCTAAGTTAGTATGTATAAAGGATACTGAGTTGTTAGATTGGATAAAGAAGTACCAAAGAAGAGTTTTGAAGTATAATGCTATAAATGAGTATATAAATTCTAAGTTTAAAGAACCTAATGAGGAAATGCAGAGAATATTAGAGAAGAAAAACTTCAGAAACAAACAGAAAGAGATAGAATACATTTCGAAGAAATTGCAATCTTACGATTGGAAGACCTACCCTCATAGATGTCTTCTTATCTTAGATGATTTCGCCTCTCATCCTTTGTTAAAGAATAGAGAACAAGATATGTGTCGAATTCTTAAGAAGCTCAGACACTTTAACATCTCAGTTGTCATTTGTGTACAGACAGCAAAGAGTTTAAGTAAGGATGTAAAGAGAATACTTACTGACATTGTACTTTTCCCCGGATTGTCCGAAGACGATTTCATGGAACTTATGAAAGAGTCCATGGCAGGTAAGTTTGACAGACATGAACTATGGGAGAAGTACAAAGTCATACAAGACCCTCATACTTCTTTCAGAATTCATATCTATGCGAACAAAGTTCAAATTGTAAAAAGTCAAGCTTGAAAAATCTAAGTGTTTAGTCTTAGTAAGTCTGTTGTGGTGCTGGGGCTGTCGGTTCTTCTGGCTTTGGAAGGCATTCAGGAAGAGGAACGTCAGTCATCCGTTTGTGTCCTGTCGGATGGAAAAATTTTTCCTGTCGGATGGAAGAACTTTTCCTGTTGGAAGGAAAATTTTTTTCCTGTCGGATGGAAAAATTTTTCCTGTCGGATGGAAAATTTTTTTCTGAAGTTCGACCAAAAAGTTCTCAATTTTCGAAAATTTGAATGGTTTACGGACGGACAACTGGAAAATTTTTTCTTGTCGGATGGAAAAATTTTTTCTGTCGGAAGGAAAAACTTTTTCCAGTTGTCGGGAAAATATTTTTCTGTCGGAAGGAAGGACTCGGTATGCCAGAAGGATTTGACGAGGCAATTTACTTTATAGAGCTACCTGAGCCATCTGAAGTCAAGCTTGAAAAATAAATGGCTCATCTACTCTACTTGTTTGAAGTTGTCAAAATACTCTGTTATTTTTTCCTTTAACAATGGCAAATCTTCTTTGAAGGTAAGAATTGTACAACCTTTAATATCATAGTGTGTTTGAGGTAACGTATCTTGAACTATTTGTTTCACATCTTCATTTGGGGTCATTGAAATCGGTAAGTTTTCGCGATAGAACCAATTTCTGTCAGATTTGTAAATCTTAGCAAGGTCGTAAAAGCTTTTGTTGTTTCTTCTGACTAAATGCAACATAACCATATCTCTGTCTTCTTCATTTTCCATCTCTTCAGTATAAATCATATACTTATAGTTCTTTTCCTTTCCTTTTGGTACCGAACGTGGTATTCTTTTCTGAATGCTTTTGTCTTTTGCTTCAAGCTTGTTCTCTAGCTCTTCACGTTCTTGTCTATGAATTTCGTCAAGAAGTCTGTAAATATACCAAGCATAACGAGGCGAAGCCCACATTGCAACAGCATTTACAAGAAGTCTATGTACATAATATCCTCTTAAACCGTTTGGCAATTTTTCACGATTTTCATAGAGTTTTGGCGACTGGGGTTTTTTACCTACTCGCTGTTCTTCACTGTTTTCAGAAAAAAGTATGTCTCGCTGTGCTTCGCTCAAAAGTTCTTTGGTGCTTTGGTTCCTAAACCAGTCTTTAGGAAGCTTAGTATCTGGAGCAAAACATGCTGTCAAAATACTTTGCATTTGGTACATATCGTCTTTGACCGAACGAATGAGACGGAGTTGTTTGTTAAACTGTATGTACTCATATTCTTCATTTATAGCTTCATGAACGATAGCAGTTGTTGTGTTCTCTGTTGTTGACATATCTGTCTTTACATACAAAATAAAAAAATAAATAAAAATAAAACTAACTTTATTTTTTCTGTCTTAAGGAAACTCACGATTTTCATAGAGTTTTATGCAAGACCAGGTTTTTTTCCCTACTCGCTGTTCTTCACGATTTTCATGTGTTTTAGGCAAGGCCGGTAAAATCCGGTCTAGAGAAATTTCACTGTTTTCATAGAGTTTTGGCGAGTAGGGAAAAAGTCGGTCTAGAGAAATTTCACTGTTTTCATGAGTTTTGGCGACTAAGGTTTCTTACGTACTCGCTGTTCTTCATGATTTTCGTACGGAATCTCTATCCTCGGTTTTTCGAGGATAGCAATCTTATGCCATTTTACTCAGATTTTTGTGCTGAATTCAGCAAAAATATATTTTAGGGTAGAAGGTTAGATCTCACCTGTTTTTTCACCTAATTTTTCACCTGTTTTTTTCACAAGCGTTTTACATGGTAAACGTTATTTTTACATGTATTTTTCAGCAACTTCGTCAAATAATTTTATAGCTTTATCTATCTCATCTACTTCAAACGTTTCTTTACCTTTCGTGGGAGCACCATACATTTTCTCAAACTTTTCAAGTAGTTCTGTTTCAGCAGCTCTCATATCGTTAACAAACACAACCTTGACTCTATTGACTGTACTGTCATATCTTTGAGTTATATTATATGTTCTTCCTATCTTATATCTCTTTGTATTGAAGTCCTTCGGTTTCTGAACGATGTAAAGTAAGCCTTCACTGCAACGTTCTGAGTCGAACGAACCATATGTTATGAAGTTATATCCAACAACTGGGTCTAACCATAACAAAACTATTGGTATAAGACTTTTGTCTATAAGATATGCTGTAGTTCCATAGAATCTTACCGATATCATAAGCTCAGGATTTCTTGTCAAAATTTTCTGAGTAGAAGCAATTCCAACCCAATGCCATGTTTTCTTTCCAAATGGAGATATAATGTCTGACAAAGAATATTTGTTGTATTTCTTTGAGTATCTTACGTTTAAATCACCTATTCTAACCAATTTGGTGTCATTGTCTATCTTTTTAACTGTTTCAAACTCAGTGTTTGTCATTTCTGTTCTTACATACAAAATAAAAAAAATATTTTATAAAAAACTAATTTTATTTTTTCTGTCTTAAGGAAATTCACGATTTTCATGAGTTTTATGCAAGACCAGGTTTTTTTCCCTACTCGCTGTTCTTCACGATTTTCATGTGTTTTAGGCAAGGCCGGTAAAATCCGGTCTAGAGAAATTTCACGATTTTCATACGTACTCGCTGTTCTTCACTGTTTCCGAGGGTAGCAATCTTATGCCATTTTACTCAGATTTTTGGTCATTTTTCAGTAAAAATATATTTTAGGGTAGAAGGTTAGATCTAACCTGTTTTCTACCCTCATGAATTTTCATGATTTCTTCGTAAATGTTTTGTCAAGACTTCTTCGTAAATGTTTTGTCAAGACTTCTTCATCGTACATGTTTTGTCATGATTTCATCGTACATGTTTTGTCAAACATGAACGTATATGTTTTGTCAAGACTTCTTCGTAATGAGCTTAAATCAGACAAAAATATATTTTAGGTGAAGAGGTGAGATCTCACCCGTTTTCTCACCTGTTTTCTCACCTCAGTTATTTTATAAGCGTTTTACATGGTAAACGTTATTTTTTAAATTTTGTGAAAACTCAACGGTTTGACACAAGCCCTAAAAATTATTTTACTCAGAATTTTGTTGCTGAATTCAGTAAAAATAAAGTTTAGGTGAAGAGGTGAGATCTCACCCGTTTTCTCACCTGTTTTCTCACCTCAGTTATTTTATAAGCGTTTTACATGAATTGTACGATGTATATTTGAAATCCTAAACAGTTTTGTAGCCTCTATTTCTTCGCTGAGGATATCGAATGTTTTAACTATGCCGAAAGTTTCTTTATACTTCTTCTTGACGTCAGATAGAAGGAAATCGTCAGCAGTTGGATAGTTTTTGTTCAGAAATTCTAACATGTCCATTTTATCTTCTGCTGGTTTCTCTGCTTCTTTCTTTAAGTCTGCATAGTCGTTTCTCATACGTTCTATCTCTTTGACGGAGTAGTTATATTTCCTAATTGCTGCCTTACATTTTGAACATTGCGGGTTCATTTTAGCGTTATATTCTGAAACCTTACCTGCTAAAACAACTAAAGCGTCAATGGTTTTCTTTAAATCTGAAGCAGTTGGTCTTATCTGTTCATTCCATACCTTACCTCTTCTATCTTTATCTCTTATCTGCCATACACATTCAGCAACTAACGAAACAAAGTTGTCGTAGGTCTTAAACTCCCGGGTTTTGTAAAGGTCAGAGATGTTCTTATATACCATGTCGCAATCTTTGTCCATAACCTTATGGTTGCAATGAAATCCTAGAAACTCATAGTTTACCTTTCGTATGAACTTCTTTATTTCTACTGAGTCAGTTGCTTTGACTTCTATTTCATCGAATTCAGGAATGGTTAGTTTTTGTTGCTGAATTTCAGGTAGTTTAGGCAAATGGTCAATAATGTCCTGCATTTCATAAAGATACTGTTCATTTGTTTCATCTTTCGCACTACAGTTTAAATTAGATGTTAAAAGTTCTTGCTTTATCTTCTGGATTTCTGTTTCAAAAGTATATGAAGAAGGAATGAAGCTTTTCATTTCTACTAACATAGATGTTGGATTCATAACTAAAGAGTTTGGTGCTGTTGTTGCTAACATGTTCTTACAATAAAAATAAAAAATATTTTTTTAAAAAAACTAACTTTATTTTTTATTTCGGGAAAATTCATGAAAATTCAAGAGGGTAGAAATGAGGGTAGAAAAGAGGTTAGATCTAACCTTCTACCCTAAATTATATTTTTGCTGAATTCATGAGTTTTGGTTGAAAGAATACGATGGAGCCAAAAGTGGCTCGACCTCAAAACAAGCATTTTGTGAAGAATAATACAAAATTCAAGAGGTTAGAAAACAGGTTAGAAAACAGGTTAGATCTAACCTTCTACCCTAAACATTATTTTTGGGTCCTTTACACTCATTACGAAGAAGTTTTGACAAATTCATGAGGGTGAGAAAACAGGTGAGATCTCACCTCTTCACCTAAAAGTATTTTTCAATACTTTTTCAGCACTTTTCCGTAGTTATATATGAAAGACAATTCGAGATAAAAGTCATAGTACAATGGAATAATATGTTGCACACCATTTGTTGTGAACCAAACTTGAAAGTCAGAGAAACTGTTACTAGGTGGTTCGTAGAATTTAGAAGCAAAGTCATAAAAGTCCTTACCAATACATAGAAAACTATTGTTGCTTGAACTGAAACTTGCATGACACATAACATTTTGAGTCAAACACGTTTCTATAAACTGTCAAATCTGCTGGTGGAAGTATAAATTGAAATGGACCATCTGGTGGTAATGGTTCGTTCTGGTTTAGTAACCGAAGAAATTGTGCCCAAGAACGTTTGTCTACCTCCCAAAATAAAAACTCTGTATCTCTTGGAGGGTTAATTTCAATCTTTTGAAATGAAACGGTGGAGTTCATCTTGTCATATTCTAGTTTCAGATAGTATGTTCCATTTAGTAAAGAGTCGTATTTTTCTTGAAATTCCAATAATATTTGTTCATTTGAGTTTGAAAGTCATTTAGAGTTTCTCAAGACTTTCGTCTGAACGAACTGTAAAGATTCTCATTTCGTCAAATTTGTCTATTAGACCATCAGAACCTTTATACTGCCCATGAAAATATACTGCGAACATAAATGCGTTAGTTCTATTTGAAAACAAAACTCTTCTAAATCCTATTGCCTTTGCATCTGAAGGACTTTGAAGCCAACGAATTGGATAGTCAAACCTGTATATTCGGGATGAAATTTCTTCATTGAAATAGTCCTACCAGCATTTGTAAAGATATAGTCTAACGGTTTTGTATCTGCTACTTTTGTTCTTTGTTTTTCAACCTGAAGCATTTAATATATGTAAAACTATATTGTTTTAAAATGGTATGCCATTTCATATTTCTCATCTAACAAACAAGTTTCCCAACGGTCTTCTCCAACAAACTCAGCGTACATTTCAAATAAAATTAAAAAATGTCACTTTTTTAAAATAAATTTTTTATTTCATGCAATGTTTAACACATCGAAAGGCATGTCCATAAGACGTTCTTCTTCTAACCTCTCTAGTCTGTTTGGATAATTGGCACGTGCTGTTTCCAAATCCATTTCGTAGCGAAGACCAGCCAGTTTGTCATAGACTTTTATGGGTCTTCCCTTCCTATATTTAAAATTCTTCGAAACTCTCCAACCATATCTTTGCAACTCTGCTTTTATTCTAGCAGATTTTCTATCCATTCTATATGGGGGCATTTTTATAAAAATAAAAAAATGTTTTTTTCTTTACTTTACATAACCGCCTGCTGCCATAAGTCTTTGACGCCAACCCATACCAGCTAATGAAGGTTGACTTGGTTTAGTTTCCAAACTAAACTTTGGTTTTGGTTTATCTTCAGTTTTTGGTTTCTCTTCTTCTATCGGTTTTTCGTCACTTTTCGGTTCCTCTGACTTTACCTCACCTGCAGGAACAGTTGTGTCGTCAACATCTTCATAAATATCATATGCCATTTGTTTTTGTTTTCCTTCCAACTTTTTGTGTTTGTTGTAAAGTTTAGAATATTTCGACTCTAAGTCAATGAGATGTTCTATAATGAACTGTTGGTCAGTGAAGTAAACTTTTCCATCTGTTGTCTCGAAAGCTCCTTCAGACTTCAATATTTTATTTGTGAGAGTCTGTTTCTTTTTTGAGATACTAGCCGTTCCATTTCTATGAAAAGTGACTTTATAGTTAGGGTTTGTATTTCCAGACCTGGCACTTTCTATTATTGAATTTTTCTCTTCATCGGTAAGTTCTTTGACAGGTTTTGACAATGGTTCTGAACTTTTTGTTTGTGGTGTCAAATCTACCGTTTCAACTTCTTCGGTCATTTCATCTCAGTAAAAAATTTTAGTTTGGTTTGTTTTCAACTGGTTGTTTAGGTTTTTAAGTCGGTCTAAAACTTCCTGAGGTATAGGAAGAACTTGACAAACACGTTGTGTAACTGCTGGAAGTCGACAAATCCATCTTGAACCCATTTGTCTCAATGCTGTATTGTTCATTTCATCTCAGTAAAAAACTTTACATTCCCCAAGTTTGAGGTGGTTGCGGTTGGTTATTGTTTACCCATTGTTGTGCATGGTTATATCCTCTGTTAAAGAATCTTTCACCTTGGTCCATATAGTGTCCTGCTTGGTTATAGTAGTCATTTGCTTTGTTATAATAGTTTCCTGCTTGTCTTCCTACATTGTCCATCCATCCTTGAACTTTTCCTCTTGTTTCAGGATTTGGAATAAGATTTTTGCATCTCGTGCTACATCCCAACCTTTCTGTACAGTTTGTATAATAGGTTGTGCTTTCTCTTTAAGTATACCTAATGTACTCAAATCTTCCTTCCAACTCCAAATACACCTCTGGCTATTGTTCCCACTGCGGGTAAAAATCTAGATGCAACTCCTGCTAATGCGCCAATAAACCCATTTCTTATAGGGTAAAAAATGACGAATCCAAACAAGGACCCCTATGTTTCTAAAGCGACAAAGAAAGCACTCATGATAAAAATCTTTAGTTCAACACCAAATGCTTGGTTTATGGATATTTTGGAAAACATTCCGAGAGTTAGAACAGATGGACCTCCATACTGGCTAATATTTGTTGGTCAAAACACAAGATACTGTGAAGCCATACCATTACAGTCCAAAGCTATTTTAGATATCTTAGCAGCTTTGACAATATTCGTTGACAAATACCATCCAACAAAACTGACATCTGACTGTGAAAGTTCTTTCAAATCAGATGATGTAAAAACTATCTGCGTTCAAAAAATGTAAACCAATATTTCCATCGTCGACCAAAACCATTCTGCTCTTGGTGTCATTGACGGTTGTATAAAAATGTTAAGAGACTTAAACCAACCACAAGGTGGTGAAGCAAATGAAATGTCATATGACGACAAATATAGACACTTCTCCATGGCAAAAGATGAGACAAGTTTTAAATATTTACAATAGCCGTAAACAAAAAGGTTTGGGAAACCACTCCCCGAAGAAATGAAAAACAACCCTGACTTAGAAAAAGACTATATATTTAATAATTTAGTCAAAAGAGACAAACAAGAAAGAATGCCGGGCTTCAAACTTAAGAAAGGCGACAAAGTAAAAATAGAAAATACCTAAACGCGACCCATATGAAAATACTATTGACTATGACAACAATGGGAACCCGACAGGTACTCACATTCGTGTTCGTAAAAATAGAAGAAAGTATACAAGAGAATATTATGAAGTTTTAGGCAAACATGGCAAAATGTACAGACTGCAAGCAGAAGATAAAACTACTATTGTCAGACCTCGTTTCAAACTTGTCAAAGTTCAAGGTGGTATACTTTCAAAGACAGTTCCTAACAAATATAAGACAACTCCTGACGAATATGCTAAAGAAGTTGAAAATGACGACTAAGCAATTCTATACCATGCGTAAACTGTCATGTAAGGTGGCATGTATTCTTTACTTTGTCCCGTTGTTTGCGTATATCCTGAAACGAAATGTGTATGGTTTCCTTCTCCCTGAGTGTCACTCCAGTAACAATTTATAGCAAACTTAACGTCGTCTTTAACATCATATCCTTTACCTTTTGTCATTCCTGACCAATCCCAATATCTATGCTTATGCCAACCTGCTTGAGATGTACTTAAATCTATGTAGTGACTGTGTGCAGGTAAATTTTCACCTGAAATCGTTTTACTTCCACCTGTTTCCTTTGAAGAGTTTGCACAATACAAAAACCTGTCGACTATTTTGTTCCCATGCACCAACACCAACATTACTTGAGGACCTCTTGCTTCCATAGATGTATAAATAGAACCTACTGGGTTCATTAAATCAAACATATGAGACATTATAGGATTGTCTCTTTTGAACTTAAAATATAGTGCAACTATTTCAGGTTTCTTCTGGTTTGTGTCAGAATATTTTTTATAATATAATCTTATGTTTTCAGGGTAGGTAAAATCTTGACTATAATATTTATTTCTGTCATCTTCATAATAGTATACTATTCTCGTTTTTCTATTGCATTATATCTTTTATATCTATAATAATCTAAATATAATGTTAGCTTTTGTTCATCTACATGTGGTGTTCTGACGTCATCTCCATAGTCATAATATATGGTGCTGGAGCTGGGTCAGGCAATGTCATATCTGTCATTTCATAAACTCTTAAATATTTCTTTTGTTCGTCTCCATATAAGTTTAAGTAGCAGTTGTTGTCTAATGGAACTTTAACTTGTGTACCATCATTCTTTTTATAGCTTACATACATTTCATTGTTATTTTTCGGAATGAGTTTACACCGTGTACCATTTTCTAAGGACTGTACAAACTGCCATCTAAAATATTTATTTTCTTCATTGACAGAAAAGTCACCAACAATAGTTTCAATATTTTTTGTTCCTATCAAACTTTGGTATATTTCATTGACATATGTTTTATCTGCTTTATTTTCAAGGCTAACGTTTAAGTCTGTTATTTCAGAAGATGTATGTGTATGTCCAACGGCACTTTTCCTGTTTAAGGTTTCTTGTAAGTTTGTAATATTTGCAATGGTATGTGTATGTCCAACGGCACTTTTCCTGTTTAAGGTTTCTTGTAAGTCTGTTATTTCAGATATAGAATGTGTATGAGTCTTTTTAGAATATTCGTTTTCAGCTCTTGTCACTTCACTTGACATTTTATTGTCAACATATGTTTTGTCTGCTAGTTCAGGATGAGTATGTTCTTTTGTTGCATAAGCATTGTTAGCTCTTTCTTCTTCTTTTGCTATTGCATCGTCTACATATTCTTTGTCAGCTTTGTTGTCAACATCTGTTTTCAAAAGAAGTTCATTTATAGGTTTCTCGTTTAAAGTTCCTTTTGTTGGATTTATACAGACAGTATGGTTCTTATTGTCTTGAAACAGAAACTCATCTGTCATTGGGTTTATTGTCAGTTTTAAGTTTCCTTCTTTCAATGACTCAGATATCTTAGAATAGTTTGAAAAGTTTGTTGTGTTCTTATTTAGAGCTTGCATAATGAGTTGTCGGTTGTGTTGTATTTCTCTTATGGAAGCAATATCTTTCGACATTTTTATTCTAGATAAAATATGCTTTCAATAGAAAAAGAAAATTCAAGAGTTGCTACAACTAAACCATTAGATGAACTTTTTACTAATGTCGGTCAAAAGTTTGAGACAGAGACCGTAAAGCATGAAGGCTATCGTTTTGACTACCCATTAAGATGGCTAAGAGACCCATCCGTCACAAAAGCTATTGGCTTTCGTAGAATGAAGTTCATTTCAGAAGCCATACATGGTTTCCCATTTACGGTCGGTTTTGAAGTTCGATACTATAACAAAGAAAAACGTATGTATGAGAAATTTGAACAGGGAAAACTTTTACAAGTTAGTTTGCTTGTAAACTTAGAAACAACTCTTCAAGCTTTTCAAGAAAAAATAAACGATATCTATCTCGAATATGCAAACCAGTATAACATTGACGAGGGAGAGTACCATCTCGATATTATTTATGACAGGAAAAATGCAACTGTTAAAATCAATAGAATAGAAGACCTTGGAGAAAACGTTTATATTTCTACAAAATATAACAACTTGGCATGGTATAGATTTTTGAGGATGTTAAATCAGCCTGCAGCATATCCAGTACACCCAGACTTTTATGAAGTCGAAAACCCTAATGGAACATATGAAAATGTTTTCGACCAAGATGCTATTATTGTTCATGCTTCATTTTCTGGCGCCCAAAACTCTTTCTTATGCTTGGCAAATGACTTTTACGAAAAACCTACAAAGTTATACGAACCACCAAGTGGAAGTATTTCAGACTTTCAAGTATGGTTTACTACAGATGGAAGAAAAAGAATAATTCCATTATACCATGCGTTTTACTTAGAACTTAGTTTCATATACAACTACTATCGAACGGTAAAAATATAACTTTTTAATACGGTTGAGGTGTTGGATTTGGTTGCCAACTAGACTGTGGTGCAGGTTCAGGCTGTTGTATAACAGGAGCTTGTTCTTCTGGTTCAGGGTCTTTAGGTATAATACCAACGAACTGACCTACCCTTTTACCAATATTTTTGACTCCGTTCCAAATTCCTCTTCCTACGGTTTTTATTCCATTCCATATACCTCTTCCAACATTTCGAAAGAAGTTTCCTATCTTACTGAAGAAACCCATTTTACTATATGTAAAAATCTAATGTCCGCCTAGTCTCTTACGTTTCCTGTTGAGTTCCATAGCATTCTTTAACTGGAGCTCATACATTCTGTTTCTCCTCTGGTAGAAAACATATTCTGGGTCAACTCCTGTGTTCGCGTCATCTGCATAAAGTTGTTTATATCCGACTTCAGGGTTTGTATAAAACTCTTTCCATCTCATATTTGCATACCATGGTGGCAAACCTAACGCAGCGTCATTTGACATGGCAGTTTGCATTTGTACATCTGTTGGCACTTGACCATAGTTTGCCATTGCAGTTTGTATTCTAACTTCATTTGGAATATTCTCTGGGTTTGGTTGTCCAGGTTGCTGTGCATTCGCTAAGTTCTGTGCGTCCATTTAATATTAGATAAAAATATCTCTTACGAGTACATATACTGAACATTTGCAGGCATTGGTTCATCTTCATATTCTCTGTACTTTTCTGCCACGTCAAAGAAATAAATGACACAATGGAAAAAACCTAAAACAAGTAGTCCGATTTCAAACCACATTTACTTACTAATAAAATTTCTTTATTGTGACACTTTCTCCAGTTTATAGGACCTCTCTCATATTCTATCTTGTCATATATAAACTCATAGTCATGTATGTCCTCTAACCATCTCATAACGGTTTCCAAACCACTTTTATCGGATGTAAAGTAAAAGCATGGATGGTTATGTATAACGTCTAAAGTTTCTAAAGAGTCTCTCAAAGTCCAGTCTACTTGGTATTGAAAATCCCATGTGTTATAGAACGGCGGGTCCACTATAAAGAAAACATTTTCCTTGTCTTTATATTTTTCATACAAATCTGTCCAATGACATCTCACAAACTCTATACCCTCAATATATTTATCTATGTCCTCTTTGAAAACATTTGTATAGTTAAGATATAAAACTTTTGACATAAGTGTTTCAATGTCATGAACTCTTATAGCACCACTATATAATAGTCTAGCAGATATACTATTCCAGTCTATATATTCTGCTTTTTTCAAAACCTCTCTCACAATATTTTTGTTATCTAATGGTATACGTTCCATCTTACCTATAGGTATCTTTTCTTTTAACTCTTTCAATATTTTGTTAGTGTCTGGAATATGTTTGAGACGGTCCATATAGTTGTCGAAGTCATTGCATATAATCTTTGAGTCTGGGAATATTATATGGCACAAATGGGATATATAGAAACTTCCACCGAACAAATCTACAAATGTTAGACCATTCGGTAGTTTCTTAAGTTCTCTCAATATAATATCTTTACATCTACTCTTATTTCCAAAGAACGGTAACGGTGGTTTTGTAAAATTCATTTATATATAATAATAAAAATGTTTTTTCCTGAAAAGTGACAGAAAAGTGACAAAACATGTACGAAGAAGTCTTGACAAAACATTTTACGAAGAAGTCTTGACAAAACATTTACGATGAAATCATGAAAATTCAAGAGGTGAGAAAACAGGTGAGAAAACAGGTGAGATCTCACCTCTTCACCTAAAATATATTTTTGTCTGATTTTACGAAGAAGTCTTGACAAAACATGTACGAAGAAGTCTTGACAAAACATGTACGAAGAAATCATGACAAATTCAAGAGGGTAGAAAAGAGGTTAGAAAAGAGGTTAGATCTAACCTTCTACCCTAAACTTTATTTTTGTCTGATTTTACGAAGAAATCTTGACAAAACATTTACGAAGAAATCTTGACAAAACATTTACGAAGAAATCTTGACAAAACATTTACGAAGAAGTCTTGACAAAACATTTACGAAGAAGTCTTGACAAAACATTTACGAAGAAGTCTTGACAAAACATTTACGAAGAAGTCTTGACAAAACATTTTACGAAGAAGTCTTGACAAAACATGTACGAAGAAGTCTTGACAAAACATTTACGAAGAAGTCTTGACAAAACATTTACGAAGAAGTCTTGACAAAACATTTACGAAGAAGTCTTGACAAAACATTTACGAAGAAGTCTTGACAAAACATTTTACGAAGAAGTCTTGACAAAACATGTACGAAGAAGTCTTGACAAAACATTTACGAAGAAGTCTTGACAAAACATTTACGAAGAAGTCTTGACAAAACATTTACGAAGAAGTCTTGAAAAAACATTTACGAAGAAATCTTGACAAAACATTTACGATGAAATCTTGACAAAACATTTACGATGAAATCTTGACAAAACATTTACGAAGAAGTCTTGACAAAACATTTACGAAGAAGTCTTGACAAAACATGAAAACATATATAATTTGTGAAAAGCTCCTGGAAGACCCGTATATATAAGAACTTCATTATACTCATCAACTTCAAGGCTAGAAGGCACGAAGTGCCTGGAAGCCTCACTACCTTTTTTTTTTTTTTTTTTTTTTGAATTATGCAAAATATGACTAAATAATTATAAATTTCAAGTTAAATTTTAATTTTGATAAATAATTTAAATTTCAAAATATCAAGTTCAGTTCGACTATGTATGTAGTAATTCCTCAATAAAGTGCCAAAACCCTATTAAAATATATGAACATTTTCAACATTTTAATGTTTTTATTTAAAAATTTGTTGGAATATGAGCTTCAAACAATTATTATGTAAATAAAAATAATTAAATATATGTATTTATTCGTATTACAACCGTAGTAAGTCGATTCTTCCTTTCTTCTACTGAGTTTTGAATTTGATTTCGAATTGTAAAGAGATTCAAAGGGAAAATACTAGCGGAGAAAAACTACCTCCATGAAAGGGTCATAATGGAGTCAAGTTGTATTTTTTGATATTTTTTGCTTTTCGAGCCTAAATAGGTAGCCAAGATAATGCCTAAAAATAAGGTTCTAAATTCTGAAGTTTACATGATCCTCTCGTGTGCACCCTTAACAATTTTCATTTTTTTCTTTTAACAATTTCGTTTTATTTCCATTTATTGTTAAATGATTTTTAGCATACACCTTTCTTTGTTCATCTTCTAAATACAATTTATTTTTTCTTAGATATAATTCTATTCATTCAATTCGATCGTCATTTTTCAGTACATGATCGTAATTTTCAATTATTGATCGCGATTTTACTTCAGAATTTGTTCGCAATATTGCTTATCAAAATTATATCTCTATTCTCTCATTTCTGTTTAGTCAATATCATTACACTCCTATTGTCTAATAACATGCTATTAATTTTCTTAAAATTAAAAAAAAAATATCAACTTTTAAAAACAGAAACTTAACATCCTTAGGTCAATGGATTTTGATGTGAGATACATTTAATCTGTTTTTCTTTTTTTATTTTAAATAATTGAATATTTATAGTTGTTATGGGTCTTACATCATGTAAAACGAATTTTCTTAAAGTAAATTTACTTTTTTTCAATCTTTCTTACATATTTATTAAAAAAAATTATCCAAAAAAAGATGTTTTAGAATGAAAAAAAATAGAAAAATCTTCATTTATAGTCTTTCTTGAATGTATACGTTTTGATTTTTTTCTTTTTTAAAAAATTCAATTTCTAGAAAAATCGAGAAAAAATCATTTTCTTCTTTTTTTTAGGACGCCATAACCATTGAAATCTCCTCTCAGGACGCCATAAACTATTCAATTATGGTGTAAACTTCTCAAAAAATGAATAGTTTACATCAGGACGCCTTAGGACGCCAATCCTTTACGCGCCCAAATTCTTATTGAAGTCTCTTAGGAATGAGTCAGAAGACATACATTGAGAAATAAATCATGATAGACAAAATAAAATATATACTCATCATTAATGTTATCGATATATAAATTAAAATTCCAAATAATTCTTTTGCAAAGAGCTTGATTTGATTGGCATAAACAATTTATGCATATTATGACTAGTCACAATCAAAATTTGTTATTTTTATTATTAAAATCTTGTAGTTTACGGTCTTTTTCCATTTTGAACCGAGCATTTCCACAGTATGAAAAGAAAAATGTTATAATATCGAATTTATTATATATAACTCCTTTTGAATTTTTTTTATCAAGAAAAAGTGACGAGTTTTCATTTGACACTTTCCGAAGAAAAAAAAATTCATGAATAGGAGAGCCCCTCGTTTCTTTTCTCGCCAACCAGAACAGTTCGGAGGCAAAATTCCCTTCATTGTAACCGACATTATTGATGAACTCCGCAAGCAAAACGCCACAGATGCAGAAGGAATTTTCAGATTAAGTGGATCCGCTGCACAAGTAACAGAACTTCTTCTGGAACTTGATTCAGGAAGAGTTAAGGACTGGTCAAAGTATAATAGCGTACACACAATTGCTTGCACCTTAAAGAAATATTTCAGAGAAATGATACCAAACTATCCATTGTTCCCACATTCTATATATGGAGATCTTCAAGATGCATCAAATCAAGCTAACAAACAAATTATGATTGAAAAATACAAAGCCAGTTTCGAAAAATTATCAAAACCAAGACAACTTACGATTGCTTACTTATTTAAATACATCCTTGAGATCGAAGAAAATAAAGCAAAGAACAAGATGAATGCAGTTAATCTTGCTATCGTTTTCTCACAAAATCTTCTTTGTTCACTTGATACAAGCAAAGAGGCAACACTCATCAACAATGCTATTCAAAACAAGATTATACAGACTCTTATTGACGTCGGCCATCAAGTTTTCGACGATATTAACACAGATGGCGCAATTCTTACTGATGATGACATGCCAATTATTGCCATCCCACCAGTTCCTAAATCCGATATCGAAAAGTTCATTATGCTCAGAGATATTCGAAGAAGGTCTTATATCCCGTACATTCCGGCCGATATGTTCCGCGATCCAAGATTTGTAAGACCAACTAGAACTGTTGTCTTCGACAAAGTTACTAAGAAAGAAAAGGACACAAATATGAAATTAAATGAAGGTTTAGGTTCAACTGATCAGATTGTATGGAACAACAGCGCTGTTTAGATTTGTTAATACAATATTTTTTGTTTAATTTCATTTTGTGGTTTAAATATAAATAATAATTTTTATTTCATTTTATTTTCAAGTAAACATGATACTGTTTTGGGTAACAACACATCGAATGTCACAACGATATCAAGTTATTCATTTGCAAACTCAAAATTATTGCGTACAGTAAACTTCGAATCAAATAATAAACTCACAACAATCATGGTCAATGCATTTGATGGTTGCAGTTCATTATCGACAATCACACTTCCAACAAGTTTGACCACTATTGATCAATATGCATTTAGTTATTGTTCAACTTTGAGATCAATTTCATTTCCTAACTCACTGACATCTATTGGAAGAAACGCATTTCAATATTGCACATCACTCACAACAATTACTTTCTCAAATGTAGTTTCAATGACTATTAAAGAATATTGTTTCATTAACTGTAATTTGTTAGATTCTGTATCATTTGGAAATGGCTTGAGTTCATTAGGATTCAACTGTTTTGAGAATTGCATTCGACTTGAACAGTTAAGATTTCCTGCATCACTCAAATCGATCGGTATGAACTGCTTCTTCAATTCAGGTCTGAAGAATGTCATCTTTCCAGAAGACAGTGTTTTCTACGACATCAGTCCATCATCATTCCGAGGATGCACACAACTTACAAATATCCAACTTCCTGTCAATGTCCGAAGTCTTGGCGAAAACTGTTTCGAATCTACTAAGCTCTCTATTTTCAGTGTTCCATGTTCTGTTGTCACTATCAGCAGTTATTCATTCCGAAACTGTTATGAACTTAGTGAATTCATCATTGTTGAAAACAACAATCTGAAAACGATCGAAGATCGTGCATTTGATGGCTGCACTCGTCTTCGTTTGTTCCGAATTGAATCGAGTAACTTCTTCACCGTATTCAACGGTGCACTTTTTAACAAAAACATGTCTACACTTATTTGTTTCCCACCAGCATCTTCTATCAAGTACTTCTCATTCCCCGAAGAAGTTCGCATTGTTGGTAGTGGTGCATTCTTTGGATGTCGTAGTATCATGAGTATTCTTATCCCAGACAACTCCATCGAACGTATTGGAACGTTTTCATTCGCAAACTGCACTTATCTATGGCATTTTTAAACATTTTGTGTTGTTTAACTCACCAAACAGTACTTATACACTCATTATTTAGGTCATATATCTTAAATTGGGTCTAACTTTTTATTTGTTTATATAAAAATGCCCAGATATAAAAACAAATATAAAAATAACCCTGCTGAGCTATAAAAATGTGTATCTTCGATTTTTGATAGAATCTTATATAAAAAAATAGTGATATCATGGTGATTTGAATTGGTGAGTTTGAGGTAAATGGAGAAACCATGATTCTTTGAATTTCATAATTTTTTAGTATATAATTCAAAGTTTAAACACCTGACACAGTGAAACCATAAAAAACATAGTAAATATTATGTAAAAAAGCGTCATATCATTGACAACTATTACATTCATATTTTCATGTCCTCACCAACTTCAATCAAGGGATATTTATGAGACTCTATATTCTTTGTTCCTAGGTTTTTTTGGCTGCAGCACCCTTTTTTAATCGATTGGCGATTGATCAATATTGAATTAGATCAAGTTCAAGGCGTTTTAGCAAATATTGATCATCTTCTACAGAATTTCGATAGTTCTATTAAAGAAACGGAAAATGATATTGAGGAAATCATTTCCCTTGTTAGTAGATACCCAGATGATCTTAAAGCATTCAATGGCATTACTCCACGTGACTTACGTAATAAAGAACTCAAGGATATGTACGATGAATTGAAAAATGATATCAATATTCTCCTGGAAAGTATACAAATTAAAAAAGTATCTGAAATCGAGGAAAAAATGAAAAGCAAGGATAGGATTAAAGAGCTATATAATAATAAATACAAATTGAAATCACTAGTATTGCGCTGCATTGCACCAGAACCAGAAAAAAGAATAGATGCAGCTTTTATTAAAAACTGCGTCTTAAAAAAAGCAACGAAGCTTGAGAAAGAACAGAAACTTGAGTTCGAGAAATTGTTCCAGGCAGGAATTCTTGATCAGGTTGAACATTTAATCAATAATAATTTCCCTATTGAACGAATTATAGAGAAACTCAACTTGGTAGTTCCATTGCCCGAATTCGTTGCTAGAAAGAATGAGCTGTCTTTTAGGGCAGAAAAAAATACCAAATAATTTTTTTATTTTCTAATTTTAACATCAATAATTACTTTTTTGTTGACAAATAAACTTTTAATGCATTAGACAAAAGTGCGATGGTTCTTTTTTATAATCGAATCAAGATCTTTATTGCATATCACTCAAAATCAGTTGATTCTTTGAATATATTTTTAAAAGACCGCATCTAACTAATAGAAGATACAATTGATAGGCTAAAATTGAAAAAAATTGAAGGGATTAACAAAAACAAGAGAAATCTAGAAATTTTATCATCAAAAATACAGCTTATTGATTGGTTCTCATATTTAGATGAAATTAAACAAATAAAAAAATTCTTAACTGTTGAACGTTAACAAAATTTTTTAGGTTGTAAAAAAAATCAAAAAATGGCGAATATTCCACAACTATCTCCATATTCGAATGAATTTGGGTTAGTTCAATACATCATGCAGAACCAACTCAACACACCGAAATTCAAAATATCCGAAATGTATGATATTGGAGAAGCAAAACAAATTAATGAATTCAATTCATATGTTGAAAAGCTTCCAGTTGCAAATATCGTTGATATTTTCCTTAATGTTAAAGAATTATCACAGCCATTGGCTGATATTATGCACCGCGGAATTAAACTTCGTCAAAAAGGAGGGCTTAAGATACGTGTAGGATCTATTAAACTCGATGAGACAGCCAAATCATACCAATACATTCATTGCATTGTCGCTCTCGGCAACGTAATTAACTTCCAACGTGAAGATTGCGAAACTTCAGACGAAACATACGCTACAGGCGAAGTACCAGAGAGCTACTTAGGCACAAATCACTCAGTTCGTATCTCCGCAGATGGAGAATACATCATTTACAATCAATCACAAATCAAAAGCGTTCATCTCGTTAGATTCCTTGGTGGCGACAACGCAGCCTCAGATAAGAAAGAAGTACACTACTGCTCAAACTGTGGTAAGCCAAATGCCACTCTTTGGTGCGAACAAGACCAAGTAAAATTATGTACGAAATGTGATGCCGAATTACACAACGGAAACAAACTCTTAATGAATCACAAACGTCGTCCAATCTCAGAAGCAACCGCAGAAACCATCCCTTGCCCACATCATCCAAGTTCAATGTTGCAATACTACTGCGAGAAATGCCACATGCCTGTCTGCATGGAATGTAAGATCAGTGGCAACCACTCTAAAGGAGAGTTCCAGAATCATAAGCTTATCCCACTCACAAAGGCTTACAACGACGGTTTGAATTCCATTAAAAAACTGTCGGCAATTTTGAATGGCCGAATTTCGAAATTGAAAGGAGATTTGCAGACAGCGACCACCAGGCTCAATACACTCAACGAGAACACGAGAGCTGTCGAAGCAGAGATAAATAGACTTGCACAAGAAGCAATTACGCAATTAAGGTTATTAAGTGGTCGCAAAGCAACAACAATCAAATCAGTCAAAGCAGAGTTGCAAAGAAAACTCGATGAAGTCGAGAAATACGAAGAAAACATCCAATTCCATAAAACTAATTCTGATCCTGTCACTTTTCTCAATGCTTTGACACATCGGAATGAGATTATTGATGAACTCAAGGCAGGAACAGATATTCCATCACTTCCACGATCAAACGACCAATTTGCTGTTTACGGTAAATTGGAAGTTTCAAAACTCGATGTTGATGACGAAAGTGATTCCGCTGTTTCAGAAACAGATGCAGGAATGGAGCCAGAACCAGATAACTCAGCAACAATGTCCCGCGAAGTCACTCAGAACAGCCAGGACGAAGAGCCAGAAGAGTTCGATGAAAGATATCTAAAACCACAAGAAAAGAAAGCTCATTTCACAAAATTGGCAAAAATTGCCAGTAGAAAAGAGCAAAAATATTCATCGAAAGGAATGAAATTAAACTTCCAGCCTTTCTTCGAATCAAAGCTAGTTGTTGATGCTGAAATGCAACGTCGTCTTTACATGTGTTTGCCATTCAAAGAAATGCCTGAAACACACATGATGTTTGCTACTTATAGAGATGGAAGATCGATACCGAAATTGCATAAAATGATTGATAACAAAGGTATAACAATCATTGTCGCATCGGCAAATGATAGATTGTTTGGTGCTTTCTGTGCTACAAAGTGGAATTCCGATGGAACTCCTTTCGGAAAAGGTTCTTCCACTTTCATCTTTTCTTTGACTGAAGACGCTTTCATTCCTAACCACGGACAGGCAGAAGAACAAATCTGCATGGTGGGAGAAAGAGATAAGTTGGAATTCGGTAACGGAGACTTAGTTTTCGCAGGAAATTTCGATGAATGCCATTCAGAACTCGAGAACTCTTACACAATAGGAGTTGCTTATGGAAGTGACACCGCAATGAATTTCCTGACTGGAGCTAAGGATTTCGCGGTTGACGATCTCGAAGTTTGGGGATTTTTCGCTCCAGAATAATTTTATTTATTTTTTATTTTATTTTTTATTGTTTTACAAAAAAATATTAATATCAGATTAAACAAAAATCGTTTCCTTTTCATTGATGTTTAAACATTTTCATTCTTTATTTGAGAATAATAGAGAACCATAAAATAAAAATAATTTAGTTTGTAATTAGCCAGATCCGGATTTTTTTGAGTCTTTTCAACCGGAATTGACCACCGAATTTAAGATAACAAATCAATAAACTATGAAAACCATTCTAGATTTCATTTGTGTTTGATTAAATTCTTAGCTTAATATTTAGTGAAATAAGTATTTTATGATGATTTAAATCATTCAAATCTATAGGAATCATTAAGAAAGGGATATATTTAAAAAGGTAAATACAAATAATATACAATTTACATGAGAATGAAAACAAATAAGTATGAAGGAGAGACTGGGATGTCAAATTTGTTGTGTACTTTGCAACTAAAAAGACCACACTCGTTAATGGCAGTAACTGGAAGAAGAGATGTTTCAATAAGTTCTTGAATGAATCTTCGTTCTTTGTTATCGATGAAGACACCACATTTAAGAGAAATGCACCCTGAAAATGCACCATTCTCAATAATTTTGATAGATGATGGAATATTAATCATCTTAAGAGAAGTGCAGTTTGCGAATGAAAACGTTCCAATACGTTCGATGGAGTTGTCTGGGATAAGAATACTCATGATGCTACGACATCCAAAGAATGCACCACTACCAACAATGCGAACTTCTTCGGGGAATGAGAAGTACTTGATAGAAGATGCTGGTGGGAAACAAATAAGTGTAGACATGTTTTTGTTAAAAAGTGCACCGTTGAATACGGTGAAGAAGTTACTCGATTCGATTCGGAACAAACGAAGACGAGTGCAGCCATCAAATGCACGATCTTCGATCGTTTTCAGATTGTTGTTTTCAACAATGATGAATTCACTAAGTTCATAACAGTTTCGGAATGAATAACTGCTGATAGTGACAACAGAACATGGAACACTGAAAATAGAGAGCTTAGTAGATTCGAAACAGTTTTCGCCAAGAATTCGGACATTGACAGGAAGTTGGATATTTGTAAGTTGTGTGCATCCTCGGAATGATGATGGACTGATGTCGTAGAAAACACTGTCTTCTGGGAAGATGACATTCTTCAGACCTGAATTGAAGAAGCAGTTCATACCGATCGATTTGAGTGATGCAGGAAATCTTAACTGTTCAAGTCGAGTGCAATTCTCAAAACAATTGAATCCTAATGAACTCAAGCCATTTCCAAATGATACAGAATCTAACAAATTACAGTTAATGAAACAATATTCTTTAATAGTCATTGAAACTACATTTGAGAAAGTAATTGTTGTGAGTGATGTGCAATATTGAAATGCGTTTCTTCCAATAGATGTCAGTGAGTTAGGAAATGAAATTGATCTCAAAGTTGAACAATAACTAAATGCATATTGATCAATAGTGGTCAAACTTGTTGGAAGTGTGATTGTCGATAATGAACTGCAACCATCAAATGCATTGACCATGATTGTTGTGAGTTTATTATTTGATTCGAAGTTTACTGTACGCAATAATTTTGAGTTTGCAAATGAATAACTTGATATTGTTGTGACATTCGATGGTAATGTAACTGATTCGATGTCGTTTGTCAACTGAATGACAGTGTTTTTGTATATATCATACATAATCATTTGATCATCTAATGTTAATTGAGCACCTGGAGCAAATCCTAGATTAACATTTTTTGGAAATGCACCTCCTTCTAACTTCTTGATTGTTGAAGGTAATTGAACATTTTGAAGATTTTTGCATCCATCAAAAGCTTTTTGGTATATAGTTGTTACTCCTTCTGGAATAACTATTTCTCTAATTGGGCAATTTTTGAATGTATTCAAGTAGAGTGTTGTAATATTCGATGAGAGTTTTACTTTTGTTAATGAAAAACAATATGAAAATGCTCCTGTTTGAATAATTTTAACTGAATCTGGGATATCTATACTCTTTAAGCTTCCAATACAAAACGCATAATCTTCTATCTTGGTAATTTTATCATGTAATTCTATTGATTCGATCTTAGTTGATATGAATGAATGAGATCCTATTATTGTTACATATGTAGGAACTTTGTATGATGGTCCAATATCATTTGGATATTTAACAATTTTAGATTTATCTTTTGAGAATAAAATTTCATTGTCTGAAATAAAATTTGGATTCAAAGGATGACATGTAATAGATCTTAAAGGTGAAACTTTCTCAAGTGAATTCGGATGGAAATAAGATACTTTTTCTGGAATATAAAGTGTTGTTATTATTGAAGATTGAAAAGCGTTAAATTCAATTCTTTGAAGTTTCGAATCTGTTGGAATATTTACAAGTGATAACGATGTGCATTGATAAAAGCAATATTGTTTTAATTCTAAAACTTCTTTCAGAATTGAAATACTTGTGATTTTTGTGTACGCAAAAGCAGAATCTTCAATTTTACTTAAGTGTGCTGGAAGAATAACACTTGTTAGAGAACTGCATGAATAAAATGCACGTTGTTTGATAATTGTAAGATATTCACAATTTGTGAAATCAACTGCTGAAAGTTTAGTGCATTGATAAAAAGCACAGTCTGAAACCGTTTCAAGTTGTGATCCTGATGGAAATGAGACTGATTCAAGAGTAGATTGACTTCCTTGAAATACAAAGTTATTACATTGATTATCGCTATATGTTCCTGCAAGTGTGATACATGATGCTCGGATTGAAATACTAACAACATCTTTTGTAGATAATAGAATAGTACCTGGATCATTGTAATCCTCCAGTTAATTAAAATAAACCACCTATTCAAATTTCTGAGATATTCAAAATAAATCAAATTCAATGATATCATTTCCAAAGATTTTGATATGGAACTATAGTTTGGTAAAAAAAATTAAATTTCTAAGTTATTTAGAAGTTCCTCATCTCTGCAATGCTTTCCAACTTGAATGTTTTATTGTGTACAAGCTAACTGTGCCTTAGAGCGATAGACAGGTCTGAAATTTATTGATATTGAATGAAATTTAGTTAGAGATTTCACTGAAATAACTAAATTTTATTATTATCACTAAGGATGTCAATTTGGAAGAAAAGTGAGAAAATTCCTAAAATGCTAAAAATGAATTTTCCAAACATACTTTTTGATCTCATTTTTTTGATTTTGAAAAAAATTTGGAGAGAAGAACTCTTCGTTTTTGAATTTTGTCACGATGGTTTTAAAGTATATTAGACACATGTATTGATATTACTATTTTTGTATATTTTGAGAGAAAATCCCTAAAAAGTGAGAAAATCTGAGACGGTTTGAGAAAATATATAAACTATTGAAAATTTGAATTAAACTTCTAATTTGGAAAAAAGAAATTTGGAAAGAAGAAAATTCAAAAATCGAGATTTAGACTCAGTATCAAATGGAGAACAAAATGTTTCTTCATATGAAGGGAAAAAATTTTCTTGAGAAGAAATAGAGTTTTTAAAATTTTATTGTATGTAATAAAATAAACAAATATTAAAATTATTTTTGATAACAAGAAAATTCCCAACAGAAAATATTTGAGACAAAGAAAAAAGAAAATTGAAAAATATTACTCTCCTTTACATTTCTTGAGATTTTCAATTTATTTTTATAAAATTGACAATTTTATACGTTTAGATGAAAATAAGTGATTTTGCTTGAAATAAAAATTATTGTTTGTTTACAGCTATCAAATAGATTTTTGCTATTTTGATTAAAATTTGTTAATCAAATTAATAATTTTTTTCTAAATATCTTAAATATCTGGATCACTCACTGATACGATGAATTAAACGATAAAAATAATACAAACTCAACTAAGTTTCCTGTCTTTCAACCAAAAAATATTATGCAATTTAAATTAAATTGTTTATTCAAATATAAAACAAAGATGAAATAATTACAGTTATCATAAACTTTATGAATAACTCTGTAATTGGTTCAGATTTTCGTAAAAATATTTTTATTAAAATCGATAAGAATATGTTTACCTACTATCATCACATATCTATAAACAAGAGTAGAGTGATTTTTATCATCGAAACTTTTTAAAAGCTGCAAGCTGGAAGTAAAAATCTTGTTTTTTTTCTGAGTTAGTTGTAGAACTATTGATTCCCGAGTTATCATTGTGATGTAGAAGGATGTCAATGTACTGACTGAAGGATATGAAGTGAATTGAATTTCATTGAATTTCAATTTGATCAAATTTGTTGAAATTATATGAATGTGTCAACTTCTGTATCACTCTCCTTCACTTCTTCCCTATTTTTTCGAGAACGAAGCTAGCTCAGCTTTCGCTGAGCGAATTGACACTTTTGATGCCCTAAACGTACATACTCTCAAATTTATCGAAAAAATAATACTACCTAAACTCGTATATTCTTATTTTAAATATGATATTATCCTTAGATTCCACACTAGAATATATTTAAATCAACTTTTAAAAAAGTTCGAATCCTGCGCGTCTCACTTTTTAAATTTTCCAAATGGAAAATTATATTCTCCTAAAACGAAAACAATTTTCCGAATTGACATCCTTAATTATCACATTTGAAAAATATATTTGGTGAGTAGTATATGAAAATATGACTGATGTTGCACGGATCAAATCAATATTTGTTCAGTTGTGATTCTAGATTCTCCAATTATCGTGAATTTATGACTCTATGTGGAGGTAACAAGTATAATATGTAGCTATATCATACAATCAGAATTCTTAATCAATAATGATAATAAATGATTGATAATTGAGAATTGAGGAAAGAGCTAAAGGTATTACAGAGCTTTATGAATTTATTCAGACAAATAACGTTGCTATAACACAATTTATGTTCGAAAATGTTTATAAAACAATAAGAAAGTTCGAAAATACTGTTATTGTTTCGGGACTTTCATATTAAAAGTTCTACAAATTCTAAACAATTGCCGAAATTAACAATTTCCTATGCTAAACTAATCCTAATATCGCTTTTAGTTAATGACCGCAATATTATGAATAAAAACACATCAAAATTATATGTAATAGCAATGAAATGATGGTAGCAGGACGACTTTGCTAAATTTATTTCAATCTATTTTGATTTTTCCTCTTCTTCATCATCCAGATCTGTGGAATCATAATCCTGTATCAAGTCATCTAATTCTAGGAGCTTTATTGCGAGTTTTTTCATGAATTGCTCTTCGTTGTAATTTGGTTTATTCTGTTTCACAAATTCGATGCATTTTTCCGCTGAAAACTTACTCATACGATTATTAATTGATCTGAAATAGCTGTCAATAAGTTGATCATAAGTGTACCTAACACTCATAATTTCTTTGCAAAAATAAATGAATTGATCATTCAATCTCGAAAACAAATAGTGCAAATCTCAGTGAAGGTCAAGCATATTCACTATTTATCAAATTGTTCATATCAGGTTTTTCCTCAAATGTTGAAAATGATAGAAGTTCGGGAAAATACCTAGACATAATCATGCACATATCTATGAATATCGTTAGCATCTCTTTTGTCACAGTCAATTTCTAAATTAGATTCTGATAAATCAATACATTATTCAATTCCATTAAGTTTCTCCAATTTAAAGTGGGAACTGAAGGGTAGGAGGGACATGTATAGACCATATACCTCTTACCCTTCAATTCCCTCAGAGAAGTTCGAAAACTTTGATGCATTTGGATCTGATTACATCAAAGTTTTCGAACTTTCTATTTAGAATAGGAGCCCGCAAGGCACTGATATAGAGTCAGTGCCTAGTAGGTTCCTATTTTCTTCTCTAAATGGGAGAAACTTTGCTAAGGACTAAGATAACATTCAAAAAAAGTTTCTCCCATTTAGAGTTGGAATTGTAGGGTGAGAGTGTTATTACATGAAATAACATCTCTCACCCGGCAATTCATACTTTGGCGCCGAGAAAAAAAATTGGTGAAATGCGACAACATTTCACCAAAATTTCTCGGCGCCATATAGAGGACTAGAGTCTGCGAGGTACTGATATAAAATCAGTACCTCGCAAGCTCTAGTTCCAAGTCAAAATGGCGGAAAATTGGGCGAAAATCTAATAGTATAAAATAAATTGTAAAGTATTTTGACATGTAAACGTATAACTTGCAAAATTATAACGGACTCTAAAAGGAAAGAAGAAAAAGAAGTTTATAAAGATCCGATTTTCGGAATACCACATCTTCATGATCCAGCAATTATGCGAATTGTTGAAAAGCATGATCCATATAAACAAATGAACGAATCAATGAAATTAATGGCGAAAAAATCTCAACAAAGACTGCGCGCGGTTAAGAGTGCAAAACCTCGCTTTATCCACTCGAGGTTTAATATGGATGCATTGAAAAAATCACCCTTAATGTGTTTTCCGCACTTTGACGAAATGACTACATATCTCGATCAGTGGTTTACTAATAGAAATCAAATGGAAGCATCGATTTTAACCTCAAATCAAAGAGGAACATTTATTGCATTATCAAAATTTTGCGATTCACTTTTTCTACTTCTTCAAGAAACAGCACGTGCATCTCCTATTTCTCCTGCACCATTATCTGGTATATATAAGTGGTATCTTCAAAGAGATACTGTTATAAATCAAAGCAAAAACTTAAATATGCCAACACAAAACGAAAATGTTACAATTATAGAATTGCCAAATGGCAAAAAGATTGAGATTAACAACAATGATCTCAACCCTAAATATATCCTCAGTCGAGTTACTCTAACTCCTGAAATGATTTTGAATGAGTTTGATGCTGTGAAAAAAGAACCTCCTCTAGTTGAAAGAAAGGTAGAAAAGAAGAAAGTCACTAAATCACCAACTATCTTACTCAATCCAGTTGTACCTCCTCTTAAGAAGCGGGAAGATGAATTCGAAGAAAAGAAAGAAGAGGATAAGTTTGATTACGCAAAACTTCATAAAAGGCTAGTAGCTGAAAGGGAAGCAGAAGAGGAAGTCGATAGAATGGCTACTGCCTTGGCGCGAAAGACTCATATAGGAGTTCGTTCGTATACATTAAGGAAATGATATTTTGTTTGTATGTTATTATATAAAAACCATGTTTGTTCGTATACATTAAGGAAAAACTCAACAACTATAATATTTAATAAGCATCTAGTGAAACCTTGTTTAAATTTTTGTTATGAAAGAAGGCATTCGACTTGAGGTGACCCATAGAATAGACTTAGGGGGCTTATATTAAGAAAATAATACTACCTTACGAATCTGATGCATATACTATTCAATTTAGCAAAATTTTGCATGAATTAAACTCCAATTATTACAATTTGTTTTGTCCTCATATAAAATTAGCCCATACGTTATGGTAGAAGATATATGATAGATAGGTAATAAATTGACATTAGTTTTACTTGCTCTCTGTGATTTCTTCTTTAAATATTACATCACATATACAAAAAGAAAGTAATATTGGAAGTTTGTCATATTTCACACTAATTATTAAAGCTCTCAACGATAGAATTTTCGTTAAATAAATGTCCTAATACGCAATAGAAAGATTCACAATTTAGTATTAAGCAAATTCTCACGCCAATTCTAAAAATATGAACTGAAATCGTAAAATACAAGCATTTATCTTAAATAAACTCCTCAAAGTAAAAATAATAATTTCATTTTGTAAAAAAAATTAACAAAATTCTTTTATTCTATATTCTTTTGAGGTGTATTATTCTGAAAAGTGTATTGTCGTATGAGTTTTGATTGTTTAAGTAAAAATAATATTGATAAGATTATATTGGCGTATGTAAGCTCGTAATTACAAAACTGTACGTTGCATATAAATATTTGTGTAATTTTTTTGAATTTTCATATGGAAAATTGTTATTTGAGTGATTGTTGATCAAGTTCCTAGTTGTGATTCCATTAGAGATTGGCACTTTTTGCAAAATAACGTATATTCGTTATTTTCATTCATCTATCGGCGCGTAGCGCCGCTAGATGATATATATATAGTGATTGTCTGTTGCTGAAACATAAAATGATTAAGAATCAAAAACCATTTCTAAAAATGTATTTTTTAAGACTTATTTTTAATAGTTTTCACTCAAAAATTTTCATCATATTTGAAATAATATCATATTCTTAATCTGAGCTATTTGATTGGCGCAAAGCGCCAATCAAATAGCGAAGAAAATGACTTTTCAGTATATTTATTAATAATTTATTATCAAAAGTCAAAAATCAATTAGAGATTAGTATGTTACAACAAATTATGAATCGTAATTCGTTAAAATAATTTTGCCGAACAAACAACTAAAGTTGTTCTCAAAATTTTATTAGCGGCGCGAAGCGCCACTTCGAAAACGATAGGCAAAAAGTGTCTGAAAATTGAGAGAAATGCTGCATTTTCATTTCACATTTTCATCATTTCTTAACCAGACTTTTCAATCAAACTTCTAATGCATCACATTGAACTAATGACTTATTGGAGTGCCAGTATACTTTAAAAGATTCTTAATATGTTCATGTAGTTTCAATTTAATTTTAAAAATTCTAAAATTTTAGATTTTAATCTCTAGCAAGTTCTTTGTCATCATATACTTAATTAGTCTTTAGCTTTACAGCTCCTAAATATCATTATAAATTACAAAATTTCGAATTTAATACTCAAATCAATATCTATGATCGCATCGATATCAAATTACTAAATAAAACTATTAGATTTTCAAATATATTACAATTTTTTGTTATAGCTTAGACATATTCTTCATTTGTGAACCAAACTTCAGCTCCAATTTTGTCAATTATCACGCCAATCTAATGCCTTACCGAAGTGTATTCATTTCACAACAAATTCTTAATAAATTCTTTGCTTTAAATATTTCATTTGAAAAATCTCTAAAATCTCAAATTGTTCTCTAAATTACTTCTGTTGTAAACAGAAATTCATCAAAAGTGACACCTCAGAAAAGCTAAAATATTGAATTTTTGGAACTTTTGATAGAGCACGTTTTTAAATATTAATTAAAGTAAATGTATATTTTGTAAAGATTCTTTTTAATAAAAAAATAAAATTTTGAAGAAGAACACAAAATCTTCTGAAAAATAATATCACATAAACTCATATTATTTTCTAATATATAACTATTTTATATAAAAATCAAATTCAATGATCTTAAAAGCGAAGGATAAACCTCAAAATTTACGAATATAATGAGTGGGAATATAATGCTTATCTATCATAAAACCATATGAAATATCAATTTTTGCTTTACGCCTAATTTTTGACGACAATTAGCAAAAAATGTTAAATGTTAACACTCAGTCCATTTGAATATGAAAAATAAAATTGACTTTGATTAAATGTTTTTATTTATCATGCAATTCTTCTTGCGACCAAAGATTTGAATAAAAGTTCAAAAATAAGATAGCTTAAAAAATAATATACGGTAGTGTTTACTAATAGATGAATAGTATATAAATTCTATTAAAATGGATTTGATCCAAAAAAATATATAAAATTTGATCATAAATAAAATCGTTTTAAATTACTTCTTCATTTAAATTATAACAATTATTTTTGGTTTTATATTTTTTGGATCAAATCCATTTTAATAGAATTTATATACTATTCATCTATTAGTAAACACTACCGTATATTATTTTTTAAGCTATCTTATTTTTTGAACTTTTATTCAAATCTTTGGTCGCAAGAAGAATTGCATGATAAATAAAAACATTTAATCAAAGTCAATTTTATTTTTCATATTCAAATGGACTGAGTGTTAACATTTAACATTTTTTGCTAATTGTCGTCAAAAATTAGGCGTAAAGCAAAAATTGATATTTCATATGGTTTTATGATAGATAAGCATTATATTCCCACTCATTATATTCGTAAATTTTGAGGTTTATCCTTCGCTTTTAAGATCATTGAATTTGATTTTTATATAAAATAGTTATATATTAGAAAATAATATGAGTTTATGTGATATTATTTTTCAGAAGATTTCATTCTATATGCCTATGAAAAGTACTCTCAAAACCAACTTTTTCCTAATTATAATTAAATCTAGAATATTGTATTATGCTTAGTATTATTTCATTTTTCTCATTCAATTTCGAATTTACAAATGTCAAAAAATTGAGAGCTGTCACTTTTGATGAATTTCTGTTTATTACACTTCGATTTAGCTAAAAGTTTATCTTATATTTTACATAATAATCTTTAAAAGGGGCGGCGACAAATTTGCCCAGCCAGTAAAGTATTCAATTTTTTTTGCATTTTTTTAAAGCTTCTTAACTTAAATCATGGAATGTCTCAAAGACAAAAGTAGCATACAGCATGTAAAGCTAAAGAAAGATAATCATAATTAATACCTTAATTTTTAGTATTACGCATTTTTAGGTGCAAAATTTAAAAACATTCTAATACAATAGAGCAGTTTCCAAAAGTAGCATACAGCATGTAAAGCTAAAGAAAGATAATCATAATTAATACCTTTAAAGTTTAAAATCTTGATTTTTTTAAAAATCAAATATTTATAACTTTAATACATACAGCTTAAACCTTATACTTGTTTTCTCTTGTGAGAAAGCAATCTTACAAAGCTAACAATCCTAAAAAATAAAGAATTAAAATTTAATAATTTAATCTAACAAAATTTCTCTCTTTATCCTTTTGCACTCTTTATATGCAACTCAAATCCATCATATAATATTCCTATAATACTCTTGCCTCAAACAATGACGAACAAACTGCTATTCTCATTTAATTACAGACCAAATCTATTCAAATTTCTGAATTTTTAATTTTCATTTCAATTTCAAATGGAATTAGAAGAAGAAACTATCTTTACTGTTATGGATCTTTGTAAATTTGGAGTTAAACAAGAAATACAAGCACAGTATGGATATGGTGAACGTGTCAGGAAAGAAAGATCTCAGATTTCATTCCACTGCAAATATCCAAAATGTCCTGCACATTTTAATGTTGCAATCTTGGATCAAAATAAATACAAACTAATCAAAATAGTTGAAGAACATGATCATTCCGCCCCAAATGACAAAAGTCAATATTCGTCTGTCTTTTATCGCAAATATTTAGAACATTACTTCCAAACAGATGACAATCAAAGAGCGATAGCACAGCTAAATGCATTCAAAGATCTTGAAATTCCTCTTACAGGTCCGTCCATTCCAGAGATGTACGCTCAAAAACCACGTGCAATCAAACGATTTGCAGAGAGAATACATGCTCTTCAAACTAGATATTCTCCTGACGATGTTGTGTCATTGCAAATCTTTGTTCAGACAGTACAAGAAGAATCTCCAGATGATCTCATTGCATTTGAAGTCTCAGACAATAATATGTGTTTCTATTACGCGCCTTTTGAAGGCAAAGCTTATGCGCATAGTATCAAGACATTTCATATAGACAGCACCTATAAATTGTTGCGATCAAACATTCCATTGTATGCATTTACTGGCAAAATCAAAGATTTTCACATTTTCCCTTTTTTATATTTCTTTTGTCAACCAGACACTTATCAAAACATTCAAGTTTGCGTGTGCGCCTATCTCAGATGGGTAACAATTGAGCCAGAATACATTAGCATGGACTGTGCTCCACAGATAGCTCAAGCAATAGAAGAAAGCATTCCACAAGCTCAAATACTTTGGTGCGGAGTACATGTTCTTCGTGCAATTCTTCGCAAATCAAATAAGTTTTCTTCTCAAGAAAAATTTGAACAATTCTATAATTTGATGAAGGATTTAGTCTTCAAATTAGATGCAGAACATGAGGAAGAAGCAAATGCTGCCTATGATCAAGTTCTGGAGTTGCTCGACACAGATCCAACAGCATCTCAATACTTTAACAGACAATGGCGTTACAACATATCAAGATGGATTGCTCGTGACAGGCGTGAAGGCGACGCAACTAACAATATTGCCGAAGCTCATTTTAGAACACTCAAACATGACTATTTTCCTGATCGAAAAAATCTCAGAATTGATGATGTTATTATAGAAATTTATACAAAAGTGATACCATCTTTCGTTATCAAACTCAAAATTGATCAAAATCCAGCAGATGACCGTGTTATTAGGATCATGGAAAAAGCAACTAACGCAGAAATTGATGTAAAAAGACAAAGAAAAATCGAGAGTATTTCAATGCTCAATAGATTGCTCAATGCTGTTAGTGATGACTCAATAGATCCCACTAAAATATATCCGACCTTGAAAGTATTATTACAAAGAACTCATTTTATTTAATTTTGATTTTAATTTTAGATTAAATTATTAAATTTTAATTCTTTATTTTTTAGGATTGTTAGCTTTGTAAGATTGCTTTCTCACAAGAGAAAACAAGTATAAGGTTTAAGCTGTATGTATTAAAGTTATAAATATTTGATTTTTAAAAAAATCAAGATTTTAAACTTTAAAGGTATTAATTATGATTATCTTTCTTTAGCTTTACATGCTGTATGCTACTTTTGGAAACTGCTCTATTGTATTAGAATGTTTTTAAATTTTGCACCTAAAAATGCGTAATACTAAAAATTAAGGTATTAATTATGATTATCTTTCTTTAGCTTTACATGCTGTATGCTACTTTTGTCTTTGAGACATTCCATGATTTAAGTTAAGAAGCTTTAAAAAAATGCAAAAAAAATGTAATAAAATAAAAAAATTTTTAGTATCGATAATCCGAAATATGTTGTTTACTTAAGCCGCTCGCTTCGCTCGCGGCTTAGTTTATTAGTTTTGTACAATCTTTTTTCGAATCTGTTCTTTTCTTAAGCCGCGAGCGAAGCGAGTGGCTTAGTTTCGTAATTTCATACAATTATTTTTCGAATTTGTTCTTTTTGTCAACCGCGAGCGAAGCGAGTGGCTTTTTATTTTTTAAAAATTTTTTCTTTCTTTCTTACTTTTTTTTCCCTTACTTACAAATTTGATATTAACTTACCAAATCTCTCTATCATATAATAATAAATTAATCCATTTTTTGTTTTAAATCCGACACTTTACATTTCTGACATGTAAACTTGTCACTTTTCACTTCACCTCACTGGGCAAGTTTGTGCCCCCTCTCTTTAAAATATAATATTAATCACTCACAATTAAATGTTTATTTTGCCGAAGTTGGCTAGGCTTGCCCTTCGGGCAAGCCTAGCCAACTGAGTCCCGAAATTATATTATATCAAATTTGATTTCTTACCTAAACAATTGTTGCATGTTTATACATTCACCCTACAGATTATTACACTTTATTTAATTCATTCTGACAAAAAGCTTCATGACATGCTTGTTTATAATTTGATGATTTAATAATTAAACAATAATCTGTTAAAGAGAACAATGTTATTTAACATCATTTAAAATGATAAATCAGAAAAGAATTGTAAATTTTTTTAATTTGCAATTTGGATTAGAAATTATCCTACATTCACACAAACAATATACACAATGGCATATGACAAAGCATATAAAAGAAATTATTCAAATAGAATTTAATCTGAAGTGCAATATGCTTATACAATTGAGTCATGTTTGAGTATTGTGCTTGTGAATTGGTGGTGATATACAGTGAATATCATTAATAAAGTAGGACATTAGCTTTAAATAATTATAATGCATGAATTGGAAAAATTATTATTTCTTATTTAGGTAAAAATCCATTAAATCTGGTAAATTGATAAAATCTATAATAATAACAACAGTTCTACTGATATTGTAATGCTCGAAACACTTTATTTAAGTCGAAAAATTGAAAACAAAGAAAATTTTATATTTTTTGTAAGAACGTGGTCATGTCAAATAACGAACAATTTCTCAGAAATAAAAAAGGCTCAATTTTTGTTGTGCATGAAAATTCGGTTCACTTCACTTCTGACAAAAAGTGACAAGTTTACATGACAAAAATAGTTTACATGGCAAAATATATAGGGTATTTTTTTAAAAGCAGTTATCTTTATATATAAAAATAAAACTTTTGATATATTTGAGTAAATGATTTATTAATTAATTTATTTTTTTTAAATCAAATCATATAAATATATATATATATAATAGTGAAATAGAACAAGAGATAATTATTGATGATTAAATTGTAGACGAGGATAAAAGTTTAGATAAATTAATAAAATTAGTGTGGAATCAGACAAAGTTTCCCGCTGTTTGCGAAGGAATTGTTGGCTATGATGTACTGATTCATGATCAGTGCATCATAGCCAACAATTCCTTATACAAAGTTCAAAAACTGATTTTCATTTGGCAGATCCACTTCTTGTCTTTCCATTTTTTTTGAATCAATTTATACAAATAAACATATAAAACACAAAATTATTATTTTATAATATAATTCTTAGATAATACATCCGATATGTAAAGTGACAAAAATGAATTGAACCGAATTTTCATGCATTACAAAAGGCTCAATTTTGGTATATGTATTTATTAATATGAATCTAGTAAGGTCAGGTAAGTGGGGCTTCCAGGCGCGTTGCGCCCTCTAGTGTAATAAACAGAAATTCATCAAAAGTGACAGCTCTCAATTTTTTGACATTTGTAAATTCTAAATTGAATGAGAAAAATGAAATAATACTAAGCATAATACAATATTCTAGATTTAATTATAATTAGGAAAAAGTTAGTTTTGAGAGTACTTTTCATAGGCATATAGAATGAAATCTTCTGAAAAATAATATCACATAAACTCATATTATTTTCTAATATATAACTATTTTATATAAAAATCAAATTCAATGATCTTAAAGCGAAGGATAAACCTCAAAATTTACGAATATAATGAGTGGGAATATAATGCTTATCTATCATAAAACCATATGAAATATCAATTTTTGCTTTACGCCTAATTTTTGACGACAATTAGCAAAAAATGTTAAATGTTAACACTCAGTCCATTTGAATATGAAAAATAAAATTGACTTTGATTAAATGTTTTTATTTATCATGCAATTCTTCTTGCGACCAAAGATTTGAATAAAAGTTCAAAAAATAAGATAGCTTAAAAAATAATATACGGTAGTGTTTACTAATAGATGAATAGAAAAAAAAAAAAAAAAAAAAAAAAAAAGGTAATGGGGCTTCCAGGCACTTCGTGCCTTCTAGCCCTGAAGATGATTATTATAAATGAAGTTTTTTATTCGGAAAATTGTTAGTCTTCTGGGTCGAAAACATTATATATAATGTGTCACTTTTCACAAATTATATATGTTTTCATGTTTTGTCAAACATGAACGTACATGTTTTGTCAAGACTTCTTCGTAAATGTTTTGTCAAGACTTCTTCGTAAATGTTTTGTCAAACATGAACGTAAATGTTTTGTCAAGACTTCATCGTAATGAGTGTAAAGGACCCAAAAATAATGTTTAGGTGAAGAGGTGAGATCTCACCCGTTTTTTCACCTGTTTTCTCACCCTCTTGAATTTTCATGATTTCATCGTAAATGTTTTGTCAAGACTTCTTCTTCGTAATGAGTGTAAAGGACCCAAAAATATAATTTAGGGTAGAAGGTTAGATCTAACCTCTTTTCTAACCTCTTTTCTACCCTCTTGAATTTTCATGATTTCTTCGTAAATGTTTTGTCACTTTTCTGTCACTTTTCAGGTAAAAACATTTTTATTATTATATATAAATGAATTTTACAAAACCACCGTTACCGTTCTTTGGAAATAAGAGTAGATGTAAAGATATTATATTGAGAGAACTTAAGAAACTACCGAATGGTCTAACATTTGTAGATTTGTTCGGTGGAAGTTTCTATATATCCCATTTGTGCCATATAATATTCCCAGACTCAAAGATTATATGCAATGACTTCGACAACTATATGGACCGTCTCAAACATATACCAGACACAAACAATATATTGAAAGAGTTAAAAGAAAAGATACCTATAGGTAAGATGGAACGTATACCATTAGATAAGAAAAATATTGTGAGAGAGGTTTTGAAAAAAGCAGAATATATAGACTGGAATAGTATATCTGCTAGACTATTATATAGTGGTTCTATAAGAGTTCATGACATTGAAACACTTATGTCAAAAGTTTTATATCTTAACTATACAAATGTTTTCAAAGAGGACATAGAAAAATATATTGAGGGTATAGAGTTTGTGAGATGTCATTGGACAGATTTGTATGAAAAATATAAAGACAAGGAAAATGTTTTCTTTATAGTGGACCCGCCGTTCTATAACACATGGGATTTTCAATACCAAGTAGACTGGACTTTGAGAGACTCTTTAGAAACTTTAGACGTTTTACATAACCATCCATGCTTTTACTTTACATCCGATAAAAGTGGTTTGGAAACCGTTATGAGATGGTTAGAGGACATACATGACTATGAGTTTATATATGACAAGATAGAATATGAGAGAGGTCCTATAAACTGGAGAAAGTGTCACAATAAAGAAATTTTATTAGTAAGTAAATGTGGTTTGAAATCGGACTACTTGTTTTAGGTTTTTTCCATTGTGTCATTTATTTCTTTGACGTGGCAGAAAAGTACAGAGAATATGAAGATGAACCAATGCCTGCAAATGTTCAGTATATGTACTCGTAAGAGATATTTTTATCTAATATTAAATGGACGCACAGAACTTAGCGAATGCACAGCAACCTGGACAACCAAACCCAGAGAATATTCCAAATGAAGTTAGAATACAAACTGCAATGGCAAACTATGGTCAAGTGCCAACAGATGTACAAATGCAAACTGCCATGTCAAATGACGCTGCGTTAGGTTTGCCACCATGGTATGCAAATATGAGATGGAAAGAGTTTTATACAAACCCTGAAGTGGGATATAAACAACTTTATGCAGATGACGCGAACACAGGAGTTGACCCAGAATATGTTTTCTACCAGAGGAGAAACAGAATGTATGAGCTCCAGTTAAAGAATGCTATGGAACTCAACAGGAAACGTAAGAGACTAGGCGGACATTAGATTTTTACACGTAGTAAATGGGTTTCTTCAGTAAGATAGGAAACTTCTTTCGAAATGTTGGAAGAGGTATATGGAATGGAATAAAATCTGTCGGAAGAGGAGTATGGAACGGTGTCAAAAATATTGGTAAAAGAGTAGGTCAGTTTTTGGTATTATACCTAAAGACCCTGAACCAGAAGAGCAAGCTCCTGTTATACAATAGCCTGAACCTGCACCACAGTCTAGTTGGCAACCAAATCCAACACCTCAACCGTATTAAAAAATTATATTTTTACCGTTCGATAGTAGTTGTATATGAAACTAAGTTCTAAGTAAAACGCATGGTATAATGGAATTATTCTTTTTCTTCCATCTGTAGTAAACCATACTTGAAAGTCTGAAATACTTCCACTTGGTGGTTCGTATAACTTTGTAGGTTTTTCGTAAAAGTCATTTGCCAAGCATAAGAAAGAGTTTTGGGCGCCAGAAAATGAAGCATGAACAATAATAGCATCTTGGTCGAAAACATTTTCATATGTTCCATTAGGGTTTTCGACTTCATAAAAGTCTGGGTGTACTGGATATGCTGCAGGCTGATTTAACATCCTCAGAAATCTATACCATGCCAAGTTGTTATATTTTGTAGAAATATAAACGTTTTCTCCAAGGTCTTCTATTTTATTGATTTTAACAGTTGCATTTTTCCTGTCATAAATAATATCGAGATGGTATTCTCCTTCGTCAATGTTATACTGGTTTGCATATTCGATATAGATATCGTTTATTTTTTCTTGAAAAGCTTGAAGAGTTGTTTCTAAGTTTACAAGCAAACTAACTTGTAAAAGTTTTCCCTGTTCAAATTTCTCATACATACGTTTTTCTTTGTTATAGTATCTAACTTCAAACCGACCGTAAATGGGAAACCATGTATGGCTTCTGAAATGAACTTCATTCTACGAAAGCCAATAGCTTTTGTGACGGATGGGTCTCTTAACCATCTTAATGGGTAGTCAAAACGATAGCCTTCATGCTTTACGGTCTCTGTCTCAAACTTTTGACCGACATTAGTAAAAAGTTCATCTAATGGTTTAGTTGTAGCAACTCTTGAATTTTCTTTTTCTATTGAAAGCATATTTTATCTAGAATAAAAATGTCGAAAGATATTGCTTCCATGAGAGAAATACAACACAACCGACAACTCATTATGCAAGCTCTAAATAAGAACACAACAAACTTTTCAAACTATTCTAAGATATCTGAGTCATTGAAAGAAGGAAACTTAAAACTGACATTAAACCCAATGACAGATGAGTTTCTGTTTCAAGACAATAAGAACCATACTGTCTGTATAAATCCAACAAAAGGAACTTTAAACGAGAAACCTATAAATGAACTTCTTTTGAAAACAGATGTTGACAACAAAGCTGACAAAGAATATGTAGACGATGCAATAGCAAAAGAAGAAGAAAGAGCTAACAAAGCTTATGCAACAAAAGAACATACTCATCCTGAACTAGCAGACAAAACATATGTTGACAATAAAATGTCAAGTGAAGTGACGAGAGCTGAAAACGAATATTCTAAAAAGACTCATACACATTCTATATCTGAAATAACAGACTTACTTACAAGAAACCTTAAACAGTAAAAGTGCCGTTGGACATACACATACCATTGCAAATATTACAAACTTACAAGAAACCTTAAACAGGAAAAGTGCGTTGGACATACACATACATCTTCTGAAATAACAGACTTAAACGTTAGCCTTGAAAATAAAGCAGATAAAACATATGTCAATGAAATATACCAAAGTTTGATAGGAACAAAAAATATTGAAACTATTGTTGGTGACTTTTCTGTCAATGAAGAAAATAAATATTTTAGATGGCAGTTTGTACAGTCCTTAGAAAATGGTACACGGTATAAACTCATTCCGAAAAATAACAATGAAATGTATGTAAGCTATAAAAAGAATGATGGTACACAAGTTAAAGTTCCATTAGACAACAACTGCTACTTAAACTTATATGGAGACGAACAAAAGAAATATTTAAGAGTTTTTGAAATGACAGATATGACATTGCCTGACCCAGCTCCAGCACCATATTATTATGACTATGGAGATGACGTCAGAACACCACATGTAGATGAACAAAAGCTAACATTATATTTAGATTATTATAGATATAAAAGATATAATGCAATAGAAAAAACGAGAATAGTATACTATTATGAAGATGACAGAAATAAATATTATAGTCAAGATTTTACCTACCCTGAAAACATAAGATTATATTATAAAAAATATTCTGACACAAACCAGAAGAAACCTGAAATAGTTGCACTATATTTTAAGTTCAAAAGAGACAATCCTATAATGTCTCATATGTTTGATTTAATGAACCCAGTAGGTTCTATTTATACATCTATGGAAGCAAGAGGTCCTCAAGTAATGTTTGGTGTTGGTGCATGGGAACAAATAGTCGACAGGTTTTTGTATTGTGCAAACTCTTCAAAGGAAACAGGTGGAAGTAAAACGATTTCAGGTGAAAATTTACCTGCACACAGTCACTACATAGATTTAAGTACATCTCAAGCAGGTTGGCATAAGCATAGATATTGGGATTGGTCAGGAATGACAAAAGGTAAAGGATATGATGTTAAAGACGACGTTAAGTTTGCTATAAATTGTTACTGGAGTGACACTCAGGGAGAAGGAAACCATACACATTTCGTTTCAGGATATACGCAAACAACGGGACAAAGTAAAGAATACATGCCACCTTACATGACAGTTTACGCATGGTATAGAATTGCTTAGTCGTCATTTTCAACTTCTTTAGCATATTCGTCAGGAGTTGTCTTATATTTGTTAGGAACTGTCTTTGAAAGTATACCACCTTGAACTTTGACAAGTTTGAAACGAGGTCTGACAATAGTAGTTTTATCTTCTGCTTGCAGTCTGTACATTTTGCCATGTTTGCCTAAAACTTCATAATATTCTCTTGTATACTTTCTTCTATTTTTACGAACACGAATGTGAGTACCTGTCGGGTTCCCATTGTTGTCATAGTCAATAGTATTTTCATATGGGTCGCGTTTAGGTATTTCTATTTTTACTTTGTCACCTTTCTGAAGTTTGAAGCCCGGCATTCTTTCTTGTTTGTCTCTTTTGACTAAATTATTAAATATATAGTCTTTCTCTAAGTCAGGGTTGTTTTTCATTTCTTCGGGGGAGTGGTTTCCCAAACCTTTTTGTTTACGGCTATTGTAAATATTTAAAACTTGTCTCATCTTTGCCATGGAGAAGTGTCTATATTTGTCGTCATATGACATTTCATTTGCTTCACCACCTTGTGGTTGGTTTAAGTCTCTTAACATTTTTATACAACCGTCAATGACACCAAGAGCAGAATGGTTTTGGTCGACAATGAAATATTGGTTTACATTTTTTGAACGCAGATAGTTTTTTACATCATCTGATTTGAAAGAACTTTCACAGTCAGATGTCAGTTTTGTTGGATGGTATTTGTCAACGAATATTGTCAAAGCTGCAAGATATCTAAAATATTTTTGGACTAATGGTATGGCTTCACAGTATCTTGTGTTTTGACCGACAAATATTAGCCAGTATGGTGGTCCATCTTCTCTATACCTCGGAATGTTTTCCAAGATATCCATAAACCAAGCATTTGGTGTTGAACTAAAGATTTTTATCATGAGTGCTTTCTTTGTCGCTTTAGAAACATAGGGGTCCTTGTTTGGATTCGTCATTTTTTACCCTATAAGAAATGGGTTTATTTGGCGCATTAGCAGGAGTTGCATCCAGATTTTTGCCCGCAGTGGGAACAATAGCCAGAGGTGTATTTGGAGTTGGAAGGAAGATTTTGAGTACATTAGGTATACTTAAAGAGAAAGCACAACCTATTATACAAACTGTACAGAAAGGTTGGGATGTAGCACGAGATGCAACAAATCTTATTCCAAATCCTGAAACAAGAGGAAAAGTTCAAGGATGGATGGACAATGTAGGAAGACAAGCAGGAAACTATTATAACAAAGCAAATGACTACTATAACCAAGCAGGACACTATATGGACCAAGGTGAAAGATTCTTTAACAGAGGATATAACCATGCACAACAGTGGGTAAACAATAACCAACCTCAACCGCCTCAAACGTGGGGAATGTAAAGTTTTTTACTGAGATGAAATGAACAATACAGCATTGAGACAAATGGGTTCAAGATGGATTTGTCGACTTCCAGCAGTTACACAACGTGTTTGTCAAGTTCTTCCTATACCTCAGGAAGTTTTAGACCGACTTAAAAAACAACAACAACCAGTTGAAAACAAACCAAACTAAAATTTTTTACTGAGATGAAATGACCGAAGAAGTTGAAACGGTAGATTTGACACCACAAACAAAAAGTTCAGAACCATTGTCAAAACCTGTCAAAGAACTTACAGATGAAGAGAAAAATTCAATAATAGAAAGTGCCAGGTCTGGAAATACAAACCCTAACTATAAAGTCACTTTTCATAGAAATGGAACGGCTAGTATCTCAAAAAAGAAACAGACTCTCACAAATAAAATATTGAAGTCTGAAGGAGCTTTCGAGACAACAGATGGAAAAGTTTACTTCACTGACCAACAGTTCATTATAGAACATCTCATTGACTTAGAGTCGAAATATTCTAAACTTTACAACAAACACAAAAAGTTGAAAGGAAAACAAAAACAAATGGCATATGATATTTATGAAGATGTTGACGACACAACTGTTCCTGCAGTGAAGTAAAGTCAGAGGAACCGAAAAGTGACGAAAAACCGATAGAAGAAGAAAACCAAAAACTGAAGATAAACCAAAACCAAAGTTTAGTTTCCAAACTAAACCAAGTCAACCTTCATTAGCTGGTATGGGTTGGCGTCAAAGACTTATGGCAGCAGGCGGTTATGTAAAGTAAAGAAAAAATATTTTTTTATTTTTATAAAAATGCCCCCATATAGAATGGATAGAAAGTCTGCTAGAATAAAAGCAGAGTTCAAAGATATGGTTGGAGAGTTTCGAAGAAGTTTAAATATAGGAAGGGAAGACCCATAAAAGTCTATGACAAACTGGCTGGTCTTCGCTACGAAATGGATTTGGAAACAGCACGTGCAATTATCCAAACAGACTAGAGAGGTTAGAAGAAGAACGTCTTATGGACATGCCTTTCGATGTTAGTGAACCTCAAGTTGAAGGACACGACGGCTTTGCCAGATTCTACTGGAAACATGACGAACAATTGCATCCTTTGAGAAGGAAAAAAGGTAGTGCAGAGGATGGTCATGCTCCCATGGAAAGAACAAGATATGCATATGAAAAGTATCGTGAAGTTAGAAGTCAAATTACATCTGGTCGAACCTTTAAGATATAAACGCAAAAATGAAAACATCACAATGTTCTAAAATGTAAAAGCAGCAATGAGGAAATATAACTACTTCGTCAAAAGAGATAGAAAATGAAGAAAAGACCATACTGAACTAAAGAAAGAAGTAGAGAACCAGCAGAAGATAAAATGGACATGTTGACATGTTCTGAAAACACAAAAACTATCCACGCTAACGATTCCTTCTTATCAGATGTCAAAAAGAAAATATAAAGAAACCTTCGCGTCATAGTTAAAATTTTTGATACCTTCGTGAGAGAAGAAATAAGAAGCTACAAAACTGTTTAAAGTCATGAACCATCACAACATATATCGGCCAATGTAATAACGCTTGTAAAAACTTTATGGTAGATAATGTGAGGGTAGATAGAACTGGGGTAAGATAATACCCTTTCTACCCTAAAAATATATTTTTGCTGATTCAGCACAAAATTCTGAGTAAAAGATGACATAATGGAACATCAATGACTTTGTTCTCAAGTAAGCTAGGGGACGATTATGGGCGTAGAAACAGGGTAAAAAACGGGTAGATACTACCCTTCTACCCTAAAAATATATTTTGGGTCTTTTACTGCTCATTACGAAGAAGTCTTGACAAAACATTTACGAAGAAGTATAATTTCTGTGTTGTTGTCAAAATGTCATGTTGTCAACACTTTTTCAGAGAAGTTCATTTAAAACCGAGTGACCTGGTCGCCTAAATATATTTTAAATTGATATTCCGTATGAAATCATGAAATTTCCTTAAGACAGAAAAAAATATTACGACTAGTTTTTTAAAATATTATTTTTTATTTGTAATGTAGATACATGGAAAAGACAAACACTGGAAGTATGAAACAGTTAAAAGAGATGAAATGAGACCAAAGTGGTTTAGAAATTGGTGATTTAAACGTAAGATACTCAAGAAATAGCAACAACATATTCTTTGTCAGCATTTTAACACTATCTGAAAAGAAACATCCCACGATCTGGGTTAGAAATGCTTCTACTCAGAAAATTTGACAAAAGAATCCTGAAGCTTATGATATCGGTGAAGATTCCTATGTGAGACAAGAACAGATATCTTATAGACAAAAGTCCTATACAATAGTTTTGTGTTTATGGTTAGACGCCGGAGTTGTTGATATTAACTTGCTATAAGCTTATGGTCATTCGAATCGGAACGTTGCAGTGAACGGCTTACTTTACGATCGTTCAGAAACCGGAAGGACTTTCAATACAAAAAGATATAAGATAGGGAAGACATTATATATAGGACTGCAAAGATATGACTCTAAACAGTCAATAGAGTTAAGGTTGTGTTTGTTAAGCGATAATGAAAGATGCTGCCTGAAACAGACGACTACTTGTAAAGTTTGAGAGAAAAGTGTAATGGTGGCGTTGCTCGCACGGTAAAGAAAGAACGTTTGAAGTAGGATTGAGAATGAGGGGTTAACAGCTATAAAATTATAGTGTGACGAAAGGTTGCTTGAGCTAAAAATACATGTAGAAGTCGTTTGTATTTCGTTTGTGGTCTTCTTTTGTGAATCAGAAAAAACGTAATTTTTTAATAAAATATTTTTTTTTATATCGTCGGATGATAAGGTACAGATATGTCAACATCAGAGTAACAACAACACATGCTATCGTTCATGGAAGCTATTAAGTGAAGAATACGAGTGGGTTCAGTATAGACAAACAGTTTACGTCTCATTCGTTCGGTCAAAGATTGACATGTACCAAAATGCAAAGTATTTTGAATGGCTCTTCTGTTCTACAAAGCAAGCATACCATTGGTTTGAAAACAACAGCCAAAAGAACTTTTAGAAGAATTTCCTCATATGTTTGCTACCTCCGAAAACCGAGGTAGAGATTCCGTACGAAATCGCAAGAAATTTGGCTCCTGGTTTGGAGAAGGTTTGTATGTACATAGACTTTTGTAAATGCTGTTGCAAATGTGGGCTTCACCTCTTCACCTAAAAATTATTTTTGCTGAATTTCAAAAAATTCTGAGTAAAATGACATATGACACGTGTCAAACCGTGAGTTTTTCACAAATTTAAAAATTGTGAGGAAAGTTTCGTAAAAAAGTGAGAGGTTCCCGACGGTTTCAAACCGCCATACTTTACATGAAGATAGTTTAACAATGTCAACTAATATCATGGTACGATAGAAACGGTTTATGTAAAGTTTACATTTTGTAAAGTTTGTCCTGATCAAGAAAAGTCTTGTATTTTTTCAGAACAAGTCTTGTATTTTTTCAAGACAAAATCTTGTCCTGATTCAGAACAGACTTGGCTTTTTAAGTCAGTTTTTCTTGTAAAGTTCTCAAATTTGAGAACAATTGTCCTGATTCAAGACAAGTCTTGTATTTTTTCAGAACAAGTCTTGTATTTTTTCAAGACAAATCTTGTCCTGATTCAAGACAAGTCTTGTCCTGATTCAAGACAAGTCTTGCACTTTTTCAGGAAATCCTATCGTCCAACTTTACAAATGTCACTTTTTCAACATGATTGCATTTTGGTCGGGGAACAACTTTCTCTCAATTTTGTCACTTTTTCTATCGTCGTGTTTGTCACTTTTCCCTCAGGGTGTGTGTCAGAAAATATCCAAAATCTTTATAGCCTCGTATCTCCTTCAATTCTTGACGGTTTGACATGTATGACACACCATTCAATTCAGAATTTTGTGCTGAATCTTATGGACTTCATTTGTTCGTGACTTCTTTTCACATATGTAACCATGATATTTTAACATTTCTTAAGATAGAAAAAATAACGCTAGTTTTTATAAAAATATTTTTTTATTTTGTATGTAAAGAAGTAATGTCAACAACAGAGAAACACAACACTGCTATCGTTCATGAAGCCATAAATGAAGAATACGAGTACATACAGTTTAACAAACAACTCCGTCTCATTCGTTCGGTCAAAGACGATATGTACCAAATGCAAAGTATTTTGACAGCATGTTTTGCTCCAGATACTAAGAAACCACAAGACTGGTTTAGGAACCAAAGCACACAAGAACTTTTGAGCGAAGCACAGCGAGACCGACTTTTTTCTGGGTCGCCTAAAACTCATGAAAACAGTGAAGAACAGCGAGTAAGTAAAAAACCGCAGTCGCCAAAACTCTATGAAAACAGTGAAGAACAGCGAGTAGGGAAAAAACCCTGGTCGCCAAAACTCTATGAAAATCGTGAAAAATTGCCAAACGGTTTGAGAGGATATTATGTACATAGACTTCTTGTAAATGCTGTTGCAATGTGGGCTTCGCCTCGTTATGCTTGGAATATTTACAGACTTCTTGACGAAATTCACAGACAAGAACGTGAAGAGCTAGAGAACAAGCTTGAAGCAAAAGACAAAAACATTCAGAAAAGAATACTAACGTTCGGCCACGTTGCGGTACCAAAAGGAAAGGAAAAGAACTATAAGTATATGATTTATACTGAAGAGATGGAAAATGAAGAAGATAAAGATATGGTTATGTTGCATTTAGTCAGAAGAAACAACAAAAGCTTTTACGACCTTGCTAAGATTTACAAATCTGACAGAAATTGTTCTATCGCGAAAACTTACCGATTTCAATGACACCGAATGAAGATGTGAAACAAATAGTTCAAGATACTTTACCTCAAACACACTATGATATGAAAGGTTGTACAATACTTACCTTCAAAGAAGATTTGCCATTGTTAAAGGAAAAAATAACAGAGTATTTTTGACAACTTCAAACAAGCAGAGTTAATGAACCATTTATTTTCAAGCTTGACACCAAAGATGGCTCATGTAGCTCTAGATGTAAATTGTCTTGTCAAATCCTTCTGGCATTCCGATACCAAACATACAGACAGAAAAAGTTTTTCCTTCCGACAGAAAAAGTTTTTCCATCCGACAAGAAAAAATTTTCCCGACAACTGGAAAAAATTTTCCTGTTGTCCGTCCGTAAACCATTCAAATTTTCGAAAATTGAGAACTTTTTTCCCGACAACTGGAAAAATTTTTCCTTCCAACAAAAAAAAAATTTTTCCTTCCGACAGGAAAAGTTTTTCCCGACAACTGGAAAAGTTCTTCCTTCCGAACAGGACACAAACGAATGTCCGACGTACCACCAACCGAGTCCATTCCAAAGCCAGAAGGACCGACAGCCCCAGCACCACAACAGACTTACTAAGACTAAACACTTACATTTTTCAAGCTTGACTTTTTACAATTTGAACTTTGTTTGCGTAGATATGAATTCTGAAAGAAGTATGAGGGTCTTGTATGACTTTATACTTCTCCATAGTTCATGTCTGTCAAACTTACCTGCCATGGACTCTTTCATAAGTTCCATGAAATCGTCTTCGGACAATCCGGGAAAAAAGTATTATGTCAGTAAGTATTCTTTTAACATCCTTACTTAAACTCTTTGCTGTCTGTACACAAATGACAACTGAGATGTTAAAGTGTCTGAGCTTCTTAAGAATTCGACACATATCTTGTTCTCTGTTCTTTAACAAAGGATGAGAGGCGAAATCATCTAAGATAAGAAGACATCTGTGAGGGTAAGTCTTCCAATCGTAAGATTGCAATTTCTTCGAAATGTATTCTATCTCTTTCTGTTTGTTTCTGAAGTGTTTCTTCTCTAATATTCTCTGCATTTCCTCATTTGGTCTTTGAACTTAGAATTTATATACTCATTTATAGCATTGTACACCAAAACTCTTCTTTGGGTACTTCTTTATCCAATCTAACAACTCAGAGGTCTTTTATACATACTAACTTAGACTTCTTTATAATATCTTTGAACGAATTGACGGTTTGGTCAAATTGACCAGAAGTACTACAAATGACTACCTAACTCATAGAATGGGTTCTTCTCATCTAGTTCTTGTTGTTGTGCAGCCATTTTAAGATAAGTGAAAGTCTTACCCGACCCAGGTGGTGCGATTAGACCTGTTATACCATTCTGAGCAAATAGGAACTTGTCATGTATGGGTTTTATCTGAGCATTTTTCCAACTTCCTCTTGTTCTTATTTAAAACATTCTCAAATTTCTTGTCAATGTCAGCAAACTTTTTTTCTAACATATTTTTTAGGAAAAATTAAAATTTTTATCTTTTTGAAAATGTCTAGCGATTTCGCTATCTATTTCGAGACAAGCTTTTTGACAGCAAAACATCTTCGACCATAAAATCTTACATAGTGTAAACAAGAAAGGTGAATTTGTTCTAAAGTTCTGTTTCTGGAATATGACAAGAACCATAAAACATTAGGCAGAGAAGTCTTTAAGTTTGTCAATGACAGACTTGTTGACAGAGATGACGCCTCTTGGAGAGATGAAGTCCAACAAAAGTTCTTAGAATGCAAAGAAGACACATGCGCTGTTCTTGAAGATGAAATAGGAAACAGAATAGAAGAGCTATTAAAGGACAAAGAACTTTTACATAAATATGGTTCTGAGAAATTTGACATAACTCCACCAGAAAAGAAGAAGAAGAGAGAAAAGAAAGAAAAGAAAGTAGAAGAAAAGAAAGTAGAAGAGAAGAAAGAACCGTGAACCAGTTCCAGAGAAGGTGAGATATGACATGTAAAAAATAAAATTTATTTTTAGAACATTTCTGGGTCAATGTCAATGTTCTCTTCCTCTTTAGGAGAAACACTGGCTTAGACTCTAAAATCTTTTTACCCAATTTACCTTGAACTTCAACTATCTTAGACTCATAATATTCATAGTCGTCTGCTTTCTTTGGTTCATAAGGTATAACAAGTTTGTATGCTTTACCTTTCTCGAGTTTTGAGAACTTTCTGTCAAAATTTTCTTTGACTGTCAACAAACCTTCTATGTCTAAGTCTTCAAAAGTTGCACCACTTTTTCTAACAACAGCAAACTTTAACTGGTGCAATGTTCCAAACTTTGTCAAATGTAGACTTTTCAAAATTATAGAAGTAAACATTCAAATATGCGAATGGAGCTAACTTATCTTTGACTTCTGTCATGTACTTATTTACTGAGATGAATTTTGCCATCTTTTTCTATCGGATAAAAAAAATATTTTTTAAAAATTTACTCAGAAAAATTATTTCTTTCTATATTTGCCATTCCGAACTTCGAAAGATGTTTATGAATTTCTCATACAGAGCTTAGATCTCTATATATCGTTTTCATGACAATATTTTCTATATTCTTCATATAAAGCCTTTTTCATACATTTCATAAGGACAATCTAACCAGAATAGGCGCATATCCGTTATTTTGCTCCCATCCGCTTAAAACTCTTTTTGTCTCTTTGTTTTGACTTCAAATGACTCACAACAGTGAATTTCATTTCTATCTAACAAACAAGTTTCCCAACGGTCTTCTCAAAACAACTCAGCGTACATTTCAAATAAATAAAAAAAATATTTTTTTTAAATTTACTCAGAAAAATTTTCTTTGTATTACGCCGTTCTGTACATCCAAAAGATTTTTGACATTTGCCAAGATGTTCGTTTAGACGCTGCCATATAACCATACTCTTGACAATACTGTTTATATTCATCGTACAATGACCTTTCATCTAATGACACAAAGTCAGTTTCATCTATAAACAGTTCATATACACTCTTGTTTGCTTCTAACAATGTTTGTCTTTCTTCGGTATGTGGAATTTGTCTTGGATTGAACTTTGAAATATCTAATGTCATGAAATATGAGAACAAGTGGTTGTAAAAGTTAGGTGTCAAAGTTTCTGCTAAGTCGTCAAAATATTCTGTATCTTGCATATGAGAATCTGACGTTCTGACAACTACATATCTCTGTCAGAACTTTCTAACTTCATCGGAACAACATTGTTTGAAACCATGATGAAATTTGCAACATTTTCACAAACTCTTTGGTCTTTATATTTTCTTTCAAACAACTCCAACTTTGTCTGTTATAAGACTCTTCAAAGCATCTGAGTTTAAAACCTTTGTTGTATCTATACTTTGTAAGTTCGTTACATACTATAAGTTTCATATTCTCTATTGAAGAGTTAAATTTACCGCAGATGTTTTCTAAGTTTTGTCATATTAGGTTCGAATAGCCCTCTAACAGTTTGCACAAATATCTGTAAAGAATGTGTTCTTACCAGTTCCTTGTTTTCCAATTATAATGAGAGCAGTTTCATTTTTAGCACTTGGATATTGTAAGATGTTTTGCAAACCAACATAAGATATACTCATAGACTCTTTCGTTTCCATTGCATATTATTTCTTTGACATGGTCTAACCAAGCTTCTATAACATTTCTTTCCATTCTACTTGTTCGTATTTATATCCAGTGAAGATAGAATAGAAGTTTGGAGATGGTGTATAGAACTTTATACCACGAACTGAAAAATCTTCTAACTTTGACAATAAGATATCCCAAGCATCTAACATCTTCATACCAACTTGTACGACTTTTATTTTCTTAAGTTTCTGTCTACATTCTTGTTCTGAAAACTATTGTTGCTCTTGGTTTGTTAAAGACAACATCCCATTCTTTCATGACATAACATTCTGGGCAGAGTCGACATAAATAAACTAAACGTTTCAAATTCTCGACTGCTTTGTTATAGTCTCTAAATGGACACATATTTCTGAACGCTTGGAAGTCAATAAAAATCTGAAACGTCTATTCTGTACATTTTTATAAAAATAAAAAAAAATATTTTTTTTATTCTTGACTTTGTTGTTGCATTTGTTGCATTTGTCCATTTGTTGTTCTTGAGCTATTTTGTTGTGAAGTGTGTTCTTGTAGTACAATACTTTCACCAGTTGCATCTTCCAATCGAAACTTTCTGCCGTCATTGACAAATACATAGGACATAAAAGTTTTACAGGAACAAAGTTTGCGTCGACTAAGGTTAAGTTTATGTTTGCTAAAGTGTTTGAGTTTACTAAAGCTGAAAACTCTGCATTCAGAAGAGCAGATTTACTGGATACGAAATAAGAAATAGGTACATATATCAATATTTCCAAGTTTAAGCAGCAATTCGCAACCAGTAGTGAGAAATCGTAGTTGTATACGAGCGAGCATTGCTTAGAGATGGACTCCTAAAAGAAAAGCTTAGACACTTCATTCTCAGGGTACACGATTATTTTCAATTCAATTTTTAAGTTTATCTTTGCAGTAATCTTGTGAAGGTAAACAAATTTGAGAATTAAGCTCTGAAAAATTACTTCTTGTTGAATTCTTAAGATTCAATTTCCTCGTACAGAAAAATATATGCACTTACTTGACCTAAAAGAGTTTATCTAAGAAGCACAATTGTTTATTATACAACCTTACATATATAAGCATATTTACGTCAGCAACTCCATTTCTAAAAGTTTCCTAGTGATCACATATAATGCCATTGACAAAACTTTAACCAAGTGAAAGTTACCATCTGGATCGTTATGTTTTGATTTCTGTTTATATTTCTATTGTACAGATGATCATTCCTTCTCGTTTTCTCCATTATTCATCATTTATTTGTAGGCTATATATTGGTAGTTTCTCTTGTTTTTGAGGGATCATGATATATATCTTCTGCATTTGATCATCTAATTCCTTAATCAACAGTAGTATTCCTTAGTATTTTTAAGTTCTATACTAGAATAGAGTTATCTACAAATGACTCTTAAAATGGTTTTGAGTGAATATCTAGTATTTTCTGAGAGGTGAATTTCTATCATATCGTTTTTAATCAACATTAGTGGTTAAATTACGTCTAATCAGTCGCTGTGAATATTGATTTCAAAGATACATAAACTATTCACAACAAATAACTAATATTTTATGATAAAAATAACAAAATTAACAAAACAAAAATTTGCATAAACTATAAATAGAGTCTAAATATGCGTTGCTTTCTTTTGAGCGACAACACCTAAATATGTCTCACATCACTGTCACGCTTCTGTATGTCACTCAATTTAGAATTCTTTATTTCTTAATTACAGTCACAAAACCTGTTACTGGGCATTGTTACTTCGAATACAGAGCCCTTTCCTCGATGTGTGTACTATGAAGCAAAGAAGACGGACACTCCTATTCAATTGAGTGCGAAGAATTGAGAATGAAGATCTTCGAAGAATTATGGAGAGAGTGTACTCTCATCAACAAAGTATTTCTGAGTGAATAATTCATAACATTTCTTTCTTTTACCATTCACAACATGTCCCATCTGACAATTGTTCATTGTCCTGTTCTGGTGTATCTCTTCAAGCGATACACCAAGTAAGCAGATAATACTCGATTGTTCTTTTTCATACTGTATGTATCTTCAAGGTCATTTGTCACTTTTTCTATCGGCCAAGAATTTTAGAACCCGTCAGTCAGTGTCTTTTACAAGGTTTGACCAAAGCAGCTCTTGTTACTATTATGCGTACCTATGAGGATGAGACCTAGTTTTCGGTTTGTATATTTATCAGGTTTTGAATGTGTTGAGATTTTATGATGTTATTGATGAAAATTTCCTTATCTCACGTCATTCTAGAATCCTTTCCTTTTCAGTACGTTTGTCGTTGTGTGTCCATTGATCTGGATTGTTTAAGTTTTTCTTTTGCCAGATAGGTCTAATGATTATTAGATTATAAATTTTAAATCAATTACACTGAGTCAACATTTAGTTGTGCTTTTCTTTCCAATCTTTTGCATGTCCACAATTGAGACTCTTCTATATGTATGCATCATTAGTGTCACTTGATGTTTAATACTTTGTTTTCCATTATCTTCTCGTTAGATGACATTGATAATCAAATTGATAAACTTGTTTGTTGTTTTTCCTGTCAACCTTTTGGGTCGTCAAATATTTTTATAACGTCTGGAAACTAATTTTTAAGTTCAACGTTTCACCTCCTTTCATATATGACGACAGATATCAATCCATTCTTCAAATAAGTAAAGTTTACATCAATAAGGTGCTAATCTTCTTTTTCTGTATCTCGAAGAACGTTAGAATTTGTAGTAGAGTTGAAACTTACCATCTTCCACGAAGCAGCAATGATCGAAAACTCCAGAAAATCTGTTCCTTTAATGAATATTTCTTCTCTAGATTGTCTCCTTGTTGTAATAATAACATCAGATTCTTTGCTGCCCTCGGCTGTCAAAAGTTTCATTCTATATGAAGCAGCCATTCCTATGTGCCATAATATCAAGGCAGTGTTCTACTTGTTGTCATTCAAGATGGTATGCAACCCAAGACTGTAAAACTCATTCATCGTTGAGAAATTCAGGTATTTCTAACAGATGATCCATCATTAGCGAACTTTTGAGGTTTGGTTTTAGCTCACCTTTATCCTACAAGGGTTGCCTCATTTGCTGACAGACTCTTGAATCTCTGCCGACCAATGTGTTTGTGACATTCATAGCATCCTCCCTCTCACAAGGCTTGACAAATCTTCTCCTTGAGTTTTTAAGTTTGTCTTTAAGTCGTTGAAACACTAATGGGCTAAAATCGTACATTTCGATGATTCTCAAATTAAGCTCTCGTCACAAGGAAACTATGTTATCATCCTATTAAGTATCTCCTTGCTTAACTTTCCAGTGGGCTAACTAGTACAGTTGTCTTCTGTTCTCCTATTCTGACTATGCTTTGAAAGGGAAGGCAGAAACTTCAAAATCACTTCCCGTTGAACTTATTGTGATTTCTTAGACCCTAAACCAGAAAGAATCATATCTTACGGTTGCCATGATGTGACTTCTCGGAGTTGAAGCCAGTATGAAGCTGGATAGTGACTGTGTCTCTCCTTTTTCCACTTTCACTTACATTTCGAGAGACAATTCGTCTCATATTCCTTTGCTCATGAGAAAACTTTCTGTAGAGCGTTTAGAGCTATCTAGATCTCCTTGTGCGCTTTCCTGAATCACCGTATTGTACTCTTGTGATTGGTTGGTTGCTGAATCATTATTGAACATCTCACACACATCTTTCACATTCGCATTTCAGCCCTGTACTATAAAAAACAGTCTGAACTCAGGATGAAGTTTCATTTTGTGTTACAATGAATTTATGACGCAAATTCTCTTGTCTCAAATTTGGTTGAGAACAAACTTCGTACGCTTTTTTCTGTATAATTTTTTAATCCAGTTGAACCTCTTTGTCCTGATGCATTATGCCATATTACTTCAACAACTGTTCTATGCTTCTCTGCGAATTTGTGAACCAAACTGCGACACTCTCTAGAATAATCTGTTATGCATTAGTGAACAGGCTCTTCAACGTTACTTTACACTGGGGACGGACGCGGCTGAAAGTCCACATCTAGAATGCGAATATTGTGGAATTGTGGATCAAGTGGTCGAAGCAGGTTTTAACGTGTCAAAAGGAAAAGGAATGTCCAAAATATCATAGCCAAAGCAGAGCTCAGTCTAAATGACAACAATTTAAGTACTGGATTAACTGACATCTATACACCGTCATGCACTTTCTCATACGATGAGCAAAGAATATCCATTTCAATAAAGAGTTATGCAATGTATTTTGTTGCTACATTTATATTGCGAATATGTCACAAAAAATTCGTTTTATAGGAAAATTTATAGTGTTCAAGATAGGAGAATCGTTCTTGGATCCCTCATTATCTTTGAACTCTTGCCTGAACCAAAAATATTTTCGATATACAGCAAGTTTCAGAAAGATCACTGTTATGTTCTCTAAGGTTGTTCCTCTGAGGGCCAGGATTCATAGATAGGAGATCCCATTCGACAGAAATGTATTTTGTGTTCAATCAAAATTTGGCCAAATCTGAAAGCTTAAAAATATTGGCTAGAATACTTTGCGGACCAATAATTATTGAGTAACTCAGTGACAGACGACAAAACCAAAATCTTTTGTGATCTTTCGATTAATTACTTCATGGCATTACAAGAACAATCCAGCAGATCGAGGACTAGTCAAAATTAAACTAGACGCAAAAAACTTCAAGGAAAAATTGGGTAAGTACTCAAAAGTGTACTAGAAGAACAATGTTGTTCAATCGCAAAGAAAAAATTATGTACTGGAAACATTCTAGCACTAAGCAGATTGGAAATTGTTCGGATAACACTGTTTATCTCTTATGATATTGCGAGTGCGTGAGATAAAGTCTGCTTCAGCCGTTCTTCTCTTCCATTCCCTTGGACAGCTTCTATTCTACTAATGTGCTCTTAATAAGATGCCATAGCAATTCGCTCCTGATTCCTCTCCAAAAATTCGCCCACATCGGAGTTGAACTGCATATACTCAACTGACAACATTTTGTTCTTCACGACATCGCGTTGTAACAGCGTATTTAGCACTCCATATCTAGAGGACATTGCTATGGAAAGCTCACTCGTCTCTTCAGCGTTCTTCACGCAGGTGTTTGATCATGGAAGCTTGAATGACAAGTAATCGTTGTCAAACACTGTTGCTTCTTAATTCGTGAGAAAGTGAATGACCGAGGAAAATTGAACTTAAAACACTCTGTATCGAACATACGAAGAATGTTATCTGAAAATCTTCCAGTGGACAACTTTGTAACAGTGCTATTAGGTGTATTTCGATTTTGAGAGATGTATGCTGTATATGCTACTTTACAGATGCAAATACGTTGCGACGCAGTTTCATCTCATTGTGGTTTCAGATCCAAAACTTGAGTTCTTCCACTTAATTTCTGGAATTCTTTGGAAAGTAAATACTAGGTGAGTATTAAACTAAAGGATCAATTTGTGCGTCTCTTCTACTATATAACGAGGTAGGATCCAGAGCAAAGTTTTTAAGCAGCTTTTCTAATTACACTTGGGGGTAAACTCATCCACTAGATAGCTACATTTAAAGAATAGATTGGATACCACACAAATTTGAGATGGATAAATTTTTCATGCCAAGAAAATCTTGCAAAAAGTCTTCTCCTGTTGGTATGTGAATAATAAACTGAATCCTCTTGGTATCTCAAGAATTTCGCGACCGTTCTCGTATAGTGGCAGAGTCATCCCTTTGGTAATCCCTGAGATGCCCAATCGATATAATATATTGCTGTGAGTTTTGGATTACGTAGCGCAAATTCTACTGAATATTAGAAGTCATTTTGACATTTTTAATAACATTTAATTGTGAGTGCAAAATTGACTTTCCCAAAGATGCTAAATCAAATCATTTTCTTCTCGCATTAGTTTCAATTAGCCACAACAAGATATATAAAAGCGAATACAGAACAATAGAGGATGTCCATGACACAGGAGCCATTCTCTACTCCTCTACTTGTGAAGGAAACTTCGATTCATTCATCTTTTCATTTCATTTGTAAAAAGAAATTAATTCGTTGCTCTCTTGCATTTTGACTTTTATTTAGTTCAGCTTCTATTTTGTTTTTCTCGTCATTCGCTTAATAGAGATCTAGTTCTATGTTACATTAGTTAGATATTCAAGTTGTTGTTAAGTTCAAGCACTGTTTCCTACTAATTTCTGATTCTGGTAAGTACAGGTTCTCCAAGTGTCTTTTTGTATTTTTGTTCCATAATTTGGCGACTTCATCTTCATTCTATCAAGATTTCGAACATTTCTGTTTGTCATCAAATTGGTTCTGTTCGTCACTCCACTAAATCTCGAACAGTATTCTTAGATGATTTGACATCCTCGAAGCGCCATTTGACATCAATGGATCCGCTGTTGGCTATTGTGATGCACGCAATGATTGCTTTATTTGTTTCGAGATTAACAACTACCAAGCCGTATGAGACAGTCGAAAGCAAAAAATGTTCAATCTATTATTGCACGATATCAGTTATTATAGTTCGTGTGCTCATCGTTTTCTTAATTGAAAAACTAAATTGTTGTGAATGTGAACAAAGAGCGAATATCTCGGATTCTCCTTATCTGCTCTGTTGTTTATCGATGTGTGTCCCTTAGAAAGCGTTCGAGTTTCCAAGGCAGTAAATCTATAATTGATTCTCGCCTGTCAAATATTATCTACTTCTCATACGGGTTTCAGGAGGAGAGATGCACACACCGTTCTTATATGGTTTTCATCGAGTTTTTTCGCGAGTATCTGTATACGTATTGCAAACTAGCAAGGATTGATACGTGCATTCTTTCAATTGTACGTCAGATGTACTTCGTTCTAATCCTTTTTGTGCTGGTTCGTGGGTTGTTGTTCGACTTTCATTATGTCCTCTTTTTCTCTATATTCGTCTGCCTGTTAACACCTTTTGACGCAGTTCGATATTTCCTTTTTCAGAGTTCGTAATTTGTTATTGAGTTCTTTTAGCCAACTTCTAAGAAAGCACTAATTTTGTTTGTACGACTCATACTTTGTTCTTTTTCTTTAATTGTGCTTTTGTTGTGAGCCAGCCAAATCTTTGCCATTTTTCAACTTCATTTCTGTAGTTGTTTCTAGTTGTGCCAACAGATAAAAGCCTTGTGTACATATAGGCAATGCATGTTGGTGTGCTTTATTCTTTTAATATTTTTCTTGTGCGTCTTCTCAAAAACTTTGGCTAGTGATACGATGCATGATACCAAAACTTAAATAAAAATCTAGTCTCGGAAACGAATGGACAAGTTTGGTCGAGAGGAATTTTGACCAAGACACTTTTTCTGCCGTTTTATGGAAGATTTCATACTATAGTGTCTCGATTTTGTGTCAATCGTATTTGTATACTCTTAAAGTAATCATGATTTACGCGTATGGTACTATTCCATATGATCTCACGCAATGAGTGATTCAGATATATATAAGTAAATAGCTCTAACGTAAACTACAAGTAAAAGAAGATGGGAATAATTTTTTCTGTTTCTATTTCATCTATTGTCTATATAGTGTCCTCCTGTTGCTATAAGTTAATTTCAAAGTGAAGAATCTCTCAAATTTCTTTCACTTTTTCATTGAAATAAATATGAAACTAAATCTTCTAATCTTACTCTTCGAGCAGCGCTCTATTAATTCCACATTCAACGTTCTGGCTTGTATAATTAGTGAGTGGAACTATGGGGTCTCTGTGTCTTGGGTGCATGTCAAAAGTGAAGGTGAACTCATCATCGCAACACATCAAAGCTTCAGGTGGGATTTATTTTGTATTCCCTGTGTGCAGTTACTAAAACGTGTTTCCAAATTAGTACCTGTATCAATTTTTGTGCGATAAAATTAAATCCTTGCCTTCTCTTCACAGT